>NC_065920.1:24396970-24713650 GCF_024586455.1 Bactrocera neohumeralis
CTCTTTTTCGACGGCTTCGATCCAGCACCGTATTCTTCTCAGGTATATGGAAGGAATCGCCAGTAGGAGGTTTCATGATGCAGTGATCTACATACTTAGATTATAAGGAATGCTATCGTAATATTAGAGAATTTTATTTTGTTGAGTGCTTCTCTTATTGTTGTCTTTCGATTAGGTTAGGTTAGATGGCTGATCAAGAGAGATCGCACGTGGACTGCTATGTGTAGTCATTTGTACCACATATGCTGATGAGCGCCGCCCGTTGAACGCTCTCGAAGTCTTTGCAAGTGTGGCATTTTCTAGAGCTCTCCACCACATAAAGGTTCCATAGAACATAATGGGTTTGACTATGGTATCGTAGAGCCAAAGGATCCCTTTCGGTGAGAGACCCTGCCTTTTGCCAATGGCTTCTCTACAGCAATCCACGATAAAGCAATCGATGCTTTTTTTGCTCACTCTTCGATATTCGGATTTCATGAAAGCGTCCTACTCAGAATGATCCCTAGATGTTTCACTGTATCCGCCGATTGCAGACGAATGTCTCCCATTTATAGCAGCGCTGCTACCGGGATCTTGTATCTTTTAGTAAATAAAATAATATAGGTTTTGATTTGGTTGATGGCGAGACCACTTCCGACTGCCCAATTTATTATGACGCTGAGATAGCCTTGAGTCAACTCGGTACTTTTCTTCCTTTTGAACATAAGGGCTACATCGTCTGCATAAGCAATCACCCGGCAGCCGCGATCCTCAAGTTATTTAACCAAGTCGTTAACGACCAGGATTCATAGAAGAGGAGATAGAACTCCACTTTGTGGGGTTCAACTACTCACATCCCGTTTCCATCACTCTGTCGCACAGAAGACTGCAAATGAAGTGTTTGACGTTTGTTCAACCCCAAGATCGTCAAGAGCAGTTACGATTGCTTCCGGTAGGGCGTTATTGAAAGTTCCCTCAATATCAAGGAAGATACCTACAGCTTATTCTTTAACCCTAATGGCTTCCTCAAACCATAACGCGTTAGTATCCATTGACTTGCCTATGCAATGAGCATGTCGCGCTCTTGATAAATGGTTTCTTGGAATGCGTCTCCTTATGTACTAGTTCATCAGTCATTCCAGAGTTTTTAGTAAGAAGGAGGTTGTCCTTAGTACACCACTAATGCCGATGAAGCTCGATCTTTAAACAGACTTCAGCTGCTAAGCTAGTATGGCTTTACCGAGCGGCCCTACTAGACGAAATAAAATATTATTTCGTTAAGTCAAATTTCATAAAGTGAGAATTTAGAGGCTCCACCTCTTAACTCCTCTTCAACAGTGTAAGGTCAATGCTTTCTTCACTATCTCCTCTAGGTTTTTATTTATTTATTGTAAAGACTAAAAACAACCAACCTTTTTTGAATTGTTGCCTATATTTTGCACTTACAATGCGCCGCCTTTATTATTATCGAGTTAATCTGGCTATTATGGCTCTACTTTTTAACATATTTCCACCCAATTGAATAATAGCGCTTACATGATTTGAAGAAGCACGAAATGCGGCGATGAAATATTTACTTAAATGTGTAACCACCAAAACCGAAATCTGAGAATTTTGGTTGTCAAAATATTTCGGCAAACACACAAGCAGCAGCAAAGGCAACGAGGGATCCATGGAGACAGTTATGCTATGTGGTATATCACGCCCTAAAGCACATGCCCAAAATTTCAAGTAATCAAAAATAATATTTATATCATTTTAAATAGTTAATTAATGGTTTTAGCTAACAGTTAGTTGGATTAGTGAAATTATGGTAGCGCCTGGGCTTGTGCAGATGTGCGTAATTAAAGCCATGCTCTAACCGCTTGAAGCACTGTAAATATTAAATAAATTTAAGATAAATTTTACTGCAAAATATTCAGTATTCCCTGCATTCAGCTATTCTTTAATAACAGACGATGGCTGCAACTTAAAGCAAATACAAACGAGCAAGTCACGTTCACTGCCGTTCCAAACTAATGAGAGCGAAATTCCTCTATATATTGTACACATATGCCCCAAAATGACAGCGCTGACATTAATAGCAATGACAATGAGCTGGCGCGAAACGAGAGACCTGTGAAAAGTACCGTTGCAATGCTGCTGTGGGAGGCAAAAGTTACTGTCGTTGTCACAGACGCCGCCGCCGTCGCCGCGCCACAGTCGCATAACAAAGCATTCGTAGTGCCGGTGTGTACGAGTACGCATCGTGCATTGGAAACTTGACTAGCTGTCAAGTAAGGTGACACATTTCAATACACAAACGCGTTGCTATGATATACCTACATAAAATAAAACTTATGTGGAAATAAGTGGTTATTTTCAGAAAGGATGCAAATATGGTAGAAAGTTTTCTTGAATATGGGAAGCTCTTATTTGCAGTGGTGAGTTGCAATGTTTCTTTAGATTTTCCTGCTTTTTTGATTAAAGAAGAGATGGTTGGAAATAGTTTATAATTTCAGGGAATATTTTTGATTCAAAATCGTTAAAAATGTATCCAATTTAACTCTTAGTATTTCGTAGAATACCCCCTTCTCAAAATAACCTCAGCTATTGATTTAGATATGGATTCAAACACGTTTTGAATATAACCTTAATTAATTTTTTCAGTCCATACAGCTTCAATATTTTTTTCCATTTCTTGTAGACTTTTCAGACTCTTTTCTCTTATCTTTTTGCCCATATAATGTCAACTGTTCTCAATTAGATTGAGATCTGTACTGTTTCCTGGCCACTTGAGAAACTCAATTTCATACAAACCTGTTTGGTTTGTAACCTGTAAGTGTTTGTAATGTGATAATGTAAATTTATTTTCAATATTTTTGTGTTTGAGTAATTGTTTTGGCCTTATGGCGAGGGACTGAATAGTCTTGGAAATAATCTTATTGAATGTGTACGAACAGCTGCCGGATAGTTGGCAAAAAACTTTCTTTCAATATTCCAATATATTTTTTTGCCATTCACAGATCCTTTAAGAAAAATAAACTGTCCAACATCAAACTTGGTTATAGCCCACATCTTTAAATAGGGCGAATGCTTTACGGTGGGTAAAATACAGCTTTCTAAAAAACGCTCTCCTTTTCTACGACGCACTGTGGAATTTTCGTCCGGTCCCAACAAATTGAATTTGGAGTCGTCGGAAAAAAAATATTTTCCCACTTTGACGCAGTTCAAATTTTGTGTGATTTTGCTCACTCTAGCCGTTATTTCTTGATTCGATTAATGAGAAGTTTTTTTGTCTGGACTTGCAGTTATTTTTCCCCCAAATAGTTTTAAAGCGATCAGTGATGCATATCCGCTTAATTTGTCCTTCATGACGAGGTTTTACTTTCTTCGGACGTCCACTGCCCTTTTTTCGATTTAAAGATCCAAAATCGTATAATTTTTAATTATGATGACACACTACAATCACTTATGCCCATAGCAAGAGATATTTGACGTTTGAATAATTTATTTTTATACATATGAAGCTATTATTTCTGCTTTCTTCTTTAATGACAACACCATTTTCAACTTTCAGTCATCGGAGTGGACTGCATACGATTAACTCGTTCCAAAGAGTGGAAAAAACGCAGCAGTCGGCGTTTGTATTTTGGGAAAAACGGTCACATTTGAACAAGACGAAACTGTTGTTTCACCAAGACAATAAACCGTGCCGCAAGTCAGTGAAAACCGAATTCATGAATTGGTCTTCGAATTGCTTACCCTTCCACTGTATTCTTCAGATCTGGCCATACTGAGACTATTTCTTCTTCTCTGATCTCAAAAGAATGCGCACTGGGACGAAATTTCTAGCAAATGAAGAGGTGATCGCCAAAACTGAGACCTATTTTGAGGCAAAGGTTAAGTTCTACTACCAAAATGGTTTCGAAAAATTGGAGGGTCGCTATAATCAGTGTATCACCCTTGAAGAGAACTATGCTGAAATAAAAAAAAAAGAATTTTGCAAAAAGAATGGTAAGCGGGGGGCTTTTCAATTGACCTGTTATTTATGGTGTATTTAATGCTCTAGAACTTTCTAAATTCTTAAGTAAGTTCCCACTTTAGATGTGTATACTTGGAATTCCCACCCAAGGACAAATCTTAGGACATCGATCCTAACAGCGATCTCACTTGAACATCTTAGAACATATTTAGTTCCATTGTGTCACTTTAAGCTCCTATATAAGACCCTTATTAATCGACAAAGCGCTATAAGCTGACCAACAATTTGTTGAGACGGTTGTTGTCAATTTCGGCTTTGACTCCGGGTTCGCCGAAGGTAAGACTTCCGAGTTGTTTCAACCTTGCGAAGGAGGGACAATGGAGGAGGAAGTGACAGATTCTTCCTCATCACTTTTTTTCATACAGCTTTGACAACTTGCCTCAAACAAGATTGTTAGCCTTACCCCATGAGTATATATCGGAAAATATGCAGTAAGAAACCACACATTTACCCCAAGATGAACTCTGCTAAGACCAAATAGTACAGTAAATCTCCTGCGTTTTATTCGAGGCCAAAAGGATTTTGCAGTCGCACTGAAGCTTATCATCGATGAACGCCTGATAAACTCACGCGATGACTATGACGATGATCCTGCACCAGAACGCGAAATGGCGATCTGATCTAACTCGTTGTTATTCCGATGTAAGCGAGGTAAAGTTGCCCACTCTGGTTATACGTATATTGTTGGCTTTGCAGTCACCAGGGAACCAGAAAAAAGTATAAGAACTGTAAATATATGTCTCCAAAACTCATGTTTGTGAGTGTAGAATTTGCTATTGATGCATATTTTCCATAGGTGTAGGAAAATCCCAAAAGCCTTGAGGGCTTAGGACTTAAATATGGCACACGAAACCATCAATTCCCCGGAAAAAACTTCTAAGTGACCTATTAATGTTAAAGATTTTATCTGTGTGATTTTTTTAGACAATTTTGCTGGCTAATAAATCAACTATTATACGCATTAATCGGTAGAAAACATTTTATCGAGTATTGGCGAGCCAAAGGTGGAAAATTGGAGCAACAGTGGACCGACAAGATGGTCCAAATTATTTTTGTTGCTTTAATTTATTTTAAATAAAGGTTATATAACTCTAAAAACTTGCTTATATAAATAACTGAGAAACGTCTTTTCATTTAAGAAATATACATGGTAGCTCGGGAGCATAAGTACTTTGAACGGACCAGTAGTGGTCCCTTATAAAATAGTCTCACTGCCATATATATATAACTGAGAGATGCTTTTTCATTCTAGAAATGCACATGGTAGCCCCAGAACGTGCGTACTTTAAACGGACCAGTAGTGGTCCACTATAAACTAGTTACACTGCCTTATATATATAACTGAGATATGTCCTTTCATTCGATAAATATGCATGGTAGCCCCAGAACGTGTGTATTTTAAATGGACCAGTAGTGGTCCACTATAAACTAGTTATACTGGCATACCGACCAGTAAATACTTAAAATCTTTCGGCTTTCTTACATAAGTTGTGCCAACAAAGACCGAAATAGACACTTATGTATATATACATATGTACATTTATTTCCATTTATACATAGTATATGAGTGTCTACAACAACTCCACAAAACAAGTGCGACTCTGAGTGACTCCATGCATTTTGCTATTTGTTGCTATATATCTATGTATGTATTTATATGTATATGCGCCAAAGTCACACGTTGCCACACGTCAATTCAATTCAACTCGTTGCATTGCTGTGCAGTGGGGCAATGCGTTTCAACGCGCTCGGTGTTGCATGTTGTCAACGCTGGCTTTTGTGTGTGTGTGTGTTTGTGCAACGGCCTTCATGACACTCACAAGTGGCAGCCGTCACCAACAGACTTACATGACATTATCTGCGCTGGCATTTTATTGTTGTTGTTGTTGTCGTTGTGGCGCTAGCTGCCTGCTAACTGTTTGCGGTCGCCTGTTGCCGGTGACGGCGCAACCTTAATTGTAAAGTTTGCACTTGCCACTAATAAAGAAACTGGCAACGGGCAACATGCAACGTGCCACATAGTCATGTATATATGTAGCTTGCTGCACAGACCGGCGTTGCATGCCGCACATGCTAGGCAAATTGGATGCGTCTTTTATAATTGGCGCAAACAACTTTCGGTGTTTGAATGCATAAATAAGTGTGTTGCAAGTGTGTGTTGGTGTTTGTATATGTGTATGTATTTATGTATTTAAAATATATATATGCGCTTGCGTGTGCATTGTGTTTGTGTCGTGTGGCAAGTTCAAGCTTTTGAAAAGCGAAAGAAATGCCACGCTGCCACAAGAAGCATGAATAACCGTTAAAAATAATAAAATGTGTGGCGAAATAAAAACGCAAAAAAAAACCAAGCAACAACGCCAAAGTATGCATACAAAACCTGCAACACATACATGCTGCCACACAGCTGTTGCAACGGCAAACAGCAACAGATTGTACGCGCAGCCACAAAGTACAATGGGAAATTTGTGGCATGTTGTTTTTGTTATTGCACGAACTTACATTTGCTGACTGACTTTGTGGCCGGCGTCGCGCGACTGTCGGCAAAGTTTCACGCTGCAACTTTTTACAATGCGCGACACACAGTCAACTGAAAAAATACCGTCACGCTTGCAACAATGAGTCATGCAGCGCTGTTAGCGTCACTGCCAGCGTACACGCCCCTATCAGTGCCACTGTCATGGCACACGCCTCTACTGCTGTCACTGCCACCGCGCGCGCGCCTCCAACAGTCGCTGTTGTTGGTGTGGCAGCTATGCTTCGTGCAACTTGCGGCGCAAAAATGCAAATGTTGCACTTGCCACTGACTTTTCTACTTATTACTCGCACTCTGTGTAACTGCTCGCGCTTACCATATTCTTGCCAAGCACACTTCCTTCCAATGCCGGCGCGCTGGCGTTTTTTTCTTGCCGCGTTGCATACTTTAAGGCGGCTAGCGAAATTTGCACAATGTCACTGCATTACCACGCTTATTAGTCTCTTGTGGTTTCGCACAATTTCGCCAGCGCGATGGATTTGGACGAAAGAAAAAAAACAACAACAACAGCAACAACAACAAATAATGTGAAAGTTTGCTTGTGTGTGCGCGGCAAAGAGGGAAATAAAAGGAAATCTGCCAAAATGAGCAAAAGCGTGCAAAAAAGCGAAGGAGCAAAACTGAATTAGAAAATTGTGGCGAAATATGGGCGGTGCGAGGCGCGGCGTTCGGACGCTACGGCAGCGACAAGCCGAAAGTTGCATGTCCTTCGCAGCGCATTTGCCGTTGTGGCTGTTATTATGCCTGTTGTTGGTGTGGTTGCTACAGCTGCTGCATCAGCAGTGGCAAATGCCGGCGCGCGGGCGAAAAACCTTTTGATTGCATTGCCGAATGTGCTGAAGCGAACGGGGCCATGCCCAGTGCTTTTGTGCTTATATGCTTAAATGTGTGTTTGTATGTGCATACAGTTGTGTGTGTGTATATGTGTAGCGCGCCGGTCATGCCATCCCCTTGCACTAATGAGTTTTGTTGACAGTTCTAGCTGTGGCTGCCGTTTGCCCTGCAGCACACACTTTTGCTTTTGCAATTAGTTTTTGTTGTTGTTGCTGCCATTGCAGGGCAGGCGCCACTGCTGCTGCCCCAGCACGCTGACCTTTTTTATTAAATTCTGTGTGTTTTTGTCTTTTTTTTTGCTTTTTTTTTGCTCTGTGCGCAAGCATATTTGCATCTTATTTAATTCGGTTTTCGTTTTCTTCTTCTTCTTTTTTTGGTATTTCTGCATTTGCTGCACATTCTGTCTGCGCTGTGTTAGCGGTTTGCAGTCAAACTTTCGCAGCACAATTTGTGTGAAAAGTTAATTTTTGGAAATTTGCTACAGGATTTTCCTATTATGAGCGTAACGGTGTCTTTGTAAGCCGGCGTTGTGACTTCGTCCTTCGCTTTTGATGACAAAATAATTTCCGTATAGTGAGTAGTGCGGTTGCCGGGCAAACATTGCCCATTAATAAATTAGTTGGAGATTTAGTGGGTTTGCAGTAGCACGCGCGATATTGCCAAGGAGCTTTTATAATCTGCCTTTGATTACGTAAATGTAGAGAAATGTTATCTTCAGCATTGAAAAATATTACAATTTTGAGCTGGATTTTCGGTAAGTTGGTTTTAAAAATATACCTTCGTGTAATTAAGGTTTTTCAATTTAAAAGTATGTAACTTCCGTAATTATATTTCTGCTAAATTATATTTTCGTATGCTCAAAAGAGTTGGAATTTAATGATAATTTTCTAAGGCGATATTACAGTTAATTAAAGTTGAACAATTTCGAAACATTTTTCATTTGATACCCATTGTATATTAAAAAATTTACCCATAGCATATTTGGATGACTTAAAAACTTGAATAATTGGAAAGTACACTGAAGAACAGACCGTCCAGCTACAATCTCTCATCCAAATAATCAACTAACCAAAACTATATGAAATAACGGGGAAATATATGAACATTGGGGAAAATATTTTCTTTTCAATTAAAACCGATCTGGAAATTGTAAATAAAAAGAAAAATATTTAATAATTAATCAATATTTATTTTATCACCTTCAAAGTAATTTTCACCAGATATAATACGCATATGCTAACGACTTTTTGGGTTGGCCTTCAGCTCCTTCAGCTAATTCAGTTTTATCTCTTCGTTCGACTGAAAACGGTTTCTACGGAGCGGCAATTTTAGTTTAAGGAACAAGAAAATATCACACGGAGCCAACCTGGTGAATACAGAGGTTGATCCTTGTCATTCACTGCCTTTTTCGCTTTAAATTTGGTCACAATTATGGACTGTGTAAAATCCATGAATTGTTCTTCCACAACATCTACCATTTTCGACGGATGTTCTCATGCATTCCGATGATTGTTTACTTGTTTGTTTGTCAAACTCAAAACTCAAGTCTCATTGGCTGTTATATTGCTCTCCATGAATTTGGGAACGGAATTCGCACGATCAAGCATATTCAAAGCGACCTGTTTATGGTACTTTTTTTTGAAAAGAATTCAGTTTTATCGGGATCGAGCAAGAACGCGATTCGTACCCAAAATATCCACCAAAATCATTCGAACTTACTCGCAAGGGACTTCATCTCTCTCTTTCCATCTCTTTAACACTTGCCTGACGATTTTCAAGCACTGTATGCTTCACTGAAGTACTGTCCAACCAACTTAGCACATTATATTTTTTTGAAATATAATTTCCCGAGGAACTTAATTACTAATTCCTGGTGCTTTTTTGTAACAATGTACTACATATATACTTAATTTTGCTCATGTGGTAGGTAGATAAAGTGGGTTTTTGGCTACGCATCGAGGACTTTAGGACGTCCATTGGAAAACCACGAGAACATACTTGTATATGAAATCTGCTGTAGCATTTTGAGCTTCTGATAAAGTTCAAAAAAATTATGTTTATTTGTGCAACTCCGAAACATCGTTTAGAACTCTCCACCTATAATTGCGCTGTTTCTCCTATACATTCGCATAGAAGATATTTTACAGTTTCTTCTTCTCTGGCGTGTCTGCCAATTCAACAGTGACCTGCCCACTTCCACTAGCGCTGCTCTGCTATTTCTTCTGTATTTGAATAATCTGCAAATGCAGCCCATAAGCCACTCATGCCACGTTTTCTTGCTTGTTGTGCAAGTTAGGAGGTAACTGCACTGAGATTCATAATTTTTTAGAACATATTTGTCATTTAAATATCTACAAATATTCAGAGCCCTACCTGTATAAATTCCCCCTTTTCCGAAGCCTAAATTTGGGTTAGTGCTTGATATGGCTAGATTGTCTGCTTCACAGTTATATACTTAGCTTTGAATTGGAATTTGGATCCACGATTTTAAAGTCGCTTAGCTATTTGTTTATATAGCTATCCATATATAGAAATAAATAAAATGTGAGCACGCTCCTCATAACAAAAATGTTTTTTTTATTGCAATCATTTACGATTGTAAGACACTGCAGTGGTCTGGTAGGCGGAAAGCGGTACTGTTATCTAATTTTGCTGTAAGGGCCGATTCCTTTGTAATATAATTTAGATTTATTTGTATAGATGTTTCTTCTGAATCCCTGTCGACTTCATTCGTTGCATTCGCACTCTCCTTTGAAAGGGAAAGCAATATTGGGGACTGAACTTAAGTACATTTCTATCTTTCGAAAATCTGAGTTATTGAGTAGATATGGGAACTTATTAAGTATCTTAGTTAGTATCCTCTTGTTATAGATGACAAATAAGAAGGATACCCTCAGTCTTAAAGCTGACCTCCTAGTTGCTTACAGAACCAGTCTGTTGGCACTAAACCTAAAATGACTTGGCGTTGTTTGAAGAGCACCATTAATACCTATACTATCTGCATTTTGTATGCTCTCTATACGCTTTATTGCGTATTTCTTTTCCATTATTGGCCGACATACCAATATACCGTATATCATAATCGGCCTTTCAGCGGCTGTGTAGAGACAAATATTTATAAGAGATGCTGATGGCTATAAAGTGAATTTCATATTCTTCTCTATATATATCAGTGCTACCAATCGCATTGTCTCATATCATATAGTTTCGGAAAAGCGACATTCTAAGCTTCATTTAACTAAAAAAAATTAAATTTGGGGAAGTTGAAAAAAAGTTACAGTTCTTCAAAAATGAGTGAAAATAATAAAGAAATTCGCTATATTTTGAAATTTTTGTATATAAAGGGAAGAATGCCACGCAAGCCACCTATGAAATTTGTGAAGTTTACGGAGACGATGCTGTATTAGTTCGTGTAGCACAACAGTGGTTCGCTCACTTCCGTTCTGGAAATTTCGATTTAGACTGATGAAATTTTTGAAGCGGAAAAATGGCAAAATGTGGCTGACCAAAAGGGTACATATTTGTTTATTTATTTATTTGTATAAATATAAAAAAAATTGAAGTTTGATTACAAATACGAAAACACTTTTTCGACTACCCAATATTAAAAGATAGCTCTTATACAATTCATAGAGTTCGAAGTTCAGCAAAGTTGCAATTTGAAGACTCAAGACTAAGAAATATATGCTACTTTCTTGTTCAATTCAATATTTAAGAATTTTTTTAAATATAGCTGTTAGCTGAAACGTTCAGAATTTATATAGCGCTTCTAAATCCAACAATTGTGGTGTCTCACTACCCTGCTTTTATTTAATTGAGTTTAGAGTCTTTAAGCTAGATATGCTTTAAAAAATATTTATGACTTCCGTTTTCTATTTTTTTTAAATAAAATTTTGATTAAATTTGCTCAATTATGACATTAAAAATGTATTGATTTGCATTTAACGCTTTGAGTTTAAAGGTTGAAATTAGGTTTGTATGGAAGGTAGGCTTAACAGACAGCTAATTACACAAAATTTTATATTCTTTCATGTTTGCTCTAAATTTATACATATATAAACTTTAAAATTACTTGAAATTTAATAATTTATTTATTTAAATAATAAATTTCAATTGATTTTAAAGTTGAACCAAGGTATGTTCAAAAATATTTTTGGCACTTGACTTATCGATAAAAAATCGTAAAACCACTTCAAATTATAGTTTCCTCGTATTATAGGATATACATTAGACATGCTTATTCAAGAAATGACTTTTCTGCGTACTCTAACAGACATATTTTCATACGAACAAGTACTCTTAGAAATATAAAATCCCCTTAATAATTATTAATTTATAATCCAGATGTTGAGAACATAAAAATTGTGCCGAAAATGCTTAATTCACTGTCTAACCAACAAAAAATGTATTTCAAAGCAATGAACACCATGACGTATGAGTAACATTTGCAGTCATACACGATGGCTACACTGCGCTAGTGAGCCTACGGTGCGTATGGGTAACAAATAAATCAACTTTTATAAAATTCTTGACTTACAAGTCATATACGCTAGCTAACACTAGTGTTATCGCCCTGGCGTATGAGTTATATTTATAGAAACTAATTGGTTATACACTACCTTATATGCACTGGTGCGTATGAGTAACATTTTCTGCAGCGAACAAACGTACATATCAAGCACATAGCTTATACAATTCTATGGAACATTTTGCGACTACAATAAGTTCAGTTCTGCTTCTTCTACTTTTATCAAATCAGCAACTTTTAACTTAAGGCATTCAAACTTATACAACAGCAACAACAACACGCATAAAAAGGCGCATCAATTGTTGCTGTGCGAAAGGAATTCCAAACTAATACAAAAAGCAGGCGATAATAGCAGACTCACAGCACAAATTAAAAGAGCGAAGACGCTGTCGCTTGTGCACAGCAAACAAAGCGGCAAAGACATTCTTCTCGCATCCCATTCTCTTCCATGCTCTGTTACGAAAGAAAGATTACTTTTGAGTCATTTCATCGCTATTCTTTGCGCTGCTTCTATCTATTGAGAAAATGCTTGCCAGCGGCGGCAGGGAGCTCAATAAGAATCTGAGTATATGCATTAGGTGTCTTCTTGTAGATGCAAATATATTTACATATCTACATATATACATATGTATTAGTATTGATATGTATAGAAATAAAGTTAGTGCGAATTCTTCTCTGGTCCCACACCCCAGCTGAGATATTTACTGATGCGAGAATACCAATAACAACAACAACAAAAAGGCAATTTTTTTTTTGTTGGCCAGCATAGTGAACTTCTGTTGAACTTGGCCATTGAAATGCAATTCTTTTTTCTTCACAATATGGCGTTTCTTTTAAATGCTTAAGCTGTGCGCATGACGACCCTTGCTTACTTTGGCTTACCGTTGGTTGTGAGGCAAATACAAGGCAAATCTCTTCGTAGCTTCTTGATTTAACAATTCGCTTAATAAATATAGCACTTTAATGGACTTGGCGAATTCGATTAACTTCAGTGAAGTGAATGTACGAAAAAGAATTTTTACTTATGTGTGCGTGTGTTTGTGTAATATTTTATTATTTTTTTTTCTAAAAGAAATTTATTTTTCTTAAGTTGTTTTGACTTTGTTGTCGTTGTGTCACTTTGTTGGTGTTTAATATCAGCTTATTTTATGATTAGTGCTGATATTATTAAAATATTTAGCTTGTCGAACTTATAGAGACGAATTCGCGTGATCGGACTAGTTATCATAGCCGTTTGTAGGCGTAAAAAAGAAGGAGAGAACCAAATGCAGCGCAATGTGACCGCAACGGTGGCAAACTTCTACCAAAGGACGGTGGACTCGTAGACTAATTCCAGACATCCATTCGTAGATAGATAGACAACATGGGGACATACAATTCCACATAACCCAAATACCGAGTGCAGATTGATGCTCTAGAAGCTATATGTTTCGATTCCGTCACGACGTTCTTTACTGTCCAACGTCTACAGTGTTAAAAACTTCACTTGACGGTAGTTCAGTGAGAAAATTTGACAGCATTCACGTGTCAGTGCTTTGGCAAATGGAAAGCTGTTAGCTCTAATTATGACAAAACTAAGGCATATACAGTGTATTAGGCGTCAGTCATTCCGTAGGATAGATGAGGCTTAAAGTCTTAAACTTAATCGGCTGGTTTCGTGGGAGAGATATGATTCGAAGTCTTTCTCTCTCCTATCTACAAAAAAGGGTTTTGTTTTACAAATGTAGAGTCTTATAGAGTATTGGCTGTCAAAATCAATACATACACTTCACATTTTAAATTAGTATACTGCCCAACGTCTAAATATTATGGTTTCTTAATCCCAAATCTCGCGTCCAGTGCTGAATTTACAACTTATGGCCATATGTATAAGCTATATTTGGGGTGCAAACTATCTTAATGAGGATTATTACGGCTTCTTTGTATCCAGAAATGTAGTCATCAGCGCCGTTGTGATTTGATGAACAAAGGTTATTTGGCTTATATTTTGAATTTTTTTTATATTTTGAAACGATTCCAATATTACTGACAATACTCATCGCTTTCAGCAAATGATTTTTCGCTTTTTGGTGCCACAGTTTGATATCAATCCTTCAATAGCTAAAAGATTTCATAGATAGTTTATATTTCGAGCTTTATTTAAAGACAAAATTCTTTAACTCGAAAAAAAAAACATAATTTTTATCAACAAAATTTAAATTTGCTCGGTCAAACATACTTTTATTGCTGAAATCAAAAGACTTTTGCCGGTATATTTTAAGTAAATCGTCAAGTATTTAAGTTCACAGAGAATAATTTTAATATTAGTAAATATCTGAACTGAGAGCTTTTGCTTAAATATTAGTACCTCTTTCTTTACAAACTGGCTTGTCAAACTCAAGTTCTTGTATGGAAAACTCTTTTAGTTGACGAGATATCTCCACCTATGAATCAAAGATCGCGTCCAGTGCCATACAAACTGAGAGAATCAATATTTATTGGAAAACTCTCTTTCATTTGACGAGGTATTTTCATGAAATTAGCAATCCGGAATAGTCTAATGCAATAATGCAATATCCGAGGAAATTATTCTGATCGGATCACTATAGCATAGAGCTGCCACATAAAATAGCCGTTCAAAAAGTTCTTGTAAGGAATTTTGATTATCTTCAATAGAGGATTATTATTCGGCTTCTTTGTAGGTATATAAAGTACCGTATAGTTTTTCTTTCCAGAAATGTAAAGAGTGTAAGAGGAAGAAATCTATATACAGAGCGCCGTTGTGAATAGAGTTGATGAATTTCCTTTAAAGTGCATTTTTAACTCGAAAAATAATCGTTGATTTGGTAACTGAGTATTTAAATTTCTAAAAATTTTGAATTTGTGGGACGTTAATTTAAATATTACTCAGAGAAAAGCAGAGATTATCGAGTTGCTGGGCAATTATACCTAACTTTGGAGCTTAAATCTATTGAGCGATATTATTGTGGTATTTATTTGTGCACCTTCTCCCTGAAAATCTACTCTCTAAAGGAATTCGTCAAAGTCTTTTGGGAAGCTTGACACAGAACTATTTCCTTGGCTGCATTAGAACTTTTATTCAGAATTTTTAAGCAAACGAACTTCATACATTCTCATCATTATATAAAGTGGCCTGCTGGCGCAGTTTTGGTTTTCAGTATGTTAAAATTTTAACAAGTATCTAATTGAATCCAGCTTAATTACTTTCACATGCATGTTCTGCAATGATAACAGAAAGTTCTTTAACACTTCAAAGGAAGCAATGAGTTCTAAGCCGCTGCAAATACTTAAGAGATATCACGCTGCGCTTTTCTCATAATCCTCTACAAATTGAACTTGGTTTCATCACACTCTTGGCAAGCAATTTCCAAGTCTTTTCTTGAAAAAATATGTTAAAATTGGTTGCAAACTTTTCCTTGAGTCTGCTTGTTGCAGACACACTATTGATATGCTGCAACGCGGCGCCTGAGTTTCCGAAAAAGCTTTTCGCAGCAAATCTGCCGCTGACCAGCGCAAATGCCTAGCGGTGTTTTGCAGAAAGTTGGCTGGTTGGCTGCTTAAAGATTCAACAAGCGCTTTGAAGAGTTTCAGACAGCGCGCTAGAGACAGCCGAGAAGAATAGCAGCAGCGATTTTACCGCAAGCACAACAACAAGGCGAACAGTGTGAGCAACAGCAACGATAAGTGAATGAAAATCTTTTCATTATAGTCGACCGAGAGCAGGAGCACAAGCATAAAAGCGAAAACGCTGCAGGGAGAAAAAACGCTGACAAGCTTGTACTTGCCACACCGCCTTCGCTCGAAACGTTGCGGTGGCTGTGGCGGGTGGTGTGCGGGGCGGGCGTAAGAGGTGTGAGATGCTGAAGCGAACATTAGAAGAATGTTTTTGAGCACTTTGTTGTTGTGCTTTTTTGTTATTTCGCTTGGCGTTGTCTTCTTATTGCCGTTGTGTGTGTTCAGCGCCGCCTCTCACCTGCAACTATTGTCACTGCGGTTGCGGCTGTCAACACGCCGCGGCGCCAGTTGACGCCAACAATAATAGAAAAGGAAAGTAAAGACCCGCAGGTTGGAAATTTCGCTGAAAATTCGCAATCAACACTTGACGTACGTATATATGTATGTGTGTGTATATGCGAGATAACTCGAAAGGGACCACAGGCGCGCTGGCATTCTTTTCCTGGCGCTCGTGTGGCAAGGTGAAAACAGCGATATCGGAAAGAAATTACTTCGCTATCTTGTGTACCGAGCATCACCGGAATGCCGAAAAGGCGGTTGGTAATGGCGCCGCGGAAATGAGGCGGCGGAAGGAAGTGTGTGGCAGCAGATGTTTAGAATTTAAATTAATGTGAGTGACAGCCATGTGCATGCCACACTTAATGGAGGCTTCAGCATTGTTGCTGTTGCTTTTCTTGTAGGCCACATATGCACAGACACATACAAGCATACATACCTAACACATAAAGAAACATATAATACACAAGCATGCCACACCACGTGTCAACAGCAGCGTTAAGTACCGCGCCTCACGTGCCGCTACGCGAAAGTGTGCGAAAGCGAAATGAAGAAACTAAGCAAAAACGAAAAAGGAGGCGAAGCTTGCCGAAAATCGTAGCATTTAGCTGGAAATAGCAGCAATTGTATTGAACTGTATGGCTGGAGTGAAGCGACAAATGCCAATAATGACTATAGCGAAGCCTGTAAAGGGTCGCTCAGCAAGGCACAACAACAAAATGTGTCACGTAATCTTTTGTCATTATCCTTCGTGTGATTACAGCATTTGTTGTCTTTCCTTTTGTGCATATGTTTTGCACGTTCTGGGCTCAATGTAGCCGTATTTATATAATGAACGCTAAATAACCTTCTAATACAGGGTCATGCGGTAAAGTAAGTATGCTATTACTTGTTGGTTTTTTCGAGGGAAAGTTGAAAGTGAATTTTTTGGGTATTTGGTTGGCAAATATTTGAGACATGTATTTATTCGATTCAGTGATTTTGTTTAAATTTTATTTTAGCCTTTAACAAAATTTTACTTTTAGCCAATTATATAGAGAACGTTCAGTTTATATGCATGTATGCTTCACTTGGCCGAAAGCGATCAAATTCCGAACATTGTGTTTTCTGACGAAAAAATTTTTACAATTGAGCAATTCTTAAACTCTCAAAACGATATGGTTTACTTGTTCATACGAGAATATAAGTCATCGGTTGGCCACCAGGAGGCAGCACCTGCCACAAATAATGGTTTGGGCCGCTGTCACCGCAGATGGGTGCTCTCCAATTGTTTTCATCAAGCTTGGCGTCAAAGTAAATGCGACATATTATCGGGAAAGTGTTCTGGAGGCTGCTTTGAAGCCGTGGGCAAACAAAAATTTCGGTCACAAACCATGGACGTTTCAACAAGACTCAGCATCGTCTCACAAAGCGCGAGTGAAGCAAGAATGGCTGAAAAACAACGTTCCGAACTTCATTACGACCACACAATGGCTCTCGAATTCACCAGATGCGAATCCAATGGATTATTCTCTCTGTGCCATTTTGGAGAGCAAGGTCCGAAGTAAAAAATACACCAGTCTCGAGATGCTGAAGAAAGCCATTGTCCGTGAGTGGGCCAAAATACCGGCAAATCACATTCGGGCAGCTTGCGATTCGTTTTTTGACCGTCTCAAGGCCATAGTTAAGGCCAAAGGTGGTCATATCGAGCAAAAGTGAATTGGTCCTGAATTTATGATTATTTTCACACATTTTGTACTTTAAAATAAATAAAAATAATTTTCCAAACCGAATTTATGGCTTTTTTAATTGGTTACACTTCGAGTGCCCTGTATGATGTATAATCGGCTTGCTGGTAGATCCTCGGGTTGCAAGCCAAGGATTGTCAGGTGGTTGTACACCATGATCGTTCGATCGATTATCACATATGGAGCGGTAGCTTGGACTTCAACTATCGAAGCTGCAATGACTCAGCTGCGTCTGCGTGTCGGGTGTCATGCGCACATGTCCGACGGCGGCACTTGATGTCTTGCTGGAACTCACATCGCTTCACCTAGTAATCGGTCAAGTCGCCAAACACACACTGCTGCGAATAACAGGTTTGGCAGGTAATCTCTTCCCTACGCATGAAAGATCTAAGTGACGAAATACCAATAACTCTTTTCACTAGGAATAGTTTTCCGAGTATTTTCCAAGCAGAGATATTTGCTATAAGTCGGTGTGTAGAGTTAATTCTCCAACGCAACTATCGCTTTGAACATATAGCTATAGCAAGCGATAGCAAAGCGGCACTCAAAACGATTTCTGCATACGAGATCAAATCAATATTGGTGCAGGAGTGTATAGAACGATTGGATAGTCTATCAGATCGTATCTAAGTGCACCTAATTTGGGTGCCCGGTCAAAAAGGTATAGCCGGGAATGAGCAGGCTGATGAGCTTGCCCGCTCCGCAGCATACCAACATGGTAGAACCGGAACCTTTCATTGCGGTTGGTCTCCACACCATAAAGAAGCTGTTCCGCAATAATGAAGTAGTGGGTAGGGAGAATCATTGGCAACAACTCCTAGACATGTGCCATGTTAATCGGGGGTTACAATATTAAAAGGTTTAAATATGTAATCAACCTCCCAAAGGAAAAACTCAGGCTCCTCCAGCCATTGTAGGCGCAAAAAGCACTTACTTAACATAAGCCTAACTTCTTGTGCGAATTGCCGGTTCTGCGACTTGAAGTCTGAAACACCAGAACACCTGCTAATTGAATGCACGGTCTGTAGGCGGAGGATAAAGACCCTTGGAGCTATGTTTACAAATAGGGATCACATCGCCTCATCAGCACCTAGCAGTTTATTGGAATTTATCAATTTGTTGAAGCTACTTGAGACGCTGTGACTTAGGAGAAGACACAATAGAGCCTAGGTCGCAGGGCAATCCTCATTTACTTATCTAATCTAATCTAATAGATTAGAAAATAATTCATGTTAGATTTTGTGGAAATATGCTTTCAAATTAAAAAGTCTTTCGTATAAAAACTTAATTTTGATCGTTTAGTTTGTATGACAGCTATATGTTATAGTGAATTGATCTGAACAATTTCTTGAGATATTGTTGCGTTGTCACAGGGAACAATCCACAGGAAATTTCATCAATATATCTTGTCAATAAACAAGTTTTTCATATAAAAAATCAGTTTTGATCGTTAAGTTTGTATGACAGCTATATGCTATAGTAGTCTGATTTCGACGATTTTAACAGACTATTCATTTCCTGACGAAAAAGAAACGCATGCAAAATGTCAGGTCGATATCTCAAAAATTGAGGGAGTAGTTTTTAGGATTAGCAGCATCCTTCACAAAACTCCATGATATTCGAGAAAATATATAATCACTAGACTTTTTCACATAAAAACGATTTGTGTACATAGTATATATTATTTAGAAAAGGGCAACTGGTACTAAGAACATCCTCATATGCATTCCATAAAGCCAATAGAAATTTTAGGCGGATATCAAGCGCTTTGGAAGAGTCATAAATAGTCATAAGTCAAAGAAATTTTCCCTTTTTGGTTTAACCATGAACAGGGTCATCATGACTTCATTGCAATTGGTCATATTAAGATTTTCACTAGAATATCTAGTTCCTAAAATATACATATCTGGCACACACTTTTAAATTGAAAGCACATCTGTGATGGATCATGTTTCCGATGTAAAATTTCTCCACGAAACCTACGCGAAGAGTTTTTTTCGCACTAAAGTGTCATTACTAGTAAACAATGTTCGCAGTTCATTGCTGGAAAATAGTTCGATCATGCTCGACTTCTGCTATACCTGCCTTTTGGCTTCATGTGTAGTACATATTGTATTTGCACAGTGCGTATGAGCAACCGCAAAGCAATATCTGCCTGCCTTAAACCGAAAAACCAAGGCATAGCAAGGTTGAAGTTGATGCTTGCAACATGTTTTCAGGCGAAATTCGAAGTATGCGTATATTTGCATGTATACATATGTATGTGTATGCATTTAATATATAGTATATATGTATGTAGGCTAAGGTATATTAACAAGCAGTGCAACAGCTTTAGTTAAAGATCTCTATATAATAGTATAGAGACGGAATTATAAAGAATGTTTATTTAACAAATTCAAGTAATATTTTGCTTATATACACAGCGAAGCGATATGTCAAAGTTGTGCGCCCATATTGTTTTCTTATTTATGAATATATCTACTTGCGTATGAGCAGTTGTCAGCTCGTTCGCTTCAAGTT
Source organism: Bactrocera neohumeralis (assembly GCF_024586455.1). Lineage (NCBI taxonomy): Eukaryota > Metazoa > Arthropoda > Insecta > Diptera > Tephritidae > Bactrocera > Bactrocera neohumeralis. The sequence goes on from NC_065920.1 coordinate 24,417,130, forward strand.
GCTGTACTTGCACATTTTTTACACATTTTTCACTGTTTTGCTTTTTGTTGTTGTTTGTGCTTTTGTTTTGCACCTTCATTTTTGTTGGTTTTGCACGCAATTGCACGCACTTATTGCACTTTTATGTAATTTGATGGCTTTACACAGTCATTGCTGGCACTTTTTTGCCATTTACTTGCTATTTTTGTTGTTGCTGTTAGTGTTTGTGTTGGTCGCTGTTGCTGTTAGTGTTATTGCGGCTTGTTGTTGCTGTTAGTGTTTGAGTGAGTTGTTATTGCTGTTGTTGGTGCAAAAGTCAGACGAGCATTTTGTTTACAATTCCATTTATTTGCTTAATACAAACAAATTGTGCGGCAGCTGGGCGAGCGCGCAGACCGAGACAAATCACTGGTGTGTGGTGAGTATGTCAAGCACATACTGTTATATAAGTGCATACATAATCACGCGCATGTATGCGTTTACACGATCTGCGTGTTGCTGTTATAAATGTGTGTGTGTGTGTTGGTGCTTTTCGAGCGATATGTTGATATGAGATCAATTTGCTTTTGTATAAGTATGAGTGTGTGTGTGTGTTTATGTGTGAATGACATGTGCGTGTGTTTGTGCAGTGACATCAATGACAATAAAAATCGATTCACCACATGGCATACAATCGCCAATATGCACTCAGGCAAGCGTATATGAATGCTGTCAGCAAAACACACACACGCATGCACAAACATGCATAGATAGATACACATACACGTGCGCATTCGCACAAAAGCGCTATATGCGCAATTTAAATGAACTCATGTAACTGTAAATATGTAGCTATAGCACATATACAAACATATAGACAAATATAACTGTACAAATCTGTTGTTGTATGCCATTATCTTCATTCCCGTATGGTTGCTTGTTTTTGTAGAATGTAAAATGCATGTGTGTGTGTATGCATTTTATTGCATTTACGTAAGCGTCGCACAAAAGCCACATGAAATCAAGTGCTGATGTGGGATTCAGCTCGAATATACACGACTTTCCGCATACACAAACGCATACTCTCGTATACACACACATATATATAGATATACAGCTAGACAAATATAATATATCCATTTACATATATGCCTTTATAGTTTCCACTAACAATAACTCGTGGGAGTTGCAATCAATCCAATGACTGAATGTCAAACTGCATGTCTGTTGGGAAGCGATTAAGTGCAGTCAGCGCTTGGACACATTTTGTGCTTTCACAAATACATATACATACACTTTTCAGCGCACTATTCACACATGCAATTTATATGCACATAGACATGCGTTTACTTTTTGGCGCTGCCATTGCGAGCATTTGCTTATATCCAGTTGGTATATACAAACAATATATAGTTGAACTTCCTTAAATGAAATCACAAAAAACCACAAAAAAAAACTTCGACTCAGAGAAACCACGAGTTATGAAAGGGATTTATATGAAATTTGACTTCGATTGCCAATTCAACAGTTCGAGTTATGGAGCACTTTGAGTTATAGCAGTTCAAGTTATGGCAGTTCAACTGTACGCAATCACTGTATACAATCATATGTATGTATATAGAAATCAATATATAAGCTTAAGTTATGTAGCTTTAACACACTTCCTATATACTCTCCCTTGCGTTTTATAAAACTCTCAACCACAAAATTTCTGGATTTCTGCGAAAATGACTTCAAAGTGAATGTGAGATTGTGCATTGAGCTAAGGTTATGACACAAATCATTTAGTTGCGAAAAGGCCACATTCTTTGCAAAGAGTTTACGAGATGATATTCGAACTTATTTGAAATCACAAAAAAAAAAAAAAAATTTTTCAAGTTAGAAAAAAAAATTGCAACGAAAACAAACTCTTTTAAACTTTTTGATAGTTCAAAACCTAAAAACGTGCGTACACATCATATGATAGAAAAATATATCCTTGACTTTGGCCGGTCAGTTTATATACTCTCGATTGCTATTTATTGTCACCACAAAAAAGCACCCTGGAAATTGAATTCACGAGGGTAAATGACATTCAAGAAAATGTATTTCATTAAATTGGTGGAACTGTCCGAACTAAAATGCCAACTATACTTTTCACCGATCTGTCAACTAGCAAAAAAATGGCTGCTTAAAAAAACTCTTTTAAAGTTTTGCTGGTACAAAACCTAAAAAACGTGCGTACATATATAAGGATAAAAAAGTCTTCCTTTCTAACCAAATTTTCCGTGCAAAATCATGGCGAATGTTGTAAAAGGCTTACAGTGATTCAGTTTCATCAAAACACAAGACTACTAGTGGTACAAAGCCTTCAAGACATGCCTCGTTCTGGACGAACTTCATCCTCCTCTTTAACTGATGAAAATATTAAAACAGTAGATGGCAAATAAAAATAAGTCAGCAATCATCAGAATCGAAGGAAAAAAAGAGCTGCAATAAAAAAACAATCAAAAAATACACCGCCAAAGCCGGTCAACAATCAAGTTGATACTGATTGTGTTTTCGATATTCGTGGTTTGGTGCATCATGAATTTGTTTTGGAAGCAGACAGTTCATACGGAGTTCTATTTGCCGTATTGAAGCGTTTTCGTGAGAATATCCGTAGAAAATGGCCGAATTGGGGAAGAACAGTTTCTCAAACTGAAACTGCCACTCCGTGGAACGCATTTTCAGTCGATCGAGGAGATAAAACGGAATACAGTAAAGGAGCTGAAGGCCATCCCAAAAGTTGCTTATGAAAAGTGTTTGAGGGACTGGAAAACTCGTTGGCATAAGTGTAATACATCTGGTGGGGATGGCGACAAAATAGATATCGATGAATAATTAAATATTTTGAGTTCTGTTTAAAATTTCCGTGTATATATGATGCTTTAACAGTCCGATCTGAATTATATAATGAGAGAGCTAAAGTTAATAATCTACGGCAAAATTTGTAAAATGAATTCTGAAATAAAAAAGACTTCCATACAAGGCCTTGAGTTTGAGCGTTTAGTATGCATCGGTTTGTCTCTCGCTCGGAGAATATGCTTTCCTTATTTTCGTGAATATATCTTGTAAAATAAAATGCCGATCCTTCTGCTGGTATGGCAGCAATATGCTATAATATTTTCGCTAAGCTAGTAGCAATGTCGTGGGTAACATTCTGAGGCAAATTTTGTAAAGAAGCGTTATCATATTGAGCGACAAAGATTTCAGAAATTTCCTACCCTCTTGAGCAAAAAGAACTTCCGCACTTTTTCACATCGTTTTCTACTTATGTACATGCACAACTTTTAGATGTAAGACGTGAAATTCAAGACAAAACGGGTAGAAACTGCACCTTAGCATCTGACATGATGGCACCGTTAAACCGTTATAATATTTGGTACATATTTTAAACCTGTGGGTCACTCGGAATAAATGAAAATGCTTGTGGTTTAAAAAATGTACCAACTGCGCGTAAATTATCAAAAATAAGTGGTAAAAATTTTAGACCGCCGCTACTCAAAGAGTTTAAAAGCTTTGATCGGTAAGTTTGTGTGGCAGCTATATGCTATAGTCGCCCGATATTGGCAGTTTCGACAAATTTGCAGCCTCTTGGTGTGAATAGTTTCGGATCGATATCTAAAAAAATGTGGGACTAGTTCTTGTATATTTAACTCTGGGTGTTCTAAGCCTCGTGACTTTTTTTACGATTGCTGTAAAAAAAACTAATAATCGATCACAGAATTTATGGAATTTTGTATAGCTGGAATAATCAGTTCCCAAAGCAAAGTAGCATTTGCATAAAGCACTATTTTAATCAAGCGCAACACGAGTTTTAAGTAACATTGACTAAGATGGAAATAGAAGACAGACCACTTCAGTGAACGAAGATGAAATGAGACCCTTTCGTGCAAAAATCAGCTTTTTTCTTAACAGAGGAAGCACAGAAAATGGGTCTGGCAGTGAACGAGGGCAAAACGAAATATCTCATGTCTTCAAACAAACAGTCGTCGCACTCGCGACTTGGCTCTCACGTCACTGTTGACACTCATAACTTTGAAGTTGTAGATAATTTCGTCTATTAACACCACCAACATGTCAGCCTGGAAATCCAACGCAGGATTGCTCTTGCCAACAGGTGCTACTTTGGACTGAGTAGGCAATTGAAAAGTAAAGTCCTCTCTCGACGAACAAAAACCAAACTCTATAAGTCGCTCATAATTCCCGTCCTGCTATATGGTGCAGAGGCTTGGGCGATGACAGCAACTGATGAGTCGACGTTACGAGTTTTCGAGAGAAAAATTCTGCGAAAGATTTATGGTCCTTTGCGCATTGGCCACGGCGAATATCGCATCCGATGGAACGATGAGCTGTACGAGATATACGACGACATTGACATAGTTCAGCGAATTAAATGACAGCGGCTACGCTGGCTAGGTCATGTTGTCCGGATGGATGAAAACACTCCAGCTCTGAAAGTATTCGACGCAATACCCGCCGGGGGAAGCAGAGGAAGAGGAAGACCTCCACTCCGTCGGAAGGACCAAGTGGAGAAGAACCTGGCTTCGCTTGGAATATCCAATTGGCGCCACGTAGCGAAACGAAGAAACGACTGGCGCGCTGTTGTTAGCTCGGCTATAATCGCGTTAGCGGTGTCTACGCCAATTAAGAAGAAGAAGAAGGTGAGGGTATAACGAAAAAGTCTTATTTCGGGACAGCTTTGTGTGTGAACAAATCATCTCTCAAAGTTCTGGATCTCGGTCAACTGAAAAAAATGAGTTCTCAAAATGTAGAATTCGGTATCCCAGCGCCTATATAGTGTAACTACCTTGAAACTATTGCCGAATACTGAAAAGAAATAAAGCCGTTCTCGTCTAATTAATTAATTAAATTATGGCAGTGAAACCATTTTAGTTGAAAAATCAGAGTTCTCCTCACAATTATTTTGTTCTAGGGGCAACCTATGCCCAATTTCAACTGATTTGAAGCGAGTCAGTTTTCCGATGCTCTCTGGCGACAAGCGCTGCTCAACAATCAAAAGTGCGATTGCGAAGTCTTTCTGGCACAAAGTGAACCAAGAGAGGCACAGACAAATATCTGTCCAAGTGATTTGACCTAGCAGACATCCTTGATTTGACAAATTGGGGCGTTTTGTATCTCTTTCATGACAAATAAGTTGATAAATACCACTACTTGGATTTGCGTTCTACGCCTTTGGGCATTAAATTGTGTTTAAAAATTCACCAAAGTATTAAAAAATCTGAATGTGAAATATCCAGGGCTCATCCTGAATAGGAAGCTCTCATGGAAGCCGAATATCGAAAAAGCATCGATGCCTTATGCTGCTGTAGAACAGTCATTGGCAAAAGGTAAGGTCTCCCACCGAAGTGGTCCTCTGGTTCTACGACAGCATAGCCAAGCCCATTATGTTCTATGAAGCGTTTATGTAGTGGAGGACTCTTCAAAAGAAGAAACCCGAGAGCATTCAACGGGTGGCGCTCATCAGCAACCACATCTTGCATATAGTGCCTGTAAACATTGTCGAAAGCTGTATGGCTAAAAAACTTGCTATCAGACTCAGAGAATCTGGGTTCCTAAAAGAACACGTATCTGAATACTCAGAAATCCTTACACCCTTCGACTTCATACCAGATTACTTGGAACATGGAGTCCTCAAACTGAACTCTGGCAGCTCCTTTTTTGCCCATATACCGGCGAGGGAGTTCTGGGTGGGGAAAAGCTGTTGAAGGCGGTGAGCTTCTTTACCAATGAGTCAAAGCTTGGGGAGAAGGTTGGTGGAGAAGTTTACTGTCAGGAGCCTCCTATCAACTCCAGCTTCAGACTTCCTGACTATTACAGTGTTTTCCAAGCCGAGGTTGCAGCCATTAAGGTAGCAGTAGATTTACTGCTCCTGAGTGCAGCCTCCTTCAGAGAAGTGACCATCCACTCATATAGCAGAGCGGCGATACTAGCCTTGAACTCATTAACAGTGCTTTCAGGGTTGGTCAAGGAATGCCTAAACTCGCTGACAACAGCATCGACTGCCTTTGTGATAAGACTGGTATGGGTGCTGGGCCATAGTGGAATCACAGGAAATTGCAAATCTGATGAGCTAGCAAGGAAAGGCACCCTAGAACAGCAATCGGTAGAATGGGTCGGTGCTAAATATTGTGTTTTACCATTAGATAGCAGAGTTTCGTGGTAGCTTGACTAGCGCTGGGCCACATCGGCACATGCACAGTCGCAAATTCTTTTGGCACAAGATGGAGTATAGATATATTATAAATCAAAGATCTTCCGAATATTCTCGAAAATTAAGTACCATAATTCCTTGAAATTCCTTCGAAGACTACGTTGGAGCCAAACTTCATACTGCTGCATACATACAAACTACATCCATTTATCTATAGTGAATATGTATAAACTAGCATATATGAGTATGTCTGCTATCAGCAGACATCAAATACGCATTAACCAAAAATATTTGTTTTTGTTCGAAAATGAAATTCGAAAATTTCCCAAAAACCCCAACTCTAATGCAACGCGCCATCACCAACACAACAAAACAGCAGCAACAATGTAAGCGATTGTTGATGGCATTTGTCACTCTCTTTGTGACTGCTGGTAACGCAGCTAGTCTTATTGCTATTGCCATTGTTATTGTTTTTGCTACTGCCATTGCCTTTATTATTGCTATTGTTATTGTTATTGCGCCAGTCATTGTCTGTGTTTCTTTTCTGGCTCGCATTGCTTGCATTCACTTTGCATCGGTAATTTATTCATTGCATTTATTTTGCGCATTGCATTGCTTTGTTTACTTCGCTCAAATGTCGGCTGCATCCGCTGGGAGCGCCACTGTGTGAGCACTTCAATTCCGAACTCATACCATTTTCGTTTAGGTATAACGGTATGCACCATTGCGATACGAAATGTTAGTTAATGTACACAATGGATATGAGTGAAAGTGGGTGCCCAGTACTAGTAGGAGAGAGAGTATAAAATTCAATCAGCATGTGAGTGAGAAGTGAGGAGCTTTAAACTACTTAAGCTTAGCATTTGCAACTGACTATTATAACGGAAGTTGCTCAAGCTTTTAATCAAAAGTTATGGAATCATAGTTGAATTATGACTATGAAGTTTGCGCTCGTGTGTTGGGGCTTTTGAGGAATCCGGGAAATTTTTCACATCTAGTAAAAATTATGCAATTGCTGGAAGAAGTGGTAATGGGAAAGTGAAATGTGTAATGGATTTTGAAACGGAATATGATTTATGTTATATTTGGGTCATCAGCAGTTTTGAGGGAGAAGTTCTTCAAGTATTTCCAGGTATATATATGAATATAGAAATATACGTTGAAAGGCAGGAGATGGCTTGCCTGGTTCTCAACTGCAATTCAATATGGTCTAATGCTTGGTTAAAGGTTCCATAAGCCTATAAAAACTATTCAGTAATAAATATACAGGAACGTAGAGAAAAAACCGGGTCCATTGATAATTGTATTGAATTATTTCGAGGAAAGATCTGCAAAAGAATATTGCATAGCAACGGGTCCCCAAAAAAACTCCGAGTTCGTGAGAAATTGTCACCAATTTCCGCGCTCTCTCTTACAATGTTCATAAATAAGAAAAAGTATACAGGAAAGTCACTATATGTACAGCTGCCTAAACTTATAAGAATATGTCGGTCTACATCCTCACCTAATGAGAACAGTCTCTCAAATAGTTTTATTTCGCAGATTACTTTCTATGCTACCAATGAGAAGAAATCAGCTGTTTGTCATGTGTATAAAAAAAAATCATTTAAGTCATATTTAAATACTATTTTCAAAGCATACATTCCACATCTTTTGTTGTAAGCACTCATTCAGCTACTATTCATCCAGCTGAATAAACGCTGAATGTCGGAAAAGTAAAAGTTCAAGTTGAAATGATAGTTTTTGGGTTAACAGCGCATTATTCAGCTATTCGTTCCCAAGCTGAATAAGCGCTGAATATGAAAAGTAAAAGTAAAGTAATCTGGGTTAACAGTGCATTATTCAGCTATTCGTTCCTAAGCTGAATAAGCACTGAATATGAAAAGTAAATGTCTAACAACCAATCATGTTTTCTACTTTAACAGCGCAGTATTCAACTGTTGTTTTCTTAAGCTGAATAAGCACGGAAAGTCGAAAAAGTAAAAGATTAATCTCAAATTACGTTTTTTTGGGTAAACAGCTCATCATTCAGCTATTCTTTCTTAAGCTCAATAAACGCTGAATGTCGAAAAGTAAAATTTCGTCCTCAAGTAATTTTTTATAAGCCAACAGCGCTTTATTCAGCTATTCATTCTTGTTCTGAATAAGCGCTGAAAGTCGAAAAAAAATCTTCGGTTTCACGACATGTTTCTTAACTTAAGAGAGCACTATTCAGCTATTCGTTCTTAAGCTGAATTGGCGCTGAATATATAAAGGAATCTAAATAATGGCCTGAAATTGCACTTTAATTTTTAGTAGTAGTCTAGTTTAAGCCTGATCATATATTTCACGCAAAAACAGTAATTTCCCGTAAGTTAAACTATGTGTGCTCGAGGGAGTTGCACCTAGAGTTAGGTTCATAATTTATAGTATTTGAATTAGTGTTTACTCTTATGTTAAATCTGAAAATAAAGAAAACAATCTCAACGTACTTTAAACTACTTAAATCATATCTACCAACTGCCATCTTTGCTTTTTGAATTGGTGAGTTGCTCTCTGCTCTACCATAGACCACACAAAATGATTTCCAATTGACTGCTTAAGTGCTCGCAAAAGATTTCTGATACATGCACTTGAGCAGATGAGGCTGATTATACTATTTTCTGCTTAGGACTGAAAGACTAGCTTCATGCAAGCAGATATGATATATGATACAGAATATAGTATATAGTATATATGTGCTATATTTTGTAGCATCTTTGTGTATATATTTGTTGTAATTTGTTATATGGCTACTGCTCTGCAAGGAGCTTCCAACAAAATATCCCCATCTGCCATGATTTAATTCTCTCCTCCGCTTTGACATGAATGCAACCTACTATCTTTCAACTAAACAAGCCATATATATATGTATATGTATGTATAAAAATGCTATGCATATATAATACATATACATACTGTTTCGAGCAATTCACATGCTATCCATTTGCGGTGTCAAAATCTACATAGACGACACTTTTAAACGCTTCTGTCCAGTCCATCACTCATTCTGATATATGACAGGCGCTCATGCCAACAGTTTTGCCGTCTGACGGGCAAGTATACATGTGTATATACACGTATGTAAATGTATGTGTGTATATATCTTAATATTATTTATGGTAGTGTGTGTCGTTCCTGGTGGCGGCTTACTACGCTGTTGGCGAGAAAATATTTGTGTATGTAATAATGAACTGGTTTCAAACTAGTCGGTATGGGAAGTTTAACTACTTAAACGTTTACAAGAAGTTTGTAATACCCAAAAGGTGGTATCAGAAACCCCATAAAGTGTTTATAATGTATATGAATATATGATTAGCGTTACGAGCTGAGTCGATTTAATCAAGTCCGTCGGACTCCCAGTTTCTTTTTAATATACGCGAACTGGTTTCTGAGTCTTCGAGATATCATTCTGAAAATTTGTTTACTTCCTTTCTCTTCAAAATGCTGTTCAATTGTCGACATCGCCGATATCCGACTACCATATCATAACACTGTCATACAAACAGATCGCTAAAAACCAAATTCCTGTATGGAAAATTTTTCTTTTGACGGATATCTTCACGAAATTGGACACGGATCATTTTATGAGGCAATTGCATAATCTCCGAAATAATTGTGCAGATCGATATACTATAGCATATAGCTGGCATACAAATTGACCCAAGAAAATCGAAATAATTGCTTTTGTAGCTTTTGGACTAGAAGAAATGCTCCAAAACGAGTACTAAAACTTCTTTCAGAATTTGTTAAAGTGTGATTCACAAGAACAAAGACTAGCCATAACTAGCATATTTCTAACTAGTTCGGTATGTGGGCCAATTAACATTCAATACAGCACCTAAGTTATAACTAGTTTTCATACAACCAGTTCAATTAGGTGTTCTCTACGAGCCAGTTCATTTGAAGTCCGAAAAACTACTAGTAAAATGAATTTTTGGACAGCTAGGTCCACCTGGTTCAAGTATGATCCCTTTTTGGGCTAGTCTATAACCATTGTAGTCCTTAAAAAAGTTATCTAACTATATCGCTTTGACTTAAGATGCTGCTTTTTGGAGAAGTTTATTTTAAGGTAGCCAAAGTGGTCGTTAACTATTGCTTTTCGAACTACTTCGGTTTGCGTAAAGCATTTTATAACTCTTGGTGATTTGCCGGGAGATAATAGACTCTACATTTATACTTTATGTGAATTAAGCAAAGCAAATTCTTGATTTAATGGCGTCCACAAATTAATTATAAAGAGGAGCTGCCTTACAAATAGTAGTGATTTTAGGTAGAGCAGCAAGCATACTTGCCATTGATATGTAAGTCTTAAAGTTTATATATGTATTTGAGAACTAGTTACACAACTAGTTCGAAATAAAATATTTTGCGAAAAATTTTACTACCAAATAAGACATAGTTTCGAATGAGCTTTTGAAAAATAAATTTAAAATCTCTTAGTACCTCGTTTTATAAATACCAAAATCAAAGTTGACTTAACTCAAATGTTGAATTGAGTCAAAATAATATTTTAAATTTAATTTTCGATATTCTTCCAATCCACTAAGTTAAGTAATAACTCCTTCTTCGAGGTAATAAATACAGCTCGGCTATGCTTGAAACATATTTTGGACAGAAAATAACTATGAAGGGACAAGTTACTAAAATATGACCTCAAAAGTAACTACGAAAGGACCAGTATGTAACTAGTTACAAAAATAAGACCTGATATCTGAAAATCTACATATACAAGTTTCTTTTCAAACTCATTTACATACACACACCTGAACGACCACATACACCGAGTCACAACTGTTGCCTGCCATTATTAATGCTATGTAAAATTAAGATTCTTTCTACTCGTTTACCGCGGTGACCACTGTGGCAGTTGCATGACGGTACCCATGTACATGTATACGTTGATGTAAGTACATATATACAAGTGTATATGACTTCGTAAGCATATGTGCTGTGTCCTTATATTTTTCAGTCATCTACTATGCGGCTCCTGCCTTTCACCTGCCGTTTTCACATTTCGTACCCATTTGCCTCCTAATGCGCTAAATTGACACAGTTGAATGTTATCCTTCATTCATTATGTTTTCAGCTGTTAATCAGTGCTGGGAAATTGTGTTAACTTGATTGCTGGTGAGTTAAATGAAATGATTTATTTTAAAATATTTTTACAAGACCTTGGATTAAACTGCTGTGGCGTTGAAAAGTAGTCTATTTTTGTTCAACATATGCTTTTAAGTGCTACAGGCTTTTATACTACGAAGGATAGATTATATAGTTCAGCAGAAAATAATATTATAATTAAGCTGAAAGTGCTGCAATTAAAATTAATCACTCAGGAATGATTATATAGCAATCTTTGCCATCTTATTGACAGCATTATCCCTTAGCGGCACGGGGCAGAATTTGCCTGCCTAAGATATGCCTGTCGTAAGAGGCGACTAATACTAATCGTGTATGCACTATGTCTGTTATTTGGCTTGCCTCGAAATTTCAGCATCTTGTCAGAAATAGTGCTATAAAACTCAACTTGAACTGATATTATAGACCTTGAATTAGTTTCCTTATAATGTGAAGACATTTGAAGTTCAAGCGACAAATGTCACCAGTCATTGAGTTTGATTTGATTCGTGATGGCAGTCGTTTAAACCTAAAGGTAGATAGAATTGAAAATTCAGTTCAGTGTAGAGGCGCACTGCGATCGGTTACTGGACCAACACCACGGCGGAGGTTTTCAGCAGAAAGAAAGACAAAGCATTAAGGAAAGTGTAAACTATAATATCGTAGTCCAATCTATGCTATAGAATAATACATATTTGGTACCAGATCGGTGGAAATCTTCGTACATTGTATGAAAAATTTCGCTAAGGCGCGGTTCGCTGTTAAGTTCAAATTTTTTTCTTGCCCGTTAGTTAGTTTTATGTGTTTGGCTCTTTCAGATAGTATTTCCTAAAAGCATAGCTGTCAACATGGCTGTCAAAATAAGCACAAACTTTTGCAGAGGTTACTCTTCGTGGGGGTACAACAAACCAATGGTCTTATGCACTGGCTAGTGACTAAGTCATAAGTTTGACATATTCCTGAGAAGATGAAATGTAATATGCTGAAAAAAGTGGTAAAATTCAATAGCTTCGTCTCTTTAAGGCTACTTTCCCGACGAACAAAGACCAAATTTGCAAGTCACTCATCATCCCCGTACTGTTATGTGGTGTAGGGGCATGGACGATGACAACATCCAATAAGTTGGCGTTACGAGTTTTCGAGAGAAAAGTTCTGCGGAATATTTATGGTCCTTTGTGCATTGCCAACGGTGAATACCGCAGTCGATGGAGTTATGAGCTGTATGAGATATACGGCGACATTGACATACTTCAGCGAATGAAAAGATAGCGGCTAAGCTGGCTAGGTCATGACGTCCGAATGGATGAAAACACACTAGTTGTGAGAGAAATTGACACCCATCGGAGGAAGCAGAGGAAAAGGAAGATCTCCACACTGTTGGAGAGATCAGGTGGAGAAGGACCTGGCTATACTTGGAATCTCCAAGCGAAAAGGAAGAACGACTGGCGCGCTGTTGTAAACTCTGTTATAACCGCGTGAGCGGTGTCTAAGTCAATAAAAAAAGAAGGAGTCTCTGTAGGACGCAGTCGGAGCCTTAAGTCCGAAGTTCTGTTTTAACACCATATACATAACATAATAAAACTATTATACTGGTTATTTTATCAATTTGTCTGTATCTTGCTCTTATTAGACAGATATGTAGAGTTAATGGACGCACCCAAACTTTTAGGAAGTTTATTCTAAGCATAATTGAAACAACCGGTTAAAAAATTCCTTCACTCTATTATTTCCTCTCTGAACCACCTTGTGCTTCTGATGAAGTTTATCAATACAAAGAAATCTATCTGTGCAACATCCAAAATACCGACAAGAAACTATCGACCGTTAGTTGCGATTCTTTTCCTAAACAAACCTTTTCACTCGCCTCGAAGATGTTTTATAATCTCCTCTTCTACCTACTGACAGCTTCTACAATAGTAATTGCATGTTTCCCACTCTTCTGTCACATCTGCCAATAAGACAGTGACTTGTTGGAACTTATTTATACTAGACTCCTTTTGAATTTTAATATTCGGCATGTGCGGCCTATATTTTATACATACCACGTTTGTCGTTGAGCAAGTGAAGGGTTAACTCCATTGAGACTTCGCTATTCCTATAACATGTTCGCATTGTCGAATATATTGGGTTGTCAAAAAAGTCTTGCGGTATTTTTATTGAATTTTTTTTTTTTTTTATTGAAATTGAAATGAATTTTTGGTGACTCATGCCTAGCTCTTGACCGATGCTACGGCTGCTACTATGCCGGTCTCTTTCGACCAATTCAGCGATTTTATCGCAATTTTCGACGACAGGCCTTCCGGAGCGTGGCGCATCATCGACCACTTCTACACCAGAACGAAAACGTTGAAACCATCGTTGTGCGGTGGAAATGGAAACTGTATCGGGTCCATAAACTGCACAAATTTTATTGGCTGCTTGAGATGCATTTTTGCCTTTATCGTAGTAGTACTGTAAAATATACCGTATTTTCTCTTTATTTTGCTCCATGTTTGCGACGCTATAACTCACGAACGACCTAAAAGAAACGACAATCAATCAAACACGTGTTAGCGTGTGAAATGAGCTTTCCAAAAAGGTATAGCATGACCCGATGCGACGAATAAAACTAGAACTACGCGCTTTCAGCGCCAACTAGCGAAAATACCGCAAGACATTTTTGACAACCTAATATATCTACAAGTAGCCAGAGGCAGCTACATTTCTACTTTTCCGGAGTCTAATTGTAGCGTGTTGGCTTCCATCGCATGTTCCTGCTTTACAGTCACCAGGAATATCATAATATCCTAGAACATATTGCAAATTAATCATGAAACAGGACGTTAGATCCACTAAGAAATCCATGTATTCTTTCACTAACTTTGACAAGAGCCTAAGAGATTTCAATGTTTTTAACGCCGCTGGAATATAATTGTATTCTTTGTTGTGAGCATACTCTTTGCCTGAACAGGAAGGCTTTCTTTAATAGCTGTTATCTTCGCTTGGAAGAGACTAATTTTGCTGAAAAGGCATCACGTACCAATCGATTATTTATTTTGGATACATCCATATGAAATACTTATGTTAATGTTTCTGTCCATCTAATCTTTTCCCACTCTTCTCTGGAAGGTAAGGTAATAGTGAAGATCAAATTTATGTTTAATTCGGTGGGACTTCGATAATCTTTGGAAGCCTACTAAGCAGCTAAGAATGACAGGCAGCTAAGAAATACAGGCGACTGATACGGAGGATTCCTTCATACTATGCATATTCCAGCTTATTTTTGTATGTTTTCCAATCGACTTACTGTGTATTATCTTCGCTATAATTGACTGCCTTACTAATACACCGTATATCATAGTCGGCCTTACAACTGTTGTGTATAGGATCTCATTACCTCCCGAGTCAAATATTCAATTTTTTTTACAAATGATCTTAGGAAGGTCAAAGAAACGAACTGCCTCAATGATTTGATACGACTGCCCAAAGATTTATTGAAAAAGACTACTCATACCAATAAATAGTCCTCAGAACTTTGAACAAATTTTGGAAGAAAGCTTTAAAAAATATCAGGCCTTTGTTGTTAATATTGCATATCAACCTTGGAAATTGGGGATTTAAGACCTAAGTTACTTACAGGCTTAAAAAGATGCAGTCTAGACTAATTAGAGCCAACAGAGTATGAGGTGTATGAGCTTTCACCGTTATAAGAATCGCACGTCGTGAATTTATACTGCAAGTTCTTTGTACATTTTTCCGTTTATTTGAGATTATGTCGACTTCACCATTAATTTCTTTAACAAACTTAAGAAATATAATAAAAACACTTCAGTGCATTAAAAATTCTTCGGTTCACTTACAGCCGATGCATTGTGAATGCAGTGCTCAACACTTGGCACTTGTAAGCAAGTTTAATGACACTGCTAACAATGTATAAGCCACGTTGCGTGTGCGCCGAGTCATGCTACAAATTTTATTTAATCGCCATGAAACAGAAGAAAGTGCAAGTTTTACAACAAGAAGTGAGAATGCGATTAAAGCGGGTGAACCACTTGAAAATTGCAGCAAAATTTGCGCCACAACTAGATAAATGGACATATAAGCTAGGTGCTAACCATGTGACTAACTGGCGCCAAACTGCTCATACACATTTGCCTGTGCCTGCGTGAGTGTGTGTGTTTGTGAAAGTGAAATGTTGCGTGACAACGTTGTTCAATAAAATTACACTTTTCTCATTGGAGCTAAGCTTGTGGCTAAAGCAACATGTTGCAGTTGTAAGTATATCGTAAAGTAAAGTAATAAAAGCTTTAAAGAACAACAAATTGCATGGCTGGTTGTAAAAATTGCATGTGTATGTGTAAAATTAAAGCTGGTAAGGATTTAAAATTGAAAGGACATGCAGAAAATTTTGTGTTTTGGCACATAAATATGCATTTAAATGTCGTTTAAAAATAATATACCTAATAAATATTTTAAAAGCCGTTTTTGTGTTATTTTCAAAGTTGGGAAACACTGCATTTTTTGGTTTTTTGATTTGTTAAAATGTTACTATACTTTCAAGCTTCTTAATGTCTGGAACAAGAACACATTTCGCAAGTTAGATGTTTACAAAATTGGGAACCACTGCATTTAGATTTGTATTTTTTTTTGTGTTGATGTGGCGAGGGATTCTGAGTGATGTTGGAGTTCGAAATTTATAAAGTTGGGAACCACTGCATTTCGATTTTTTTTTTTGATTTAGCGAGAAGTTGTGAGTGAATTTGAAGTTAGAATTTTAAATGTTGGGAACAACTGCACTTAGATTTGAATTTTTTTTTTGTTGATTAGGCGAGAGATTCTGAGTGATGTTGGAGTTCGAAATTTATAAAGTTGGGAGCCAATGCATTTAGACTTGATTGTTTTTTTTTTTTGTTGATTATTCAAGAGATTCTGAGTGATGTTGGAGTTCGAAATTTATAAAGCTGGGAACCACTGAATTTACATTTTTTTTGATTTGGCGAGAAGTTGTGAGTAAATTTGAAGTTAGAATTTTAAAATTTTGACACCACTGCATTTAGATTTGCGTTTTTTTTTTATTTCGCGAGACATTCTGAATGAAATTCAAGTTCGAAATTTACAAAGTTGGGAACCAATGCATTTAAACTAGTTCTGTTAGAGATTCTGCGTAAAATTGGAGTTAGTAATTTACGAAGTTGGGAACCACTGCATTTTAATTTTTTCTTTCATTTAGCAAGCGATTCTAAGTTAGCTTCGAGCACCTCATTACCTGAGACAAAAATTTGGTTCGAAATGTTTGTTGAGAATTTCAGAATTCAGAAAATTTTCAATCTATAGCTAACTTTCGAACTCGAAACGGCTTAAGACTATAGATTTAGCAGCTTAGGTTATTACCGGGGAACTAAAATTACTACTTTCGGAAAAAGAAATAAAAAATACATATGTATGTATAAGGATTTTAAGAAATATAAAATTTATGATTTCTAAAAAATTTAATTGCAAACTATCTGAAAAATTATACTAGTCCAAATATTGTAGAGCAAATATTTATCGATATTAATCAATCGTTAGGAAAAAACCTGTTTTGGAAAATATTAAAGGCTATAATATCGGTGTAAGGTTGCCAACTATTTTTAATAAAAATATAAAATAATAAAGGTTGCCACCTATTTTAATTAGAAAATATGAAATTATTAAAGTTGCCATTTTGGAAAATATCAAGGGCTATTATATCGGTGTAAGGTTGCCAACCATTTTTAATAAAAAATGAAAAATAATCAAGGTTGCCACTTATTTTAATTACAAAATATGAAATGATTACAGTTGACACCATTTTTTAATAAAAAATATAAAATAATCATGACAACTGTATAGAAAAAATTATTTTGAAATAACGTTGCCACCTAGCACAAAAAGCTTAAATTAAAAAATATTTAAGTATTTCGTTAAAACACCATATAAACGAGTTGCCAGCTGTAGAAAAAGCGGGATAATAAAAAAAAAATAGGTGCCAGATTTAAATTTCTTTGAGAAGTTCTTACATATTCTCATAATGGTTGTTTTCATAATTGTTGTTTGTCATTTGTAAGACTTTGAGAAAATCTTTGAGAAAAATATTTGTAAACTGATTTTCCAATTATAGCAAAAAGGAATCATATCCCAAAATGTTTTGGATTTGAAATTTTTTTTAATGAAGTTGCCACCTGACAGAAAACTTAAACCTACTACAAAATGTATACCAATATAAGGTGTTGACAGAGCTTTTCAGGAAATATTAGGCTTCAAATCAAAAAGATTTTTGATAATAAAGTTGCCACCCGCCGGAAATATTGAAATATTGCAAGATTAAAAAAAAAAAATACGAGGTGTTAGAAGAGCTTTTCAGATAATATTTCAGGCTTTAAAATCAAAATATTTTTTACAAGGTTGCCACCGGCAGAAAAAAGTGAAAGAATTTAAAAAATAAGACCAGTACAGAATTGTAGCTGCTATAGTACAAATTGACCCAAAAAATCATATTCTGTTTGCTTGTGAAGAGTATTTCGGTTCAGTGCAGCTGAAGTTAACATTCTTTCAACCTTACTAACTTTACGCAAAGCAACGACATATACATATATGTACATATGTATATATATGGTATATGAAAATCTCTTTGCATCCTTCTGTGTACAAATACAAGTACTTAGAATTGCACTCAACAAACCGTTTGCCATTAAATAAAATATTCCAATTTAAATACGGCATTCTACTAGTTGAGTGTCATGACTTCAATTATATGCATTTAAATGAATATTTTACTGCTACGAGCAAAATACTTTGTGCCCCACATTGCCCGCCCACAAGAAACCGAAACTAAATTATTGATTTTCCACAAAATTCATTCAAATAATACCTTTACGAGAAGGGCCGTTGCATCTTTTCAAAATGCAAGCAAATGCCAGGCATTGGTGTGTAAGTGTATGTAACATGTTTTAGTTTCCTTTCAACATTCTTAATTAACATGCTGAACATTGTGTTTTTGCTTGTAGGCAGCCAGCCGTACACTCACACTCATACACACGCACAAATATAACAACTATGCTATTTGCGTGATCTTCTATGTGTGTGTGCCTGTAGAAGCTTTCATTTTGGACATTTTCGCCTACACTTAAAACTTATGTACGCGTCCACACATGGATTCTTGTGCACTTACATATACATACACACATGTGTTTGCATAACACCACACATGCGCTCACGCACATACAGAGAAAACATTTAAATGGAGGCGTGGACAACAGGAATTACAAGACTTGTGTAAATATTCTTGTCTGATTACTCCAAATTACTACACATTTGCACCGAGCACGCACACACATAAGCACCAACGCATGTCCACGAACGCTCAGAGAACATGCCACAAGCATGGACACCCTGCAGGGAAATGCGTTAGTTTGAAAATCGTAAGGGCTTAGAACAGTAAGTATTATGTCTATTTGGTGTTCATGCTGTAATACAGAAAAAAAACTGGTGAATTTAACGCTACACTACGCAGAAAAGTGTCAAAATTTACAAACTGGTATAAAGTAGTGCAAAATTTACTGATTGAATCATGTTTTAGGAAACTGATTAGAGTTATAAGAACAATTTTATTATATTAATCTAACTTTTTATATTATACGGATGTACTTTATTATATCAAAATAATTTTTATACCAGAAAGCTTATAAGACACTTCTCCGTAGCTACATAGTTTCCAAACATAAACAACTGATACAGTTATCTGATTAAATATGTATAGCTTTTTATTATAACAAACATATTTTATTATACCAAAATATTTTTATACCAGTTGTTTTACGCTTCAAATTAAAAGAAAGTTTTTATATGCACCTAGATTACCAGGAATAAACTTTTACGTACATATGTATAGAAACTTCATTACACCAGTCCAATACATTTATACCAGTTTTATTGATTGGCAACACGCCAAAGTTTGGAAAACACCTCAACAAACTAAAATACATGCTTGCCAAAAATAATTTAATTAATTGTACGATTAAAAATAATTTATACCAGTTTTTTCGAATATCTTTTGCACAGAGTCTAGGAAATTGATGACAATTTATGTTTCACTTTAATTTATTTACGTTTCTTCAGTAAAATAATTATGCCAGTCCAAAATATTTAGACCAGTTTTTCTTACGGTTTGCAATTCTTCATAAATGGAAAACTGTAGGAAAACACCTCAACAAACTAAAATACACGCCTGCAAAATATAATTTAATCAATTATTTTATTACAAATAGTTTATACCAGTGGTTTGTTCGTTTCTCTTTTGCCATGAGTCTAGAAAATGTATGGAAATTTATGCTGAAACTTAATTTAGCGATTGCTGTTCTATCTCTGGTCGCTTCGTTAATATATTCATTTTATACCAGTTAATTATTAAATTTGATTGCACACAAAGCATAATAATCTACATAAATTTTAAATCTATTCATCGTTTAAGTAATACAAAAAATTATGATTTTATATTTATTTAATCATAACTGTATGGTGACTTTATACCAGTTGGTTGTTTGATTTTAAATTTTCATAATTGCGGCTAATCGAAGAGATCTAATGCACTTATTTAACTTAGGTGATCCAAGCAATTAATATGCTATCCTGGTTTTACTATGGCAAACTATTTCATTTATACCAGTTAATAACTCGATTTTCAGCATATAAGACATGACAAAAATACATTTTATGTAGACTTTAAACTACTACAAATGCCACATTTATTTGATTACTGATGTCCAGTGCGTTTATACCAGTTGAATAATTGAATCTCAGCAGTCAAAATTATGAAAAAACGAACACATCTTATGTCTTTACCTATCTTAATTGATATAAGCAATTATTACACTGTTTATGTGCAGTTATATTAATCTATTTCATTTATACCAGTTAATAATTCGATTCTTCAGCATACAAGATACGAAAAAAATCATTTTAAGTAGACTTTGTAGCTTATTTTGCCATATTAATTTACTTAAATAGGCGCAGTGCGTTTATACCAGTTGGTGACTTGAATTTCAACTTTCAATCTTTTGACAAATAGAAGAGATCTTATGCATTAAATGATATAGGAAATTGTTACTTTGTTTATATGTAGTTATGCCAATTTGATTTATTTATACCAGTTGGTTGTTCAATTCCCCACTTTTTGAGTCCGCGAAAATCGATTTTAGAATGAACATTTATCACACAGATCTTATTATTACGCCATATATTTTGTATTATATTGTCGCACAAATTTATACCAGTTGGCTGTTCAATTTTCCACGCTCCCAGATCTGGCACTTGTATTGTTAAATTGTTACTAAATTGAAGGTATTTTTAGATCATCATCACAAATTATTAAGAATTCTGCGAAATTTATCTAGTTTATCAACGCTTGGATTGTTTGACAAGTTCAGGTTCCCTTCGGGGTTTGTGCCTAGCCGTTTAAGCTAGCGAATACACAAGCCACACTTACAAACCCATATACTAGAGGTTTCAGTATGTCTGGTCATTCTCCACAAACACATAAGCGCGCACATAGTATGTGCCAGCAAGAATAATGGATGAGTCCTCATTCAGTTCGTGCCTCAGCGAGCATTCAGCTGCCACGAAGCTTTCGTTGGCATTCTCGTCCGTTCGCACTTTTGATGACTGCGGCCGTAAGCCGACCACCGATAGATAGCAATTTATTTCAACACATGTCCGCTTGGCCAGCAAGTACTATGCCATGGTGGCATGTATGTCGGTGTGTATGTGTGTTTGTGTTTGTGAGTGGGCAGGATATAAAAATCTCTGCATACAACGATGCTAATGGACAGATTTCCCGCATACGGGTCTAGTTAATCGGAGTTATAAGCGACCCACACACATAGACTACCACATACATGTACTGTATACGTATCTATGTATGTACATAGGCTCATGCATTTGTAGGTGAATTAGTATCAAATATATTTTACCACACATCAGTGTGTGTGTACGTGCGCCTGGCAGTTTTACGAGTATTCGAGCTTTCTACTACATATCGTTCAGTTGGTACGTGCTGTGCATAACTCGTTTGCGGTATATGCTTCGCACATATGCATGTATGTATGTACATATGTGTTTGTCAATCAAAAATTAACACAAGCGTCAAATAAAATTAATTCTTAGCGCCACCAATGAAGCGTGCAGCTTCTTATCAGCTCACGGTTGGTAGATAAATGTAATTGCATGTGATCGTAATACTAATTTTGCCATGTCCAATATATATCCAGTGCACACAAATGCTTACATACCTACAAAGTCTGCGCTATAGCATATGTAGTGCATGAATTGGTTTACATCTTTTGTGATTTCTGTTGGTGTACCCGGAGCTTTACTTGATAAGCTCTGCCGTTTCCTTTGACTACCGCAAAATATTGTGCAAATTAAATGAATCAGAAACAGAGTGGAACTTAACAGAGATAATATTCAAAATATCTCTGGGAATTTTGCCACAGAAAAGAGGTGATAACTCACAAATAGGATTTTTAAACCAAAAATTTCCAATACTGTGAATAAAAATATAAAGAAATATGGACAACCAAGAGAAAACAGTATGTTCAAATTAATATCTGATTCGCAATAGCAAATTAGTCGCAAATAAAGGGCGTGACGTGGCCCAATTCATAAAAATATCAACCGCATTAGCTTTAAGAAATATCTAAGTGGATACTAGGTGTAAACTGACTCGGACCCCTTTCTTGTTACAGCCAAGATTCGCACCCGCCTCTGTACATCAAAAAACACACGTCAACAAATACAAGGAAGGTTTGATGTTGAGACAGCCGAACGATTTTCTACTAGACTTGCACTGCTGCTCTCTAAAAGCACTCATCAGCAACTCGGTATAAGGGAACAGAGGTACGGTATTTCAAGCTTTCTTATGTACAGTTGCAAGCGAAATCATTGGTTTTCGGACAAGACAAAAGAACAGCTGGTACGGTGAAGAGTGCCGTGACGCAGCGGAGAGAAAACAGACTGCGTACCTCGCCACGTTACAATCGACCATCACACGTACGGGATGGGATCACGGACTCTCAGAGGTGATCCACTGACTGAGGCCCAGAGCATACAGAAACTATAAAGGAAACACTTCTCCTACCTGCCGAGTGCCAGTGAAAGCATAACACAAGGAAATTACGAACCCGATTCCCCAATCGATGACGAGGCAGCAGACGTTCCATTGCCCGACCAAGAAGAAGTTCGAATAGCAACAAAGTGATTGATTGCCTGCCGAGCTATTCAAATACGAGTGCGAAGAACTTATAAGGAGCATTCACCAGCTTTTTGTAAAATATGGTCGGATGGAAACATGTTCGAAGATTGGAACTTAAGTGTGCTTTTCCTAATACACAAAATCCCACAAGATCCCACAATCTGCGCCAGCTATCGTGGGATAAACTACCTCAACATCGCATATAAGGTTGTATCGAGCGTATTGTGTGAAAGCCTGAAGCTCACCGTCAACAAACTGATTGGACCTTATAAGTGTGGCTTTAGACCTGGAAAATCAACAACCGACCAGATATTCACCATGCGCGAAGTCTTGGAAAAGAGTCGTGAAAGGAAGATTGGCATACACCAAAAGCTCCGTCAGGATCGGGAAGGTTCGATACCAAACGAGGTTTCAGACAAGGCGACTCCCTTTCTTGCGACTTATTCAAGCTACTCTTGGAAAAAATAATATGAGCTGAATAGAAAAGGTACAATCTTTTGTAAGAGTGTACAGCTGCTGGCATACGTCGATGATACTGATATCACTGGCCTCAATAACCGCGCTGTTAGTTCCGCATTCTCCAGGGCGTATAAGGAAGCGATGCGTATGGGTCTGGTTGTGAACGATGAACAAAGACCAAATTCTGCAAATCCCTCATCTTTCCCGTCCTGCTGTAGTGTTTGAGAAGAAGGTGTTGCGGAGATTTGTAATCCTTTGCGCATTGAAAAGGCGAATCCCGCAAAAGATGGAACGATGAGCTCTACGAGATATACGATGAAATTGACATAGTTCAGCGAATTAAGAGACAGCGGGTGCGCTGGCTATGTCATGTTTTTCGAATGGAAGGGAACACTCCTGCTTTGAAAGTGTTCGATTCAGTACCCGCCGGTGGAAGCAGAGGAAAGGAAAGTCCTCTATTCCGTTGGAGAGATTAGGTGGAGAAAGAGCTGGCTGCATTTGCTATCTCGGATTGGAATCAAATAGACGAAAGGACAACCGACTGGCGCGCTGTTATTAACTCGTCTATAACCGCGTAAGCGGTGTCTACGCCAGTAAATGAAGTAAAGTTCAAGTCTTTTTTTTGAGATGAAAGGTATTTGATCTTTTTTTTTACTTTTTTAATATTATCCATTTTTGATAGAAACTTGTTTGAGCATTTTTCTTCCATTTCGTTAGTCCTCTAAACCTTCGGTATATAGCTCTATCTTATGCGAATTCTTTTTGTTTTCAACTTTTGGAACAGTGGCAATTGCTTAAGGGTTGTTCTTATCAGATTGGTGAGAGGTATTTTCGTTGGCGAAACTTTTGAACGCCCCATTTTCAACCATACTGATACTTGACTTTAGGAAAATTTCTACGAATTTCTGCACCAACTCGCATATGTTTTTAAGGATGACAAGAAAGAGCTTTTGTTTACATATAAACTGGAATCGACAAACTTTTATGACTCAAATCTTATTTTATGTGCTTTGAAATTACTAATTTTTCCAGAAACGATTTTAAAACTGTCTCAACTACCCATTAATAATGCAATTATCATTTCAGAGCTTTCATTTCCGTTTAGTGAGCTTTCATTCATAAGCTACAAATACATAAGACTTGCAGCTATTTTTGGTTTCAAAGCAACTGTCGTTTCGAATTTGCCATAAATTAATAACACGACCAGTCAACACTGCATTTATTTATGGTAAGTAAATTATTTTTAGCTATAAATTGTAATGCAAAGTAATTTCTTGATTACTATAATTACCACTTCCTGTCAGTAGTCGAATTATTTGCTTCAATTTTTCCATAAATTACCTGCAAACAAAGAGAGAAGAGATTTATTAGAAGTGTTAACAACAAAGTGCGGATAAATATGTATAAGTCTAGTAGAAATGGTATATGTAGATATATATAAATAGTTATATATATGTATGTCTGTAGGCGGTAATTAATAATCTTATTACTATATTAAAGCTTAATGGAGCTTGTGGAGCTTTAATAAATAGCATAGTCTTCATATTTGCTTAGTAGCCAAAGGAATAAGCGCTAAATATTAAGGCTATCTATAGTATTTACATACTTTTAGGCGCTTAACCTTATGAGTCAACGCTGAAAGCTTTTATTACAGCAGACAAATCACAATTATTCTCAATAATTTGTCAGCAGCTGCTTCTTTATACATACCTATCTACAATATTGTATGTTGGGTACATATACCAGATATATGAATACTATATACTTCTATAACGGTAGTGCTTGACAATTATTGTATGATGTATTGAATCGTATTCAAATGCGCAAACAATGCACTAACCAAATATCAACAATGCGCTGTCAGCGCTGACACAATGCAAATGCGTATGAGTGATAAATTTGTGGCCCCGGCGCATGTCAATGACAGCCGAACGAACATCCGGTCCGGCCGAAACGTATGTTTACTTGAGAGACGGCTAATATTGACGTTAAACCTGCGGTGCATTGCAATTCATGCCGTAAATGTGCGCCAATATAGCCCACAATCGGCCATCAATATGTGTCAGAAGCACACGAAATTCGAACAAGGCATGTTCAATTTGCCGTTGTTATTGTTGTCAGCGTTGGGTCAAGGCAATTTCAAATGTCCACGCAGTTCTATATATGTGTGCTTGTGTGTATTAGTGTGACACACTTGTCAAAGGCAGGCAATTGGATTTGATTTTCACGCCAAGGTTGTAGTATTTTTTCCATTGTTGCCGTTATGCTTTGGTAGGGTTTCCTTATTGTGCTCATCGTCATTTGTTATGTTTGACCTAATAATAGCTTGTTCTTTTCGCTTTAACAACTGACTTGAAAGAGCTGAAATCTGAGCTAATAACACGCAGGGTCACAAATAGATGTATAATGGTGAGTTGACTTAGATGGCACGATTGCTACACTGGCACAAAAAATATTTGCTCAAAATTTAAATTCACTAAATTTGGTTGATATAAGAAGAGAAGTTCAGGTTGATACGTATATATCGTCACCTGAAATGCCTTTACGAATCCAAAAAAATCGAGATTGACTTCTTTATTGCTTACGATTTACTACATCATATTACATAAGCGTATTATAAAATTTTAACTTCCCCCTCTCAGGTTATAACCAATATATAACCAATATTTAACTAATATATAACCAATATTTAACCTATATATAACCTATATTTAACCTATATATAACCTATATATAACCATTTTATAACCAAAACTCAAATTTTGTTTCAATATGAGTGGTTTCTATTATATCGTTTTTCCTTCGCCTGTAAACTTATGAAAAGTGATGTTACGTTATTTTGCATTTTAGGTGACGATATGTTACTTTTCTCATTTGAATTAATATAAAGTGCAGTATATGGAACCCGAACTATGAGAAGAGATAGCAAATCATATCGTAAATTCAATTATTAAATATTAAAATCTATGTTTAGAAAAATCCTCGAAAACTATGCCAATTTTTCAAACTCTCAGGCGGAAAGTTGTTCTATACGGCACGTCTGTTGATAGTGACAGCAAGTAAAGTTCTGCTGTAGTTCCTATAAATTAGCTCTTGAAGTTCAATAAAAGCTGGCAATTATTTGTCTCGTTGTCGAGAATGTTCGCTAGCAAATATTGTGATAGAACAAAGCTTCTTGGATGTCCCAGTGATCCTAATAAATCTAATAAAAAACAATAGCATTTACATTGATTTTATTAAAAATATTATAAATTTTGCGATAACAGATTATTTGCAAACCCATGCCAAATTTGGTAAGGAAATCTCGTAAAATTAAACTTTTTTCCAAACAAGCACTTGATTTCGAAACTATACACTTTAATGGTTCTATATGGGTGGAAAACCATCCTCTTAGTAGAATCACACACGCCGGTGTCGTCTGGGAAATGGGTGTTGCTGCTTACAAAGTCATGATGTCAAGTTGGCTTTTGTCAGAGTTATTACATTGCAGGCAGGTGGCTCCTAGCGAAGGCTGACGTATTTTTCTATATTTTTCTAATCCTCATCTTATGATGGACTGCTTTATATGCATCCTCAGAAGTAGTTGAATGAGCCATTGCTTATGAGTTGCCTCTCGGTAGGTATATATATGGAGTAGAGAATCATAAAAATCATTATGGAAGTCAACAAATGAACGAAGCGGACTGGGATATCAGTTCAAACCATTGGCAAGTGGTTCCTATAAGCTGTATCGCAAGCGGACATACCTCATTTGCAACAGGAGCAGGTTGCGGTGGTTGTTGTACTACTGCTGAACCAGCTCTACAGCGTACAGATGCCACAATCCACGAAGATACGGGCAAGGTAAGCGATGTAAGAATAAACGTTGGAAAGAAATAAGAGCTTCTTCGCTCTCCTAAGCAGGTGATCGAGGGTTCCAATTCTGGCAAAAAGATCCCGGAAGAATTCAAGCAAGAAGGGGTTGAAGGCAAGGAGCTGGTCGTAATATGCAACCATTTCGAAGGCAAGTTCAGCTTGAAGGAGTAAGAGTTGAAGAACGGAGTGGAGGTGAACAACGGCCGTGTAAATTCCTCCTCGTAGTTCATCGTAAGCTAATCGCATTGAGGAGCATATCGCTGAAAGGAGACAAAGTTCGACGAAGAGCGAACCTAAGGTGGAATGTTAATTTATATGATTTATACAAGCTGTTTGTTCGTTTCACAACTCCCAAACGAATGACGTATGAAATATATGGAGAGGCTTGACCAAAAAGACCTAATTGAAGTTGATCCTTGTTAAATCAATGGTGGATTTATTTTCTTTGATACTATAAAATAAATATATTTATAAGTGTCCAAATGCCCAGAAAAAATTAAAAATTGTTAAAAAATATTTTTGTATTTAAAATTCGAACTAAGGCATCGCGGAGAATATTAAAAGGCCAATTTATTATATTTTCTGTCAAAGTTTATAGTTATAGACAAACGATACAAAAAGTTTACGAACCCCAAAGAGATATAACTAGGAACTTACTAAAGGAAAGAAAGCTCTGCTATCTCACCGAATTATTGCCAAAAGCTGTATGTTTTTCAGCCAGTCAAAATGTGAGTTCGAAGCTAGCTAAAATCAAGCCATGATAGGTTGAAAATGCTTAAAGATAATTAGGTTTCCAAATACCATCCATCGATGAGTTCGTAATTTTTTAAGTTGGAATGAAAATATTGAAAACATGTTACATAACGGTTGAATTGATTAGACACGTTCTGAAAACTCTTATTCAAATCTAAAACTGTAGTAAAGGACCAACATTATGTTGTTTTAGTACATTGACAAGTTTTTTTTGAGACGGAACTGTGGCCGATCAAAATCATATAGTTCCTAAATGAACAATATCAACAAGATTATAACTAAGAATCTGCAATAGAAAAATGGAAATAAATTGAGCCTAGCACTTTTCTCTATCGAAACGAATTATGGACTTGAATATTGATAAACTTCAGTATCCTGCTGATTGCTTTTAGACGATCTGATTCCTGTTTGGATAAATGGATTCGAGTGCTTTGATCCAGCGGATACAGATAGCTGGTTAGTCTAGCGTTAGGTGATAGAGAGTTTTCGGCTCCATGTTGTAGAACTGGCTCTATACACAAGAAGCCATACCATATAAAATGACACAAGGAGCCGGAATTTGTCTCTCGCGAGATTGATTACGCTTTAAACCTAGTGAGGCTGTAACCCCCCCACATTCTTATAAGTTGTTGTCAATACCCTCTCTTCATTGCGGAGCAGTTCCTTTATGTTATGGGGACCAACCGCAACGCATAGTTTCGGTTCTACCATCCTGCGAGCATCTGTTTGATGCTGTATCTCGGGAGATGAGCCAGTATTGTTTCATCTTTTAAGGCCTCCATTTCTGTGACGAGACGACCTTCCATCTCCGGGATTGTGATATTTCTTGAGGCGCAAAGTGCGAACCATTGAACCTCGGACCAATGACGGGACGTATTCTCGGTTATAGAAAAGCGGAATGATTTCAATTACCTTAATCTCATTTTGATATCAAGCTTTAAAGTGTTGAGGAAGAGGCAGTGTGATATTTTAGGAACTGTTAGTGTATCTATATAACAGAATTGTTTTTTGTACTACAACGTGTCGTCTCTGCATGATTATAACTTTTGCTTATTATTAAGGCACATACTTATAAGCAAAAGCACCTAGCAGAGACGAAAATATGCGAAAATCTTATGTACTTTTGAGAAATAAGCACGTCAGTTGAGTTGTTTAGCGCCAGCTCTTGCCATAATTTATAAAAATAACACATCCACTGCCGCCTATTTATGCGCATTCGCAACATAACATAATTAGGCTCGCATGCGATGTCGGAAAATGCATAAATATGATATATTTTCTTATTACCATCTTCAAGTGCGCACCGAACATTTTTCTGCTTGAAATTCTTTGCGCGATTTTATTTCTTTTTTTTTTGTTGTTTTTGTTCTAAAAAAATTATTTTCAAGTTTGGCGCATGCATGTTAGTTATTAGTTTTAAAACATGGGCCACCTGCTTGCAACAAGCACGTCCACACACACACACACAGGCAGCGCAGCGTAGACTTCTAACGAGCGGAATATATTTCACGAGCAGCAGATATTTTTTACGACTTCTTTACGTTTCAACTTTCAGCCTGCTCGCCTTGTTAAGTGCAAAACTTGCTGCTGGCTCACTGCGCCAAGGCGACGCAACTAATAAAAAGAGTGCAACAGAAATCGTAGAAAACGAGTAATTTTGCGAGCGTTATGTATGAGTATGCGTGTGTGTGTGTATGTCTTTTTTCTTGATAGAATTTTCCCACTCCCGCTTTTATATGAAATTTTCATTTCACATTTTTGTTGCGCATATAAATCAAGCATAAAAGTTGCAACTGGGCAACTTGCAACTGGCAACTGGCAACTGCCAACAACTTGCCTCCTTCGACAATTTCATTCATCAAGATCAGCGGCGCTCGCTGACGACAGGTGCAGCATACATTTTTTATTTCATTCTTTTGCTAGAATTTCTTTACATTTTCAGCGCGTTCTTTTTATTCTGCTTTACTTCATTTCATTTTTTTCTGTTGTTTTGCAACAAATTGCATTCGTTTTTATGTTTTTAAATTCTTTTATGGTCTTTTTTTTCCCCGTGTAGTACTAGTGCTGTTGTGCTGTGCGGCCTTTATTGCTTTTTGTTAGCCTGTTGGCCTGTTGGTCTGCCGGTTTTTCGGACGCGTCTTCTCATGGCGAAGTTTTGCCAATACTCGTGCGCAGCCATAAAGAATTTAATTGCGTTAATAAAATTTCAGCAACAAATTGCACGCAAACGTCAATAAATGAATGATGGCAGCAGATAGCGTATGACGGAGATGTGAGTTTAAAATGCTAACAAATGGGCCTCGCAGTTTTTACGAAATTCATATTAATTCTGCAGATGGGTAGTAAATTTTCGTTGTATCCAATTTTGTTGCTACTTCTCAAAATTAACAGCATTTGATACCTTTTATAATGTATTATACCAGTTCCTTTGACTTATACCAGTTTTTATACTTTCTAAATTACCGCTTTTTCAAATATAAATATAACACTAACTCTTTTTATACTATTTATGATGCATTATAGCAGTTCCTTTAATTTATACCAGTTTTTTTTATTTTAAAATAATTTTTTGTTGCATCTAATTGTGTTTCCAAATGTCAACACTAAAAGCCTTTTAAACTGTTTCTTATGTATTATACCAAATTCTTTGATTTATACCAGTTTTTTCAAAAAAATTTGAGAGTCAGTTTTCTTACATGTATGCAAATATAATATGTAATAACGTTATACTATATTAGAAGGATTATGCTTATTTTTTTATACCAGTTTTTTTTCAAAAAAGTTTGAGAGTCGGGTTTCTTACAGTTCTTTTTGTAACTAATTGTTATACTATTTTTGAGGGATTATGCCTGTTTCTTTGATTTATATATACCAGTTGTTTTTTTTTTAATTTTTTCGAATCAGCCTTCTTATGAAAACAAATAATTGACGAGTTATAATGCATTACTTTTTATCGGTTTTCGATTATACCAGTATATTTGGTTTATACCAGTTCTTCATTCGCCTCGCGCTTCTTCAAATCATTGTCTGATTTAAAGCTTTCTTATTTATATCTCTGTGTTATTTTCTGTTTTTATTATGCCAGTTAGTTTGATTTATACCAGTTGTTAATTTTTTCATAAATACGAATAAACCTTCTTATAAAAATACCTGACTGAAAATTTATAAATTTTTCATCATTTCTTTATTATACCAGTTTATTTAGTTTGTGCCAGTTGATTTGCATTTCTTTAAAGCTTTGTTCGATTTTAAGCTACCTTGTGTATTAGTCTTCTTCTCTAATTTATTTTCTGATTATACCAGTTTGTTTAATTTACACCACTTGGTTGTTCGATTCGTCACTCTGCATGGCAAAAATAGCTTACTAGTGCATAGATTCCTAGCAAATGTAACATCCTCATTTGCTTTATTTATTTTTGCAGACCAGCCGACTTTACGCCAAACTTTTTACGAACTAACAGCTGACTTAAGAAATAGTATTGATAGTTCTTTGGAACAAGAAATGTTTTAACTCAACCGTCCGGATGTCTGGAAGTCAGTACGTATTATATATTTGTTTTTCGTATTATTGAGAATTTAACTGTTGTTGTAACCAAAGATAATATACTTGATTTATGATTTAATGTGAAACTAATTTGAAGGATAACACCATTCGTATACTCAATTCAATTCAGCTTGGTTCATATGTCTCTCCGATCATACACTTTATTTGGAACTAACCAAATTAACACTTTTCTTTAATGCGAAAATGCAAAAACTAAAAAAATTGAGTAGCTTTTCGTGCTAAAAATTTGGACAATCTCACGCGGGGGAGGCCAAGTCAGCTCGTTTGAGAATATGAGATGAATAAGGCACCCCACTCTAGGAATGGGGTTCAAGCGGCGTGTTGAAAATTTATTAAATTTGCAATTGATGCATTCAACGCCAACGCCAAGCATGCCACATGCTTCCCTCGTTTCGTTTTGCTGCCACTGCCTTGCAACATGGCATTTGGGTTGTTGCATGCAACTGGCGAAACTCTATCCTATTGAGAAGTTATGAATGAACAGCGAAGAGGAATTGCAGCAGCAAGTGGAATTTTTATGAAAGTAATCATAATTTTTGTTGAAAGTGAAACAAAAGCATGCAGAAGAAGCCAGTTGCCAAACAAAATGGGAAAATGGAAAATATTAAATTTAAAATGTGAAAAAGCCCAACAACAACGACGACAGCATGAACGAAGCCAAGCTGAGCAGGAGCGAGATAACAAGCAAACGACTGAGCGAGTTTGTGAAGAACTTTCAGAATTTGCAGCAAATTACTTGAAGCAGCTACGGCACACACTGACATCAACACTAACACATCGATGTGTACGAGTACTTGATGCGCACGAGGGAAGGCGTGGTCTACAGCAGTCGGCAGCAGCATTAAGCAAACACATTCAGCGGATATTAGACGTTTATTACGTACATAAGGATATACTTACATATATATATATATTTTATATACTTACATATAACATATAATTTATATACTTACATATAACATATAATTATATAAGACATCACATATGTTGACCTATAATAGTTGTTGTGATGTAGGAACAAAAACAAATTTGTATTTTATTTATTATATTTTGAAAAGGAGTCAGTAAGACCGATTTTTACCAATTTCTGAAAGAGAGCTGTTACATGTCATGTGATATGTCCCATGCATCAATATATGTGACCTGGTCTACGGAAAGGGGGGGGCTTAGGTGTCAAAAAAGGAGAACAATTAATGAGATAACGAGAAACTGACGATTATTTTTAACAGCTTTTTCCAGAAAACTAGTTTTCGCACGTTAGCTCCCTTTTCGTAGACCAGGTCACATATATACTAACTTAGGTCGAAGTAGATCAACTAAATTGTGTGATATACTACTTTAACTTAATTCTGTCACGCCCATAACCAAAATTTTGAACCGGTCCATGTAAGAAAAAGTCTAACGGAGTGATATCACACGATCTTGAGGACCAATCGACCGGCCAAAAACGTGAAATTATCTGCTCACCGAAGTGTTCTCTCAATAAATCCATTGATTGATGCGAGGTGGCGTTGTCTTATTAATACCAAATGACGCCGAGATCACGAGCTTCAATTTCAGGCATCAAAAAGTTGGTTATCATGGCGCGATAACGGTCGCCATTGACCGCTCCGTTCATTTCAAACACTTCAGGTTGCCGAACAACGTCGGATATTCTTGGTACTTTTTAAAAGCCCATAGAGCGAAGCGGTGTTGCTTGGGAAGGTCGAGCGGCTTCCGTTCTTGCACAAGCTGTATTTTGTAAGCTTTCAATTTAAGATCTCGACTTCATATGTGGCAAGTCGTTCCATGCGTCATCCCGAGTCGCTGCGAACAGCGCCGCAGAACTCGGCCACGATGGATAGGAGTTGAGATTACAGTGCAAAAAAGTTGATTTTAATCATAAGACTATGGTCAGACGGTTATTGAAAATTAAGTGAGGTTAATCGCATAGACCAGTTTTAATCTTTTGTGATATCAGATGAAGTTTAATTACTTGGTCCTAGGACTGCGGAGTAGTCATTCTTTAGGATGCCTGCGCTTGACGCGAATTTCAACAGACTCTGTGAACTCACTAACGATAACTCCACCAGTGTATCAGCCTTGGAGACTCCAGATGCTTCCAGCGTAGTCCTGCCAATGTGGAACAAGTGCACAAGATATGCTCCATTGTTTCTCTGGTGCCTTGCTCTAGACATTTCCTGCAATTTTCTCAATAGGTCAGCCCTATTCTGCAGGCGTATGTCGCCACCAGACAGTGACCAGAGATCTCAGTTTGAAATATACTGCAGTGGTCTGGCAACTTAAAAGGTTGCCTTATGTCTAATTCTGGACAGCATATTCCCGCACCAACTCCATCGTTCTTTTTCGAGCCATCCGTATGAATCTTACTTTTACGCCAGCCTTCTTTTTTTATGTTTACTTTGAACCTTCTTTCCCAGTCGGTGTTTGCCGAAACGCCATTATCCACTGAGCTATGCCCGGATACTAAACGACGCTCTAGTTAGATCCTAAATTTTTGTAAGCTTTGAAAAAGTGTTCTGATAACAGAACTAAGTTCCTCTGGGCATATGGTTAGGAGATGAACTAAGACAGTAATGCTTGTGACTTGAAATTAAGCGCGAAAAGAACACTCACTAAAATACGAAAAATAAATATTTTTAAACAAATACAACTATATTTTCGAACGCAAAAAGGATGTGTAAGTAAATTGCTTCGAATACGAAAGGCTCTGATAGAAGGGAACGAAACCCTGTAATTATTGCTACGAAAAAAAATAATACGTAAAGTTTGATTAGGTTGGAATAGGTTAAAAGATCGTCGTAACAATAATCTCATTTGCACAGCTTATATACGGTCCGTTGTTGTACCTAGAACTTCTATATACTTAATCATAAAGACCCTCATAAATCAACGAACCGCTTTGTGCTGATCACAAATTTGTTGAGGCAGTTAATGGCAGTTTCAGCTATATGTATGTATATCCTGGTTTGCCGAAGGTATGACTGCCGAGCTAATTCAACTACAGTCTTGCAAAAACTGGACAACTAAGCACATCGGCCATGCAATTTCCAACAATTCCGCTCTAAGCGTTACTATTTGTAAAGTAAAGAAGACTTAATAAGGCTTATGTAGTTTTTTTTGGAAATATATACAATAAATCTTATTTTGATCGATAGTCTTTAGAAATGACCTCTACTGGGCCATTGAAGTCGTAACACCCTACTAAACAACCAAATAAAACTCTTTCTCGTAAAATAGGTTACTACTACACTACTGAGACTTTGGATGTCGAAGTTATCGAAATTTTAATTTCTAAAATACCTTACACACACACATATACACTCAAAAACATATAAAATGAAAGTAGCAAATCCAAGGTTATGTGACATGTCTACGCCCTACAAACTATTCTCCACCGTTACGAAAATAAACTTTACTTTCAGCAAGCGTACAAGTGCAAGCGTATGCATGTTGCATGTGTGTGTGTGTGTGCCTAGGTTTTATATGTACTATATAGTATATATTATATATGTTACAACCACAAAACTTCTGCAATATTGCAGTAGCTGACAAGAGTAGCAAACAGGAGAATGCACTTAAGTGTCGGCGCGGCGAAGAATGGCGGCGCACAAAAGGGTGCAGGCGCCCCGTTCAGCGCTTTGCCAAATGAAGCTTATAAAAAAGCGGAAAATGTGCACTTTTCCTGCACGCTTTTCATGACACTGCTTACACTTTTGTCACAGCTGCGCAGTTGTCGAATGATTTTATACAATTCCCCACCCTTTCTCGGTATATTTATGTGTCAGCGAGAGACGACATACTAATACATGCGCATTAGTGTGTATCCTCGGTATCCTCGGTTGGAAAGTAGGACAGGAGCTTTGTGAGTGGTGTAGAGATGCGTTGCACTTATTATAGACACAAATGATGGTGACTTTAATGGCTAAAAGTAACGGTGAATATTGGACCTTTACAAATTCATTTAACTTGTGCGCATAAAAGTTTAATAGTTTGTCTAATTTGTGCGCTGGCTTTTATAAAATATAGCTCTCCTCGTGAGTTTGGTGCAAATTTTTGTCAATAAGTGAAATTAATTTTGAAATATATATTTTTATATGCCAATAAACTCGTGTAATGTAATAGCTATAAAATAGCAAACGTTTACGCGTTTTGAAAATTTATACCAGTTAAACGTTTAGACCAGTTATATTTTTGTGACAAAAATGGCTAATATGCCAGTTAAATTTTTATACCAGTTCAACTTTTATGCCAGTTAAAAATTTATACCAGTTAAAATATTATACTAGTTAAACGTTTATACCAGTTTAAGGAAGTATTATAGGTTAGTGAGCCTAATTTCTAGGACTTTTTGGTTGACACGGCTCCTAAAGGCTATAACTTTGAAAATAATTTGAATTTTTGAAAATCATTTTAAAGAGATAGTTTTGAAAATCTAGTCTAGAATACCCCTTTAATCGGCTATAATTACAATTTTTTTTTTAATTTGTCAAACCTTCGACAATACTGAATCGAACAAATCACTGCCATAAAAACTAAACAGGTAAAGGTCATATCCATATTCCTACTTGTAAAAAGACAAAGTAAAAATGTCACCAGTCATGAGCTGAATGCGGCTCAACTGGAAGCAGCTCCGGTTTCAAGGTTTGACCGGATACTTAATTCTGGTACCACGAGGAGCAACAAGCCCAATCTTCACCTGCGGTATTATTTCCAGGGTATCATGTTGTGGTTTAAGTCCACCTAAGGCAGCGTTGATCATGTAGTTCAATGTGAAGTCGCATTATGGTCGGCTTTCGGACCCAGAATACGGTCCGATTTAGATGGTCTTCGAAACCGTTCAAAGCAATTCTGCTGATGTACACTCACTCTTACCAGTTGTTACCTAATACTGCTCGCATTGATAATCAAGACATTGTGTTGACCTGCTCAAGAACCCATAGTTTAAGCTGTAAAATGGCAGGTACTGAAGTAAAACACAACGGAAGTTGTCATCTCTGTTATATCGTTGTGTTGCCTTAACTTTTTCGGAGACATCTTTATGTCGCCCATCTTATTGTTTTCTTGGAAAAGGTGGTGGTAATTTGAGACACTTCACTTTCGGCCTTTGAAAAGTTGACTAAGTTGTGTGTCAAAGAGTTAAGGATAAAAAACTTACCTAAAATTTTGGGATTTATTTCAGTCAAGTTAAAGAAGTTACTAACTGAAAATCTCTGGCTATTTCGAACACGCAGTTGGTGGTCACTTCTTTGGGTACCTATGGACTTATATGATTCAAAAAGCGAATTTGCTCACAGACGGTATGTCAGCATCGTCGGTACAATTGTCTCAGTATTTATTAATAAATTGGTTGTTAGTCCGATAGTACGAAAGTACAGGAAATTGTGTTTAAGAAAGCAGATGATATTATTGCATCGAAGTTTCTAACCTACTCCCAACTCAAGACTCTCCCAGGGAAGATATCTTCTATATACTCTATAGACGTCGGACAGTTCAGTCTGAAATCATTGTGGACTCTGTATAGCACCCATGTGCACTAAGTATTTTGGTCAGATGGAAATCCAGGTCCCCTTGTCGTCTTTCTATCCACGAGTGCATGTCCGGTATAAGTCTGTGGGTCCAGCGCCATTTGGATGGCGCTACAATATTTTGGTGCTCTTTTTCCTCTCAGCTATCTTTGCCGACACTGTTATAACCGTTGATAGCTGATATAATCGCTCGAGTTCATCTCCCTGGATGTCAATGGGTGGCATACTGGCCAATACTTCAGCCGCAACAGTTGGTTTAGTCCGGAAAGCACTACTTACTACTTTGATTGCAGAAAGCCTATGGACTGCAATTATTTTTTCTCCAGTGCCTATATCCATGTCGGTGCTGCATACAACTTTTTTGCTTTTGTTATTAAAAATCGCCAACTGGAAAGCACGCAGCCTCTATGGGCCATCATTCTCGATAGAGCATTATAAAATTTGCTTACCGGATCCATTTGTTTTACCGGAAGTGTACGTCAAGTGTTCTTCAATACTCGTATTCATAGTTTAATATTACTCCCAGATACTTCAGTTGTAGCTGTGCAGTACTTCCCTCTGGAGAACTCTTATCGTTCTTCCACCTTCCTGGTGCTTATGAGCAAAACCATTGGCGTAGATCATTTAGGCCCCACTGCATTTATTTCTTAGGTCGACTAATTGCTCAACCACCGATTTGCTATGGTCAAAGGATCTTCCTCCGTGATTAGAGAGCGTGACTCTGCAGCATCGTTTCGGTGCGTGGCATAGGAAATCCGATCATATTTCGGGAGTAATCTTTCGACGATACATTATGATGCAAACATGCTTTCTTGTTTGCCTGGGACTCGCCAGAACAATTTTCCGAAATATATGTCACTCCCATTTAATGACCAACATAACCTACCAACAACAAATAACCAAAAATTCACCTATAACATATTAACTCAATTAAAACTGTAAATGTGCGTATATTTATATGAAATTCAATGATCACATTAGTATATTTAAAATCAAAAAGCAAACACACCCACCGACCGCTACAAGCGTTTGAAGCACTTTTTAATGCGTTGCACTCGAAAGCAACGAATACCGAAGGCTTTATGTGAGTTACACATATACACACACGTGTGCCTTTATTTTTCCTTTCATCATTTCACTTTATTCACCACTTCGTGTGCACTTTGAAAATGGCAAACAAGTGCCGATGTGCTGCAAATGTCATTGTATGTGCGATTTCATGCCACACGCTTAGGCGCTTCGCTATTGTGCGGCAAACATTATGGTGCCACACCGAGCGACCCGCACACACCGACACCCACGCACCCACAAGCCATGCCACTGGCAAGCTATGGACTTGGAATTTCTATTTATGCATAAATGCTAGCAAATATTAAGCGACGATGAATGGCAAGCAATGAGCATCGCTCTCTCGATGGTTGTGTGGGTGTGTGTGTGTGGAGCCTGTGTGTTTTTAGCATCAAAGGCGTAGCTTGGAACGAGGTTAGGGACACAAAAACGATTGCTGTAGTGCGTATGAACCCGGTGGTGGAAGGTATGGTTGTGAACTATATAGCAACTGATGGACATTGCATTTAGTTTAAAAAGAGTTCGGAACCCTAACCGCAAATAGAAAAGTTTGAACATTATGTGTTTTGGACTTGCTAAAATGGTTATTTCGAAAAAAAAATGCTTTCTAAAATGCATTAAAGTATTTGAGTCTATGAAAATAATTTGTTAAATATCCGCTTTACCACTAGTCTGTTACTAGGTGTTTTCGGACTAGTTAGTTTCAATTATAATTATTAGTTTTGCTGTTGGTAAGTTGTTTGCAAACTTTCAAGCTTAATAAATACATTTAGAAAAAACGGTTTTTATTTGATACAGTAACTATTTCATTCAGTACTGGTTTATTTCGGTCTAGTACATTCTATACAAATTTGTTCAAATTTCTATACTATGTAAATAAAAAAAATTTCATTTCACTTAACCGATTTCAATCTTGATTTATTGCTCGTTTAAGTGAAATAAAATAGTCTATAAAAAATTTTTTATAATTGGTCTAGGACTAGTTATTTTCGGTCTAGTTCGCCTAATATAATTTATTAAGTTTTTTGACACAATATTTCACGAAATCGTTTAAATAAAATAAAATTGTTTTGTGATCAATTACTTTTTAATTACACCAGTACTGGTTATTTTCGGATCAGTTCATTTAATATTTTTTTACTTTTTAGTACCAAATTATATGAGTTTATTTAAGTAAATTAAAAAAACTGTATGAAATCGCTTAGTTAAAATAAAATTATTTATAAACAAAGTTCTTATAATTAGACCAAAACTAGTTACTTTCGGACTAGACCATCCAACTTAATAATGTTTTCCAGTACTGTATTACACAAAATCGTTTAATTAAAACAAAATTGCTTTAAAATCAATCATTTTTTAAAAAAACCAGTAGTGGTTGTTTTTGGACCAGTTCAATTTCTTATTATTAAATTCTTCTTTACCAAATTATATGAAATTTTTTCAGAAAATTAAAACAGCACTTTGTCCAAAAATAGTTTATTGTTTGCGCAATACTAGTTAGTTTTTGGACTAGTCTCTTTGGGACTAATTCATTTCAGTACCAAAATTCAGAAACTATAGTAAAAATTTTTTAGTCATTGTCTTTTTCAACAGAAAATTTTGCGACTTTTTCTAATTGAACCCAAATTAGTTACTTTCGGACCACATAAGTTTGTTATACAAATTCTGATATTAAAGTGGTATTTTTCTTATTCGTGTGATTCCGGTCAGAAATTTCCAGTTTTACACTCTCAATATTTTACATATGCACTCACCACAGGGAATAGCCACGCACACACATATGCACACATGCGTTGTGCGTGCAAATGCATTTATAATCGCTTTTATCGCTGCTAACGACAATGAGTAAACAATAAACTTGGCTCAACACGAGCTGCAAGCTGTACGTCGTGAGCTCTGTGCCATGTTGCCGATCTGTTTTGGTCGGCAAACGCAAGCGGGGCTGTGTCATGCCTGCCTTCGATGGCAGTAATGGGTTACGCACACAAACACACACATATAGATTTGTGTAGGTGTTCGTATAGCCGCACATGAGTTATGTATGCGGGGGTGTGTGTGAAGGTTTGGGTGTTTGTGGGCGGATGATTTGTGTATGCATACCTTGCGGGCACATAATTTCCGCCGAAAAGACACCTTCGTTGCCGCTGCGCAGAGGGGGGAGTGGAGGGGTTGTTACATATACTGCCACTGAAACGAAAATTGCATAACAGCAACGCAGGCGACGTTGCGAAAAAAACTGTAAAATTTGCTGTGAATGCGAAAATGGCACAGAAAAGTCAATGTGGTGAGCGGCACAACAAAAACAGCGGCAACAACAATGCGCAGCAGGAAAATGTGAATCAATCATAAAAGCAAGCGAGGCGACAAACAGAACACACACATACATACACACATACAAACTGCATTCATGTCAGTCAGCGCTGAAGGTGTTGTTGTTTGTTGTGATTGCTTGTTGCTACAACAACTTGGCTGCGCTTGCGACAAAAATCGTTTCTTAATGGCACGAAATCAAGGAAAAAAGCGAGTGGGAAGTAATGGCAACAAACGGCAAATGCATATAATTTCGCATGAACCTTCACACGCACTTAAAACGGCACATAAACACGCCGCTTCATTGTGGACACACACACAGCCAAACAAAGCTCTGAATGCACTTACATGTGTGTGTGTGTATTTGTAGGAAAGTAAAACACTTTCGTACAAGTTATTGAGTGCAGCGCAATGTTGTGTTCTTATCGAGCAAAGGAAAAAAGCAAAAAAATATTAAAAACCTTGTTTCACCGGATTCGATGTACTTTTTATTGTATTTGTGCACTCAAACCGTTAGCAATCGCACATTGCTTGGCAAAAAGGAAACAAAGCCGAAGAGCGAAGAAATGCAGTCTATTATTCGAAGTAATAGCGTATATATGTGTACTTAAGAGCGATTTCGTGCATGTGTTCTTTCATATAGACTTGATATGACTGTATATAAGAGCATTTACATATGTATATGTATGTATGTACATATGTATGCGTATGGTACATAACTCTATTTACATATACCTCTAACCAAATAAATGATTCAGTGAGTGCACTTTGAGCTAACATTTTGATTGTGTGCGGTGAAGGCTACGGCATAGTGATCTATTTATAACTGGTATAATTCAAGTAAACTGGAGTATTTGAAAGTAAAACGTCTCTGTTATGCAACAGCTTTACTCAATTTGACTCCTAAAGTTTTTACAAAACGAAGAAGCAAAAAATTTTATTGTACCAGTTATTCGGTTTTATACCAGTTGTTAATCCAATGCTGTTATGAAGTTACTTGAGCACTAAAACATGTCTTACCAGTTCAATTTTGATTTCACTAGCTTATTTGGTTTATACCAATATTTATATAATTGAAAAGAAATCGTCTCCGATACGTAAAAGATTTACTCGAATTGACTGTCAAAGTTTTTTAAAAACGAAGAACGCAAAGATTCAATTATACCAGCTTATTAATTTTATACCAGTTCTTAATTTAATGCTATGTTTGAAGTCATTTGAGTTTTAAAACTGACCAACCACTTCAATTGCAATTATACCAGTTTATTTATTTTATACTAGTTGTTTGATTAACTTTAAATGAGAAAACGAAATTACACACTCACCTATTTTAGTTTGTTTAACGGTTTTAACAGTTGATATCTGGACTCTATTTTATGCTGGTCTATTTTGATTTTTACCAGATACTTTTTCGTGTCTGTTCTCACCACGTTTTAATGAATGTCGTTTCTTTTTGCAACGAACCAATTTATTTCTATTTATACCAGTTTATTTGGTTTTTACTACTTGAATGTTAGACTTGCTATACCAAACTTTAATAAAACTACACTTGTTTTATATTGTATTAAACCAGGTTATTTGTTATACAAAGTACTTGTTTCGCTTCAAGTTTCAAATTAATTTCGGCTATTTGAAGACGATCCAATTCTTATTTAACTATATACATACATACATATGTAAGTTTCATTGGTTTGTAAAAGTTGATTACTAAACTTGCTCTACGAAAATTGAACCAGAAACTTTTTCATTCAAGCTATCGCCAAGTGTTAATGAATCATCTGATTTGACGGCGAACCAGTTCATTTTTATGGGTACCAATTTGTTTGGCTTATATGGTACAAATTATTGTTAGACATACTATATGAAAATTGAAGGAAATTACACATTTATATACTATACCAGTTTATATTATATTATACCAGTTTATTTTATATTATACCAGACACTTTTCCATGTCAAGTGTTATTGAATTCCGTCTGATTTGACCGTGAACCAATATTTCTACCGATTTTTTTGGTTTATACCAGTTTGTTGTTAGACATGCTAAATGAAAAATGAACGAAATTACACAAATAAAAATTATACCAGTTTATTTTTATTTATACCAGATACTTTTTTGTTTCTCTTCTCGCCAAAAATGAATGAATTTCGTCGACCTTGACGCGAAACAATTAATTTTGGATTATATTAGTTTATTTTGTTTATACTAGATCATTATTAGACTAGGTAAGCGAAAATTTAACGATATGATTGATTTTTTAATCAAACTACTGAAAAGAATTATTTTAAGAGTCCCATACTTTGGTTTGTTGAAGTATGCTGTATATCTCAATTGACTTAACTTCAATACAGTCATATCATTATAGTTATTATTATTTCTTTTTTGCATTTTTTACGATTTTGTGTGCTCTTCTTTTATTTGGCTCTGACATATTTTATTTGTCAGAAGTTGCTTGCTTTTATTTTATTTGGTTTCCGTATATTTGCTTCCGAACGTATTGCTTCGTTTCTTAACTTTATAGTTCTTTGTACTTCTTCGTTTTGGCCTTTGTTGCAATTCTAACGTGGCTTTTGCTCGTAAAGTATGAACTTTAAATGCATACGGGTGCAAGAAACTGAACTTTAAATACAAAAATACAAATGTATGCGAGGGGTAATTGAAAGGCAACTTCTTTTTACCCTCAAATTAAACGCTGTGTTTGGAGTCTTTAAAGCTTTGTCCAACCCTACTGCCTTCTAATTGCTTAGGGGAATATTATATTATAGGGTACGTCGAACGGTTGTGACATGGTATAACCTCCAAATGTCTTGCTAACACGAAAATGCTTTTCAGAGAGACTGCCAGGGGTGAAAGGAAGTATTGGTTGGTGGGTTTTGGTAACCAAAAATAGATAGCATCTTACATTTGTAACTTCAGTATGCACCTGTTCAATTCAACTATCCCTACTTTAGAATTAGATTTGGGGAAAATTTTTGGAACCGAGTCTTCTTAATATTCCAAATGCTTTTGGGAACTTGCATGACCCTTATACACCATCTAGAGTTCAAGTGTAATGGTTAAAAGTTCCCATATTCTCACTGTATCATGAAGCTTTAGTCATTTCGAACCGATTCTTAATTTATACGTCTAATATAGACTTGAAATCATCCCAATTTTTTTTGAAATATTTCTAGATCTTAACCACCTTAAAAAAATTTGAATTGCGTTAATCTAATCGGAGAAAATTTTCAATAATAAGGGTAGGGAAAGGCTTCAAACTTCATCGAGTATTTTTCAGACAAACATTAATATTTTAGAAGAATCGAACACA
Source organism: Bactrocera neohumeralis (assembly GCF_024586455.1). Classification (NCBI taxonomy): domain Eukaryota; kingdom Metazoa; phylum Arthropoda; class Insecta; order Diptera; family Tephritidae; genus Bactrocera; species Bactrocera neohumeralis. The sequence continues at coordinate 24,460,514 of NC_065920.1, forward strand.
CCTCGAACTGGTCTAAGTGAAACATACTGGTATAACTAAGTAGAGCTGTTCATATAGTCTCTTTTATTCAACTGAGAAACTGTGTTGCTGCTTAAATGACTAAAGTTTTTGATAGAAAATCTGCAGCTCTAACTTTTAGCCCAGCAAGCAGAGCAGTGGCGAATCGAACACGTCCGTTAACTGACAATATCAGAGATCACTCTTTATTATTCTTATTTTCAAGTATTAAGATATTGATTTTACGATTGTTGATAATGTCCCTGAGAGGGTTATTAAAAGCTGCTTTAAATGCAGTGTCCGAGCGAATTTTTCCAGAATTCATTAGTAAATATTTATTTTGCATTTTGAGGTCATAACACATAACATTTTTCATTAGAAAGTTGAGGTAATATCAAAACTAAGCTCCATCCACTCTCTGTGGCCACTTTGCTTTCCTTCAATTGACCCTTGAGAACTGATAAGCCGCAAGTTAAAAGATCCATCAAAAAGAATCTCAATATAAACAGAAAAGGGTCAAACGCTACTTGAAATCAAATGTCAAACTGACAGAATTTCTTATTAAGAAAAAGGCAAAGATTTCCAATGAAAACACACTGTGGTTATGCTTACGTACAAGTATATCTAAACTGTGACATCTAACCTCTAACGAATGGTAAAATATGCACCGCTAACTATACCACACACACATACATACAGCAGCACGTCAGCTACCCACCCCAGTACGGGTACCGGTGTGACATTGTGAAAAAGCCAAACCGCAGTCAGCGTTGAGTTCACAGGAAATTGGAGTCGCCTATGCAATTTATGAGAGCGTGGCACAGCAACGTCCCGCCGGAGCGAACATTTTTCTTAGAAGATATTATGAAAACCGACCCATTTCATGTTACAAAGCAAAAGCTAACCGACTTACGAATAATTAATGCAGTGAAAAAGGTTGTGTTTACATTAAATTCAATCGCCTAAATAAAGTAAACAAAACGGGTGTGTGTGTGTGGGTGCGCGCGTACAGCTAAGTAGGTTTGTAAGTACTTAAGTAATAAAGTGAGTTATGTATTATGCAAATTTAAAATTCAAATGTATTTTTTTCACTTTGCTTTATGAATGTTTCGGTTTTTGTATGATTTAGGAGGAGCATCCGATGATTTTGCTCGAGCGTAAAAAATTAAAATGAAATCAGCGAAATAGATGCAAGGCGTTGTGCATGAAGTAAAAGTGAAAAAGGAAAAGGAAACACTCAAATCTACTAAAGAAGGGCATAAATCAATTTTTTTTAGAACCACAGAAGTAGGTACTGGAAAATTTTAATGGATATAAGGGTAATTTTAAAAGAAATTCAATACTTCCTTGGAAGGCAGCTGTCAAATCAAACTTATATGCTTGACATTTATTTACAGTACGTAGATTTGCTTTTATATTTCGTGATTAGAGAACAAAAGCAAATTTTAATAATCGAAAATCTCTAATTTGTTTTTTAGAGGATCTGCATTAGGTTAGGTTAGGTTAATCTGGTAGGTCAAAAAGCCACGCATGTGACCAGTGTGATTCTTTGCGATACCAGATGGAGCTAAAACCAAGAGAAGTAATCATCTTTTAACAGAGTCTGCTGCCTCACTATCGATACTTCCTCTGGTGTATCACCGTGGGGACCCCAGATGCTTACAGCGTAGATTTGACAATGCAGGACAAATGCACAAGTGATGCTCCATTGTTTTCCTGATACCCTGCTCAAGACATTTCTTGCAGTATACTAGTTCTGTCAGCCCAATCCTACGGCCGTGTGTCGCCACCAGATAGTGACCAGTTAGTATTCTGATCATTTTCCCACAGTCTCTTCTATCGCGTACCAATAGCAATTTTGTGTACTTCCGACCTACCGTTTTGTATAGGACTTTTGCAGTTTTGCACTCAGGTAGCTCGTTTCATAGGATTCTGATATTTTTACAATGTTTCTGTCGAGATCCTCGTATAGATAGTGCATGGGCTTCCCAATTTGATCACGTTTTCGACTGTTAAACGTAAGCCATTGTAGCCTGGCATTAAGTAGGAGTGAAGTTGCTTGCTTTTGGCAATACTTTTCACTGTCGCCCTGCTGCCCAAGACACTACTGGCCGATATGCGATACGAGGCTACTGCCTTGATTGCTGCTTGGTTGTCTACGCAGATTCTGGAATTGCCTGCAGGTGCATTAGATGCTAGTCCCGCGGCTTTCGCAATAGCATAGACCTCAGCTTGAAACATACTGCAGTGGTCTGGCAACTTAAAAGGTTGCCTTATGCCTAACTCTGAACAGTATACCAACCGTATAGATTTTTAGAGTGTTACGCGTAGCGCCATCTTTTTGTATGTTTACTTTAAACCATCTTTACCAGTTGAAAAGTGGGATCTCCATTAAGGTCAATATACTTTTGCATGCATTTGAACCAATTTTCGAAGCACTTTTGCCATCTCATTGAGATGTCTTTTCCGTACAAGAATAAAAAGAAGGAACTCGGTACAAAGTAAGGACTATACGATGGATTACTGCTCAAATTGAAGTTTCGAGTGCTCAAAATGCAGATTTTTCAGTCGATGAGTCGGAGTTAGCATTGTCGTGGTGAAAAGTGAACAGTTTTCGGCGATTGATTTTCCTGATTTCTTGATAGACAATTGGAAAACACATGGTTGTGTATCACTCAGAATATACTGTTCTGCGTTATCTACCGGTACAAGTGAGATATGTATATAGCGTTGTTCCAAAAGAACAGACAACAATTTGCTCGGAAGTGCTTCGTGCGCGAACACCTTTTGGTGGAGTCGACTCAACTTGAAACATACCGTCGGCTGCTCTTTACTCTCTTGTTCGCACGCGTAAATCAGTGATTCATCACTTGTCACGAAGTCACAGATACATATGTTTCGAAGCACCGTTGTTGTGCTATGTAAACAGTTCTATCGACCATTCGACACGAGCCGTTTTTTGAGTGATTGAAAAATTAGGTAAAATCCAACGTATAAAAAGTTGTTTACAGTCAAATGACCATGTAATATTGAATGTAGTATGCTAGTACCATTAATTCCTATAGTTGCTTCTATCTCACGAGAGGTCAGAAAACAATCTGGCAATATCATCAAAAACAACTGATTGTAATCAACGACCTTGATTGAACTCACCATATCATCGATAAACAGTGGTCCTTGTTGGAGCTTCATTGCCAAAAACTGAATTAAGTTCATCGTTGCACTGATGCTGAGTTAATCCATTTTGAAAGCCGAAAATGTTCGCGGTTTAATTCCATTTTTTGTCTGAGATTAATATTTTAGGTTACAGTAAACAATAAAAATAGCTTTCAAAAGTAAAATATTCTGAGTATACAGGGTCCAGCACTCGAAGTGTAACCAACCGAAGTGTAACCAATTAAAAAAGCCAAAAATTCTGTTTAGAAAATTATTTTTATTTATTTTAAAGTATAAAATGTGTGAAAGTAATCACAAATTCAGGACCAATTCACTTTTGCTCGATATGACTACATTTCGCCTTAACTGTGGCCCTGAGACGGTCAAAAAACGAATCGCAAGCTGCCCGAATGTGACTTGCCGGTATTTTGGCCCACTCACGGACAATGGCTTTCTTCAGCATCTCGAGACTGGTGTATTTTTTACTTTGGACCTTTCTCTTCAAAATGACCCAGAGAGAATAATGCATTGGATTCGCATCTGGTGAATTCGAGAGCCATTGTGTGGTCGTAATGAAGTTCGGAACGTTGTTTTTCAGCCATTTTTGGTCCACTTACGCTTTGTGAGACGATGCTGAGTCTTGTTGAAACGTCCATGGTTTGCGACCGAAATGCTTGTTTGCCCACGGCTTCAAAGCAGCCTCCAGAACACTTTCCCGATAATATGTCGCATTTACTTTGACGCCAAGCTTGATGAAAACAATTGGAGAGCACCCATCTGCGGTGACAGCGGCACAAACCATTATTTGTGGCAGGTGCTGCCTCCTGGTGGCCAACCGATGACTTAGATTCTCGTATGAACGGTCGGTCAAGTAAACCCTATCGCTTTGAGAGTTTACGAAAAAAGCAGTTCTCGATTGACCTAAAACATAGAGAGGAGCGAATAGAACAAGCAAATCGTTTAAGCCAAAATGTCTTTTATAATCAAAAAGATATAGTAGAGCAAGTTATTAACCCACTTCTAGGACACTTCCCATCTACGTACACACTCTCTTTCTTAGTAAAGTAATTGAAATTAATAACTTAGGTGGTGCTTCGGTGAGCACAACTATCAGCTCAATAAAATCCCCGAGGAACTCTACAAGTCGTTTAATAACAGACGGGGTAGACGTTGGTCTTGTGTGGAGACAAATAAAATACCTGGAGGCCACACATTTTCAATTCCACAGTTCTTGAGAACTACGTCAGCTGATGACAGCTATAAATTTGAAGAAGTGAAGGACTTTGTATATTTCGGAACTAAATAAATCCAAGCTTGGCGAACCAGTGCAGAATAATTCTTTCCAACAAGTGCTGCTGTGGGAACGGTAGACATTTGAGAAGCAAATCCCTCTCTCGACGAACAATAATTACGCTCTTTAAGTCTCTTATCATTGCCGTCCTATTATAAATCGCATACGCAATCAATATCGAAGAAGATGGAATCACGAACTGTATGAGCTCAACGGCAACATCAACATATTTGAGGGCATACATATAAAAGAATGCAATATGCTGATTAAGTCGTTCGAAGATGATGCAGCAGCAAAAAGTTCCCCTTCTTCTAGCTTTTTGTTCCCATGCAAACCAAACGATCAGAGTAAAATTCTTATATGGAAAAACTTATTAAAGGATAATCTAGCTTTATAATGGGTATTCTCAATAAATGCCTAGAAATTAATTTTCCACACACTAGTTAATAAGCAATTAATTCGCATATTATTTTTAATTGTGGAAAACTGAACATCCGCTTCGATTTACCGTTTAATGTTGTTACTCGCACAATTTGTCTGCCTTATTGTTGCCGTTGTTGGAATCGCATTCATAGCTGCGCGTCCATGCCACAGACCACTCAACGGCAGAAACGCATTTGATCTACGTGATGATAGAATTGTTTGTGTAAGCAATAAAAGCTGCAAATTAAGCGCCAACTTACAACCCCGACGCAGTCTTCAAAGCCCACTGAGCAAGCGAGCAGACCGGCGCGCGTAAACTAGCCAACGGCGTTCAACAATAATCAAAGTAACAGTACAGTAGAATACTAGCAACAAAAACTTAACACAACGGTGAAGAGTTGCGCTTTGTAAATGCAATTCATTTGCATTCATTATGCCGCATTTCCGGTTAACATAAATCACCATTGTTCGCACTGTGGTTGCACGCATGCCGAGCCATATGCAGATGGAGTATGTATACATATATGCCTGTCTGTATGTTGCAGTGCAATGAAATAGTTGGAAACAACTACCTAGTATCTAAGTGTCTTAAGTCCGAATAGACATTCTTTTTAACACAAGAAACGGAAAAGAGTAGTAAAAAGGTGTTAGTTACTTTGTAATTAACTGCTTAAAATGTTAAGCATAAATAAAATAGATTTAAAATAATACTACTGTTATTTTAACATTTTTTCTGAATTTTTAACTAGACCGCAAACTAGTATTTTTGCGACTAGTTCGATTTCAGTTGACTTTATGTAGCTCAAATTTTCTATTATTAGGTCGGAAATAAATTTATATTTGGAAAAAAATTTTTCATTTCGAACCAGTCCGCAAACTAGTATTATTCCGTCTAGTTCTTTTTCGATTTAATTAAAATAGTAAAGTTTATTCTAACATTTCCTGCATATAATTGAAAAAAAAATCGAACTGGTCGCCAAACTAGTTACTTCCGCAGTAGTTCCATTTTGGTTTGAGCAGCAAACTTTCTTCTAACATTTCCTGCCAACTAGTATTTTCCGTGTAAGTTCCATTTTCATTTGATTAATAGCAGCAAACCATCTCCCAATCCTGCATTTTTCGTTCCGAAATTCATACAAAATATGTACTTCTTTTCGAACTAGTCTCCCAACTAATATATTCCGGAGTAGTTTTATTTTAGTTTTAATAATAGCAGTAATATTCCTCCTCACATTTTTTGCATTTTACGTTTCCTAATTGAAATTCTTTTTTTCGAACTAGTTCCCAAACTAGTATTTTTCAGACTAGTTTCCATTTTGTTTCCGTTAAAAGCCGTAACATTTCCTGCATTTATCGTTTCATAATTGATCCAAATTTGTACTTTACGAACTAGTCCGATAGTATTTGGGACTAGTTACAATTTATTGGGTAATAGTTAGCTTTAAGCTGGCATTTACATTCGTTAATTTGCTGTTTTGCTCATATTTAGCATATACATACATATATAGAATATACACATGTTTACAGGTTCTTAAGTTATTTAACTCGGAACTAAGGGGAGCTCCACTCTTCTACACGTACTTATTCTACCTTGCGCACCACCTTGCCATATTGCCAATTCTTGCATCATAAAAGGATTAACACATATGTATGTATGTACACAATGGGTTTAAAGTCCTGTTGCCGCTGCATACTATTAAATAGTGGCGCTGGCAACAACAACAGCAAATAAAACATAATGAATAGCACAAACACTATAGCAGTTAAAAACCACAGCAGTTAAACATGAAAGCCACTAATGTATAAGAGCATGAATGCATGAGCAATAAACTATTGTTACAACAACAACAATAACATACCATTATACCATATATATAAAGGGTGTTTTTGCCAAGTACAGTGTTTTCTAGAAGAAAGCTGTCAAATCAAGCATATGCTATTGAAATTTTGGTTAAGTATTGTTCAGGAAATGGACCAGGTTAAGGCTTACGGACTGGAAACACTTAAAAATCGCTGAAATTAATTTCTGAAAGCGCGATTTTAGCGGCAGATTTACTTTTAAAATTTTAGACTAATTTTTCAGGCATAGAAACGTGTCTATCCTAACACTTAAGCCGTATTTGGAGGCAGACGATCCTTAAAGATACTTTCGGGACGTCCATACTAGTATTTACAGTAAAACTCACTATCTGATGTAAGTGGGAGCTTCAATGGTAAAAGTAGACATTATAATAATGAAACGGTAGTTAAACCAATAAGGTTAATCATTTTCTAAGACCGGTGCTCAACGGCATCTGTGGTGCAGTCCACAACACCAATAATAGCACTAAATGTCATTCTACTCGTAGCACCTATGTAAAAGAGCTGATAGTCTCAAACCGAGACATTCTGGAATATTCCGTGACTTCGATTATATCCGTGATAATTTAGACTACTTCCTCGCGAAACGTTCGGCGGGGTTTCCATCTCTACGCACATACCTAATTAATTGATTGGAGAAAAGCCACTGCTGAAGAGGTGCAGTGAGCTTTTACACGTATCGATCGAAGCTTTGAGGAAAGGTAAGAGTCTCCTGTCGGGAGCTCTTCATCAACTCCTGCGTTAGGCTACCAGAATACGCAATTCCTTTCAGGCGGAGATAACTGCCAACAATTTAGCAGTATGGTTCCGAAATGCAGCTAGCTACTGGCCTTAAACTCGCTAGCAGTGTGATCAAGACTTGACAAGGAGTATTTGACTTATTTATCAATATAATCAAGCTTCTTTAGTATCCGACCTGTTTGAGTGCCTGGTTACAGCGGAATCATTGAAAACTGCAAAGCTAATGATCTTCCTAAAGAGGAAGATTCTTTTTTCATAAGAGTCGGCATTCAGTCGTCCTTATAAAGAGGGTAAATTTACTTCTTTTCAATGGCAGTGGGTCGACACTCTCAAAGCGCTCGGCTTCCTCGATCCAAAAGGATTTGGTGATCCATAATTGAGAGTTTTGGGAATCTGAAGGAACCAGCGTTCACAACAATCCAAAAGCAATCCTGCGTCCAAAGGCGTATTTGTCTCAAGAAGCTTAGCTTCGTTGATCTATAAGTTTTTGGTGATCCATAACGGTGAGTTTTGGGAATCGGAAAGGACGGCGCTTACAGCAACATACGAATCCTGCGTTGTTATAGTGGGCAGAACAGGATAATTACAGGCAAAGGATGCTTAACTTTGGGTTCCTATATCAGCATCAATTGCATAAATGTTAAAGAGATTCAGATGGGCTGCATAATGAGCCCGCTAGAACTTAGGATCATCAGTTAATTGAGACGAACTTTTCTAACCAAAGTATATTATGAAATAAGCTTTTTCTATAGATGACCGACCGGGTCATGTTCTAAGGATTAGATTGGATTAGAGTGCAGAATGTAGGATGAAAAGGGTCTAAAAAGCTAGATAAAATGTTTCCAAATTGGACTTACATACTAGGTGGGCTTCATAAGATGAGATCGGGGCACAATATGTACGCAATTCAAGTAAAACCGAAAATGCTAAACAAATTGTGGACAATTTTTTTTCAATGTTTTATTCGTAAAACAAATTTCAAACCTCTGAAGTAGCACCCTATACATGTATATATATTTTATACAAATACATATGTTAATATATATATTCGTGTGGAAGTCCGTATGGTAAAATCATGCATGCAAATCTATAAAAGTAATTGCAACCAAAACAATAACAATAAAATGAACGCTTTATGCCGCGGCAACGGCGCAGGTGGGGTGGTGGTGGTGGTTGCATGCAGCAGCAGCACTTGAAGAGGTAAGCGGCGAGCGAGTACTCACGGTGATTAAAATGAATTCTGATTATTTTTAAACAACAATTTCCGCCCACATACGCATATACAGGACTAACACATACACAGGACCAACAGCACCCACATAGACACCCACGCACACATACACACAAGTAAACTCACTTAGCGATTTTATGCGCACAATGGCGAACTTTGAGCGCAAAAATGGAATTTTTTGCGTTGTCAAGTGTGTGTATGTGATGAGGTGTCGGTGTCTGTGTGCGTGTAAGTATGGGTCTAGGACCGTTATGCATATAACGCAATAGTAAATTAGTTTTGTTAACGGCATTTTTCAACTTTTGACCTCGTCAGCAACTCTCGCCAACGAGCACTCGACCAAACCATTCGACCATTCCGCCGAGCGGCGCTCAATGAATGGACCGACCACGCAAGCAACGGTCAAGCCTGTACCGGCCAAGCGAGGCACGCTGTGGCGAGGCGAGGCAGGGGTGCTGCATTGTTTTTGCGAATGAAAGCGTATAAAAAGTTGATCAAAAAATGCAATTACACACAAAGTACACACATATAAACTAAAATATCCTTGCCGTAGGGGATAAAAAAGGGGCAAATTAAAAAATCTTTTTGTGAAAAAAATTGACGCTGAAAAAAACCGTAAAAAATTAAGTGAAAATGCAAAATCGCCAAAATGGTGGAAACTTGAAAAATAAGTTTTCGTAGTGTGTTACAAAAAAAATCTGAAAAACAACAATAACAACAAAGCCGTTGAACGCTGGAGTGGCGGCTGCAAAGCGCAGGGCACGAGTGAGCGGCCTGCGCGGGTAAATGAACAAAAGCTCGGTTGGTTGAGTGGTCGGCCTCTTGAACGTTCGGTCGTTTGAGTTTGAGTTGATGAAAATCAGTTTTGACGCGCCGCAGTTCGCTGGTTTGCCAAAGCGCGTTTGCTTATCGAGCCAAGCGGATGGCGCTAAGTGGTGGCGCTAAAGGGTCAGCAAACTTTAAGGTTAACAGTCAAATTGTTATTAAATTGACGCAATGTATTGTTGAAGTTTGGCGCTTTTTGTGCGGCATTTGGCAACTCTATTTTTGTTTTGCATGAATAATAATGAGGAATGGCTAACAAGCGAAGTGGTTTTTAATTATGAAGGCAGGAAATGGATTTTTAATTTATACAAAATTGTAATTTTTAGTGAAGCTAGTATTTTAGCTGGTGTTTTATAATCCACTTCAACCTCGGCTGGACCAAAGTCTTCCCAAGTGCACTTTTGTAGCATAAAAGGATATAAAAATATCTTTATTCTGACTTTGTGCGGTTAGTTTGCACGGGACGTTTCCTTCTGAATGTTAAAGACTTCGTGGAACATCCCCTAAAAATCGCTTTTAGCCATGGCACGGATAGACAGAGTGCATTCTGCAGCATTGCTGGAATGATTCCGTCCATACCGGGAGATTTGTACGGGTCGAATGGTCCCATTTTCCTTTATTCTCCATAAAGATGTGCCTTTCGTAGCAAGGACTTACACTTACAGCCCTGACTAGTTCTTCTAATAAGTCCTGGCGCTGGTCCGCCCAGTCTCCGCTACTTTTGCGAATTAGACCAGGCGAGGGTGAGGCTTTTGGATAATAAAAAATTTCCTACGTATCGCCATTTCGTTGGTCTTTTCAAATCCAGTACAAAAGATTTTGCAGGATTTTCGCTTTGTCCTGCGCACCAACTTCTTGTAGTCTCTGAAAAGATCTTTGTATTCATTCCAGTAGTCCTCGCTTTATGAGCTGTATTGAGGACATTCGTAAATACAGTAACGCAGTCTCCCACTTAATAGTATCCGCCTGTAGGGATCCCAGTTTCTATTACTCGAGATTCCCTAATCTCGAAACCTAAGGTCAGACAACGACGGAGTGCACCTCTACTTGTGAATAGAGTCATGTCTAGAATATTTCTGGAAGTGGGTCTTATGTAGGTAGGTTCCTCACCTCGATTAGCTAACACTAGACTACTTTACAAAATATAATTTAGTAGGGATTCACCTCGTTGATTGATATCGGGACTGCTCCAAACCTTATGATAGGCCTTAGCATCAGCGCCCATCAATGCCTACTTCTTTCTGCTGAAGAAGCTCGGCAGAGGCGATCTTACTTTTGAGGAGGTTCACTTGGAGTATCCTCAGCTCTTGGTTCTGGACCAACAAACCGGTGAGTGGGTTCTTTCTCCACCTCCTGTAGGACAAGTGAAATAGCCATGATCTCTTCTATGCCGAGATCCTTTTCTACCTCACCCGTCTCCAATATGTTTTTATTGCCGTCCGACTATTGAACCTGGAGTTGATCCGAACTTGACGGGCAGTAGTTGACTGCAAATAATTTCCGAGTGGTGAGATCTTTTCGACCTGATATAAATGGTAAGAGGTTTGGTGAAATCTACGGCCTCAGCAAGGTTGTTATTTCTTTAGATCATTGGGATTAAATCAGTCAACCCAATCGGTTTATACGTAGTAAGTAATACGTGAGGTCAAATGTGAAAAAATTTCGTCCTCTGATTCACTTGAACTAACGGTTATAAATGTAAAAATATGACTTTGAGATTTTTAGTCCACAGATTACATGTATTCTATTAGATTTCGATAAAAGCATATATTTCTGTTGAAAAAGTTATTATGAATTTTCTTTTCATTGGACCAGTATGGACAAGTTTCATCTATGATTAACGGAAATACTTCAGTTCATTAGTACCGGTTTCGGATTACTGGGTCACAGAGGTTAGTCGTGGCGGTCTTCTTCTCTGCTCACATACCGACAGAAGACGTGTGGATTAGGAGAAGTGAGTTTGTGAAATGTGAAGTGAGTTTTTTTCGGATGGATGGAAGCTAGGTTTGAAAGGTTGGAGAGGATGTTTTTCTTTAAAGGAGCTCTCCGCTAAACTTATCTTTAGGCTACCGGATCACTGTAATGTTTTTCAGGAAGAAGGGACTCATATTTCAGAGAGATAAGCAATTACACCGACAGCAGAGCGATAATACTAGCGTTAAGGTCGCTAACTCTGTATCGAAGTTAGTCAAGGAGTGCCTAATCTCATAAGATATAGCATTAAGCTCCGACATTACCAGATTCACTTCGGTGTCTGGTCATAATTGAGTCGCTTGCCAAATGGGCACTTTTATCCAGCTCACATCGGAATAGGATCAAGCACTGGACCAATGGCTGGTCAACGACCCGCTATTATGAGACTGCAAGATCATTTTAGACTGAAGTATAATGCAGTCAGGAGACCCGAACTAATCGCCTTCAGCAAACTTCCCCGTTCCGCAATCGTAAGGGTTCTTACTTAACATTGTTCAAAAGGCATTCAAGCGGTAAGCCTAAAAATCTTGTCGGTCGCAAGTTGATCTGGGGAAGAGGACACTTTCCTCTCCATTGTTCAGCCCTTTAACGACAGAGGTTGAAAAACGTCGATTTGTGTGGCTCTTATGGTCTTTATTAAATACTTGCATAAGGAGTAGAAGACGGGGTTTTTAGCTAAACGTAGTTTCTGGGTATCGGATTTGCCTCTGAAAGTATTCCATTGTCTGAAAAGTTGTGAAAATATATGGTAAAATCTATGGAAAATTGGACCACTGTAGGAGAATTTGTAGAAATATGTGGTAATCTCAAATTATAATTTCTAAATCTTCAATTTATACCTTCCATTAAAGACTCATGAATAAAACCGATAGAAAACCAAGAAAGACTAATATCGCCAATACTATTTTGACCAAGATGATCAGTAAATCAAATTTCCAAAGCACACTTGTATGGAACAGCATATAGTCTAGCTTAGATACTGATGAGAACCCAAACCAACACAAGGTTCCCTGTCCGTACGTGAATTGGATGCACAGAGTTGCATACACCACATTCCAACGTGTCACCACAAGCTTTAATTCAAGAGCAAACCGCAATGTGGCACATGCTTTTGAGTGCCGACACTCCACACATATCCAAGTACAGCAGCACCACCTGCCGCCACCCCCGCACGACTGCTGATGCATAAGTTGGCCTTTTGCTGCGGATTTTTGTATTCGTCGACTGTAATGAAATGAGTTATTTTTCAAGGATGCCGGAATGCAATTTTATCAACTTTCAAGCAAAACTCAACGGCGCTATGACAACTGGAACTACAACAAAGCCAACAAAAACCGCATTAAATGGCAAAGCCGGCATACTTCGTGCTCACAGAGTGCAGAAGAGGCAGAGCGTTGAGGTCAAACAGAACATTTATGCGAAATGACTGCGTATGCATGGCTATATGTGTGCGTGTGACAGGAGGGAAAGCATATTCTAACCTAAAAAAAGATTATAAAAAAAAATTGCGAAAAAGTTGCTGTAAATGAGAAAATGAATATGTGTAACTGAGTTTTGGTGAATTTAGATAGGAATTTTTGCGAATGCTGACAAACATGAAGACACGCGCACCAACTCACACACATACATATATATATGTATATATAAGTGTTGATGTAATTTTCGAAAGGGCGTAAATATGTATATAAACCGTCATATATACCTTTATATACATATATATTTCTCTATATACACCCACAAACATTTATACCAGCTACATATGCATACCGTTATGCAAAAATCCCGTTAGTATGTACTTTGATTGCAAACACCGGTCTTAATGCCTTGTGTGTGGTGATGCATGAATGCTTAGATTTCAGCTTATCCGAAGACAGACTGCTCGCAGTTCATATGCTGCCACAGCTCATGTTTACAAGTGCCGCTTCCTTCTTTGTTTCTTCTTTCCTATGCATGTGGAAATTTCATGCGAATTTTTGGCTTTCTATTTTGCTACATATTTTCCCTACAGCTGAAGTAAATTAAATTTCATATTTTTTCGTAGCAGCAAGAAAAAACAAAAGCAATGAAGCGCTGATAAAGAATTTGTGGGAGTTTTTGCACAAAGTATTTTAGGAAAATATTGTAGCTAACACCTAGGGACCTAACCACTTCACCGAATGAAAAATATTTCGGTAGAAAATGCTCTCTTTCTTTTGTTCTATGATGCAAGCGAAGCCTACTTCATTGAAGTGGCGCAATGTAAGCAGAGGGATAACGCAATTCTGGCCGTAGACTACACCGAGTCTTCTGGTAGAATAATCTAATAAAAACCCTTTTGCCATATATAAAGCGTTTTCTCAAAGCAAATTTCTTCACTCCCCATAACTCTTATGCAATTTTACTACGAAACTTTTGAAAAATCCTGGGATCTGACTAACGGGTAATATAATTACAGGCACTTTTTCAATAGCCTTTTTGTCACAGTTGGCAGCAATTCGGACTGATGTATGGAACGACTTAACGCATTTTGCGACGAGATCTTAAATTGAAAGCGTACAAAATACAGCTTGTGCAAGAACTGAAGCCACTCGAATTTCCCAAGCGACATTACTTCACTCTACGGGCTCTTGAAAAGTTCAAGAAGATCCGATATTTTCGAGCCAAATTTTGTTCATCGATGAGGCCCATTTCTGGCTCAATGGGTATGTAAACAAGCAAACTTGCTGCATTTGGGACAAAGAGCAAGCTGAAGAGATTCACGAACTGCCACTTCATCCAGAAAAAAGAAGGGTATAGTGTGGTTTGTGGGCCGGTGGGATCATCGGTCGATATTTCTTCAAAAATGCTGCCGGTGAGAACCTAACCGTCAATGGGGATCGTTATAACGCCATTATAACCGACTATTTACTATTTAATGCCAGAAATTAATGCTCGTGATCTCGGCGACATTTAGTTTTAAAAAAGATGGTGCCACTTCACATCGCATAATCAAAGGATTTATTGATAAAACACTTCGGTAAACGTAGCCGCGGCCAATATTTGAAAGAATAATCCTCACAAAATAAATGCCAAAGAATGTTCTTTCAATTGATAATAAACATTCCTTATTAATTGTGAAATTTCTGTGGTTTTTCTTTAAAAAATTAAGGGAATATAGAAATTGATCACCCTTTATTAAAAAATCTTTTAAAGATCATATAAACTTCGAAGCTACGAAGCTAATATATAATATTCTTCGAAGGATTCGATATGAAAAAATAGTTCGAATAGGACTACTCTTCCCGCAGGGTTGAATTAATACGTCAAGGTTGACTTTCATAATCTGTTCTATTCGAAAAATGTCGAGAGAGCTAGATTAATTGTACTGGAAAAATTTTGTAGCTTTTAAAAGCAAATATTCAACTGAATAATAAAAAAAAAGCTGCTGAAGTTGACACAGTCGAAGACAGTTTGTATCTCAAAAACTAAAATTAAGTATATAAATTTCACCGAAACAATTTGTTGTTCTAGGAACAGCAATTATTCCACCAAATAATTTTGAGGACTGCTGCTGAAGTAAACGGTCTTCAATCGAATAAAAATTTGGTTTCGATACGATTACCGAGATTTGACTATGGTTCGTAAGGACGGTCTTCGAACATATGTATCATCAGCCACAGCAACCAAATGAAATGGAATAAAATGTTGAACGCGAAAGGTTATCAGAAACAGCGAACATAAAGGTCAAGCACATCGCATATACATACTTCAGTTCTTGGATCCGAGAGTTTTTGGAGCAGTGAACCAGATATGCATAACCAATAGACTATAATGGATCCTCCGTTCATGTAACGATATAGGAGGCCAGTTAAAAACGAGAGGCGATTTCAACAAAATATTCCCTTCGTTTATTGAAGAGCAAGAATTATTGGCACCCGATCAGCGATGGTCCCGGAACAACAGATAAGTCGGCTGATTGGTTTGAACGGAATCGTAAAGAAGCGAAAATAAAAAAGATTCACAAACTTTACTGAAGAACAATTCTACGACTGGATCACATCGTCAGAAGAATTTAGACCAGAAATATAATAGAACTCTTGAAATTTCTGAGGTCCACTCATTGGATTGAATCGAATTGTCAGAATAATTTGGAACAAAAATATAAAAGATCTTCAGGCTTTACTAAAGTCCATTTATACAACTGGTATGAATCGTCAGAAAAACTTGGGAAAAAAATATAATACAAGTATATCTACAGGGTTTACTAAAAGCACAAAAATGTGAAACGAAAATATAAATATTTCCAGACTTTTTCAAACTCCATACTTTGGATTGAACCAAATCGTCAGCAGTGAAAATGTAATTGATCTCCGTTAGAAGAACTTTGAACAAAAACCAAATTGTTCTCCAGACAGTAAAACCCACTGATTGGATTAGATCGATTCATCAGAATAGTTTAAACCAAATATACATATAATAAATCTTCAAAGTTAATGAAGTCCATTTATTCGACAGAATCGAATCTGCAGAAGGATTTGAAACAAAAATACGAGAATTTCTGTCCTTTTTGAATTTCACTCGTTAGAATAGACCGATCCTTTGGAAAGATTTTGACCGAAAATTTGTATAATAAGTAGTCAAAGCGCTACTGAAGTATTTTTATTTCACTAGATTCAACTGTCAGACTAACTTGAGACGAAAATATAATAGATCTCCAAAGTTCAGTGAAGTACATTCATTTAATTGGATTGAATCGTTTAAAAAAATATCAAACGAAAATATAAGGATCTTAAGTGTAATTGTAACGAGTCGTCAGACTGATTCGTATAAAAAATATGTATAATGGATCGTCAAACTTTACTAATGTTCATTCAATCGACTGGTTGGAGAGAATTTCGAAAGAAAATATAGTAGATCTCCAGATTTTAGTTGATTGAAGCGATAAAACAGACGATTACGGATACCACCAACAATGCTTTGATTTTGGATTAAGGTAACGGTTTATTTTTCATACAGTACATTATACCCGCCGGGGGAACCAGAGGAAGAGGAAGACCTCCACTCTGTTGGAAGGACCCAGTGGAGAAGGACCTGGCTTCGCTTGGAATATTCAATTGGCGCCACGTAGCGAAAAGAAGAAACGACTGGCGCGCTGTTGTTAACTCGGCTATAATCGCGTAAGCGGTGTCTACGCCAATAAAGAAGAAGATATTATACTCTCTTCCAATCGATTAGCAGCACTTTTCATCAAAGAAACAACTGCATCCACAAAAAAGTGGCACTCAAAACAAATACAGCGGAAGAACAAGGTTAAGACCTTACTTTTATGACACAACGATGACGGGTCTTTGAGATACAATTCTTAAAGCCTTGGATCGATTTATCGATTACAAAAAAAAAATAAAATTTTTAGTTTTTTTTTTCATTTGTTCAAGTTCTAAGTTAAGGTTTTAATTAAAACACGTATTTTATTTTCACTTTAGATGATTCTGTAAGGAGTTATCCTGCCAACGCGGGCGCATCTCTTTTCGTAGAGGTCACCGGAATATAACGGTTGTTATATTTAGAAGGTACTGTCTTTTGTCGAATGTTACTTGTTTTTGATACCGTGTGAGAGTATACATATTTTATATATTTATATAAAGTATATATAAGCATGTATTCAAAAGTATTTCTCTCTGTTCCAGCAGCATTTAAAGCTCTTAAAAAAATCTGGAATCTTAATTTAAGCTCTTAAAGGGTTTAAGTAATTTGGAGGCGCTTTAAAATTGCTTTACTAAAATAAATTTAAATTTTTAAAGCACACACATTGTTTTCACTTTAAACATGCATCTGTGTATGTATGTGTGTGCATGTGTCTAGGCCTACATTGAAATGCCGGTTCCATCAAAATCAGTTTTATTTAATACTAATCCACCCAACAAGACATTTAGTGCCCAATATTCGAAAATATGAGCCCATAAGGATAATAACGGTATTAGCTGCGCACAGCACACACGCACACATACACACACTTACACATGCTAGCCTATTTCCAAACGCCTTTACAGGCTGTGGCTAAGCCAAAAGATAGACAAGATAAACAAGTTGGCATGCATGTATACATACACACATACACGCATATATTACAATATATATGCGCTACAAGCGAGAGGTCACAACCCAACTGGCAAAGCGCCTAGCAGTAGGCAATGAAAACATGGCATAAAATATTTAAAGATGCTGGCGCTTGACTGCATAAACGCTTCGATTTTGTGTGGTTGTGTATTGTTGTTGTTGTTGTTGTTATTTTTACGCCCTTTCGCTATGCAAAGCTGTGGGGCCAATTTCTCGGGTATCAAAAATGAAAAACACCAAGCGAACTCAATGAAAATGCCATGAGTATAAACATAAAATAAAATAAAATGAAATAACATGCCAAGCCAGCAAGCTTCTTCTTCTTCTTCCTTCTTTACTTTATCTTAGTCTTCCGCTGCTTTCTCTTTCTTGCTTCTTTCGCGCTTTGACTGCTGCTGCGCTACTTCCGTGTTGTTTATGAAGCATTCTTTTCGGCGCTAAAGCTTTTCTGCATGATTACAGCTAGCGCGGGGTGGCGTTGCGCCATGAACTCCATACTTTTTATTGGCACCTACTGTGTAACGGAAGTTGCTAGAGAGAGTTAGAGCGGGAGAGTGTGTGGGGTGAGCGCCGCAATAATTTTGCGTATTTATTCTAAGCTATAAAACGATGCGAAATTTGTTTTGTTTCGGCGGCGCAAATCTCTCGCTGCTGAGGCGGGGAACATCGCACGCTTTATCACCACTTCCGTTAGCGAAAATGCGCTGAACGTGTGGCAAGTCGGCAAGCGCGGCGTTAGACCGAAGAGATTTGCATGCTAACGGTATATTGTGAAGATGGCTGTTGTGTCTGGAAACAAATTACAAATCTGCTTCGGAAGAGAGTATGCCTTGGGTACACGCTGGCCCGTAATGTGGCAAGAAAACGTGAAATTTGTTTATGATTTTCGTTTTTGTTGTGGATTTGCTTGGACGCACTGTGTTGCTATTGTTGTTCTGCATATAAAAATGGATTTTTCCACATTTTTTGTGTTTGAAATCTTTTTCAAGAAATAAAAATATATTTCCGGTTCGTTTTAAGCGTTTGATTGGCAGCTTGCCCGGCGCACTGAGCACTTTACACGGTCCAGCAGATGTGCCACGATGCCTAAGCAATTCGATTGGCGCTTGCATGTATGTGTTTGTAAAACAGCGAAGAGCCGAAACACCTTTTTCGGATATGTCAGTCTATAAAATATTTTTTGTTTTTGTTTTTGCGAATGGAACTCACTTGACCGAAAGCAGGCGCTGCAGCAAACGGCGTATGAGAAGTAACGGAACTGTTACATACACACACATACATGCATATATGCAATCATACATGCATATATATACACATATATGTATATACCCTCTACCTCCATATGAGCATATACTCGTTTGTAGCATCCACGGTTATCTCCAGCACTCTGCAATCGTGTCCTGCAGCGCAAAATGCAACGAATGCCACGATTGTGCATATAGCCACGTGTGTCAATGCTGCAAAATAGCATCCGGAAAAGTCTTCGTCATATGCCGTTAAGCGTCAACACGCACACACGGACTCGTATAAAGTTGCGCGTTGCGGCGAAAATTGAGTTTTCGACAGTTGAACACTTTTGTAGCCGGCGCAAATAACGACACCGAGTAATTGAGGTTATGCATAAATTTAAATTTATCAACCGAGATAAATTCGGGCACCCACAGGCAACGCAATATGCGTTCGAGCGGTGTTTTATTATTGCAAAAAGGATTGAGTAAATAAAGAAATCCGTTGGCGGCGCAGAAATCCTTTAAAATTGGAAAAGCGGAAAGATAGTTATAAGTGATATTTTACGAAGGAATGATTTATCGGTTCAAAACTACCTATAACACCTATATTTTCAATGTCATAACTCTGACGCTTATTAGTAAGTAATATTTTTGTACGAAGACGCTCCAAAGTGAGTTAGAGTTAAGACCTGCCACCGTCCCCTATATACAAAATATAATGATACTGGGGACACCTAGCGGTCTGTTGGAGTTTGAACTAAGTGTGCCTTGACCACGAATTGTGTTAAAAGTTCACCAGACACGTCATCACTTAATTATGCCTCTACAGCGGACTCAGGACGAACAAAAGTACCAACTTTTTATATAAAATAAACGCTTTCAGATATACATATGTCTATAAAAGCTTATTACCTGGAGTTTTTAAATAAAGATCTTCCAGTTCTAGTACACCAAGACAGTTTTAATTACAAGTTCCTCGTGCTTACCTGAAAAGAGAAAAATTATTAAAGGTTAAATATTTGTGTCCATTATTTGAGATTTGCTAGAAAGTATACATACATACAATACATCTGTACTACTGTGGGCAAAAAATAGTAAGATTTTTAATTTAAATTTCGCGCCAAAATACATTCGTCGAAATATTTTTTTTCTAGGTTAGTATATGGCAGTGACATCTGTGCCAAATGTAAAATAATCATTAGTGCTTAGCGTACTTTGTCTTTTTGAAGTACATAAAGTGCATTCAGCGATTTAAATGAGTGAAATTATTCAACAAAGAAGTTTCATTATATTTTGTGTGCGGAATCAAAGAGGGTGGAGAACGCGTTAGCGTAGAACCACGTCCACAACGGACATAAATATTAATCGATCATCAACACGTCAATAAAGTAAAGAAATTGGAGAATGGAAATCGACGTTTGACAGTCAGAGATCTTACTGCTATCGTTGGAATATCGGAATGATGAGTGAAAACCATTTAGAGAGATCAGTGTAAGTGCGATTGGTTCCAAAATCACTAAATTTTATCGAAAAACAGCATCGCATTAACGTCGTGGAAACAATACTTTCCTTCTAATATGAACATGAAAATATTATTATTTCTAACGAGCAGTCTTGGATCAACGCTTACGACCTGAAAAAAGATGATCAATCTGCCGAATATCGTGGCAAAGGTGAGCCGAAGCCGGGAAAACCACGTCAAATCAGGTCAAGAATCAAGGCTATGTTAATAGTTATCGAGCTGTGGTGCACTCCGAATTCCTTTCGATCGGCCAAAATGTCAACAAATAGTACTATTTGTGTGATATGCGTCATTTGCGAAAAGCTATTCGTGGAAAGAGATCGGAATTAATAATAATCTTTATTTTTGCACTTCGACAATGCAATGTCGCATACTGCATTAATTCTTCGTGAGTTTTTCGCCAAATTTTCAACCAATATCGTTCTGCAACCTCCATATTCCCCTGATTTAGCTCCGTGTGATTTCTGGCTATTCAGCAAACTCAAACGACCGCTCCGGAGATACCGTTTTGAGTCATTTGAAGACATTAAATGTTAATCACTACATGCATTGAAGGCTATTCCGGAAATTAACTTTAATAGTTGTGCTGATAATTGGAAAAAAAGTTGGCACAAATTTTTGGAGCTAAGGCGGATTACTTTGAGGAGGACAACATATATAAGGTGAATTCCCTAGTAAACAGGACTTAAAAAAAAACAGAACGAATGTTTTTTCAGCAAACTCAATTTATATTATTCAAGATAGTCTCCTTCTGCTTCAATACAGCTTTTTGCACGGTCCAATAGCATTTCGAAGGAGTGTTTTAGCTCGTTGGCCGGTATGGCAGCCAGTATGCCGGTGCAAGCCTTTTGAATGGCCTCTATGTCTGCGTAACGCTTTCCTTTCATGGGCAAATGCATTTTTCTGAAAAGGAAGAAGCCGCACGGTGCCATATCAGGTTAATACGGCGAGTGGTTAATGGTTAAAATGTGATTTTTGGCCAAATAATCGGCGTCGACCTTCGAATGTTGGATTCTGAGCAATTTTTGGTCGTCAGTCAATTTGTGCGGAACAAACCGTGCACAAACCTTTCGTAAGCCCAAATGTTCATTCAAAATGCGATAAATCGATGTTTTGGAGATGTTCAATTCCATTTCCATGAATTACAATGATGATTTCGGCTGATTTTTGATGAATTCACGCACAGTTTCGATGGAATTTCCGGTGATCACGGATTTTGATTGGCCCACTTGTTGATCGTCATTTATGTCCTGACGACCACTTCGAAAACGTTGAAACCACTCGTACACTCCGTAATAGGGATAGGCAATCATCATTCATAAACTTGTTTCATCAATTGACCAACGTTTCGGAAGAAAAGTTTTGACGACCAATTCCAGTCCAACGCAATAACTTCATTTCCAATCAATGAAATGTCATGAAATTCTCACCAGTCGACATATATGTAGATGGCGCCACCAGGAGGCGCTAGAATCAGAAAGTCCTGTTTACTTTGGAAGACACCTTGTATTTTGAAGAATAAATTAAGAATTTTAAATGAGCCGATACTAAATTGAACAATGAGCGTGGCATCGCACACCTAAAGGTGAAATCACATATCTCTGGATCTAGTTGGACAATTTCATGGTCAGCAGCATTAACCCCACGTTTGTGTTATAGTGCAAAAATGGACGAAAAAGGGCTACAACCTCATAAATCGCAACTTTAAATTCCATTTGATTACCTGATTCTTTCCTTTCCAGCGTATAAATCAAGAAGCAATTAACATAACGGGAGAAAAATTTATACGAATATTGCTTTTGAGGTATGCCATCTCAAGTCTCAAACTTGTCAAAATTGCGCCATAACTGTTTAAGCTCCCAGATTGATTTAAAACTGCATATGTCGGAAAATATGTGAATTATCAAAATGAAATTGAATGAGCGCTTTTTACTACTTTTAAATATACAGTTTTGTCAACACCTGGAAGTACAAGTATATTTTCTGTTTTGAGGATGACAACATAAATTGTTCGGTTACAATTGAACTTAGACCTTTTCTTAATTGCTGGCTCATATTTTTTTACTGAACCATAAAGTCAATTACCGTCAATGGTGAGCAATCCAGAGAACCACGACAGTCGGGTCTACGTGACCGGAAAGGACGCGGATTGTTTTTTTCGGCCAAGGACTGTCAACTTGACAGAATTATGCTGCTAAAACAACAACAACAACAATACATTAAACCATTACAAACTTTTTGTTTAGAAAGGTGGGTGTAACAAACCATAGAGCACGTGGAATCATCAATTTCTTGTTGACCGAATCATTTTAAGGCCATGCCTTGTCAGTTGGTTACCTGGGTCAAGAGATTTTACTCCTTTTTATCGGGGACGACAAGTCAATGATATACGCTGGTAAGCCAGCTTCAGCTGACCAGTTGAGAGCTGAGAATTAGCGGTTTAATGGCCAAATAAAGTGGAGTAAATTGAACTGAACAATAAATTCCTTAAGAGACTTTAATTTTTATTTAAAGCTATAACGCATCACAGAATTTTCGAACCAACGAAGTTAAAATATTATTTATTTATTTTTTTTTAGCGTAAAAGTCCTACATCTCTACAGAAAACGCGCTCTATTGGTGAAGCTAAAGGCAGAACCTTATTTGAAATGGTGTCAGTATTCCATTCCACTTATTAAGGTGAAATTTCAGAAGCAGCAATGAAGTACTCGCTGTAAGCACCCATCTATTGCGCTAGTTAAAAAATTAGCACGAATGTATTGGAGTATGAATGCTCATACACCAATAAAACTAGCTTTTTATGACACCGTTCCATTTTCGAGCAATGACACATAGCCTTGTACACATGCCTTTAATAAGGTTTTTGTATCCACATATAATACATATACATATGTGTACATATGTATGTATGTATATATGCTTTTTGCGTTGTGTTATTTTCGAAGGTCGTTGCCTTGCCAGCGCATCCCCGCGCACTTCCGCCCCAAAATAAACATGCTTTTAGTTTCCTGCAACACTTTTCCCAGTAGCTTCCTTGCGATTTTCTTGACTTTCCTTGCGAGTTTCAATGATTTTTTGTTTCTCTTCCGACATTTTTTTATTATTCTTTCGCATATTTTAGCGCAAATGGAGCGGAATTAATTTGACACTATGCGCAGGCGAGAGTGTGTGTGTGTGCACATAAGACACACACTTTTCAAAATAAATATGTATTTATATACTTCTTAAATATATAAAGCTGAAGAACATATGTATTCTGCGCACACACTGCGCACTGCTTTCGAAAACAAAAACAATAGCAAACACGAAGAAAAACTGTTGGAATTTGCGATGAATTGCCACGTCTACTTCTCTCATTGCTTTATTGCTGCTGGCTTGGCAGCTGTTCTTAAACAAAAAATAAAATAAAATAAAGCAGCTGAACGTAAATAATATTTCAAAGACGCTCCACGCGTAGACATTGCGCCGAAAGAATTCCGTTGTGAAAATAAGAATTTGCAAATTTTCGCTGTACTCGCTTGCCGCCAAGCCTGGCCCGGTGGCTGGGGATTTCGGTGGCAGGGTCGCAATGGTAGGGTGTAGCTGGTCTCAAGCATGTAGCCGAGCTCTTAGGCATATGTTAAGTTATGCAAGCACAAGCAATCTTGCCACTTAGTTATTATGGAAACATACCGACGCACCCAACACACACCCCACAAAAAGGGGTGGGAGCAACCAACACTCGCCGAAAGTAGCATGCGTCTGCCGCACTCAGCGCTCATTTACATAAATATCGTTTACATGCTTTCGCGGTTGAGTCTATTTTTTATTTGCCTAGCATGTAAGCTCCCTGCACTGCCATCGGAAATTATACACGCATCATTTAGTTGAATGTAATCAACGCAAAACGTTTTTTGCTCTTTCGGCTGAAGGTCGGAAATTTCGTTTAACCCACGCACTAACTGTATATTAACGAAAGCTGGCGCAGTTTTCTAGCGTGGATTTGTGTATAGACGCCTCTCTCTCCCATCACATAGCGTAGTATAATGGATTAAACATTTTCGGAGCTGGAGACTCGGCATTGATACAAGCAACATACCCTTGAAAGATCTGCCACTGATTTTGGTTGTCATGAACTATGTGGCTGCTGACATAAGTCTCATAAAGCTTATCGTGCCAACTCGGTATTTGTTATTGTTGGCGTTTAAAGACCCACAAAACTTTTCCAACAAAATTCTTTACAATACTTCAGAAACCAGGTGCCGTCTCATACATTGCGAAGCGAGTGATCAGAAATTTATAAAGTGTTTGACTTTTAATCTTTGAGAGTATCTTCCTTCGCTATGCTTTACTGAGAATAGTTATTTTATATATTTGTTGGAGAATGGAGTCATGCTTAAAGGTTCACAGCAGGGAGGAAAGTTCTTTCAGCGCCGTTATAGTCTAGTTTACAACCGCGCGCTAGTCAATTGGAGACACCTAGTATAGGCCAGGTTTCTCTCCACCTGGTCTTTCCAACGAAGTGGAGGTCTTCCTCTTCCTCTGCTTTCTCTGGTGGGTCCTGTGTCGAATACTCTTAGAGCTGGAGTGTTTTCATCCGGCAGAGGACGGTCAATTCGGCAGTATTCCGCTAAATTACTTATAAATTATTCATTTCGTTTGTTCAAAGAGATTCCACGTTAGACTGCTGTCAGATATTTTCCGCAATGTCTAAAATGAAAGAAGAAATATTGTACTGTCGTCGTGTTCGCCTCTGCACCAAATAGCTGAGTTAAATTGAGTTTGGTATTTGCTCGTTGGAAGAGGACTTTACTTATCAATTGCCTACCCAGTCCGAAGTAGCACCTGGTGGCAAGAGTAGTACTCCGATGGATTTCGAGGTTGAAATTGTTGTTGGTGTTCATGCTGTTTCGAAGATAGGCGAAGTTGTCTACAACTTCGAAGTTATCACTGTCAATGGTGACGTGGGACACACTCTGGAGGAAGATTGTTGCTGGAGCTTGATGCCAGATCCAGTCTTGTTTCACACCAAGAGTCGAAACCATGGGTAATGATGTGGACGTCGTGACGTTATGAGATTTGAGGAAATCTTAAGTGAAACATTTTCTTGTATAAGTAGTAGTCTATACCTTTTCCGGAGTAGGTCTATTTGCCAGCTCTTCTTGATTTATCGCGAATTCAGCTTGCCATTTTATGATGAACAGACATACTTCGGAATGACGTTTGAAATGTGTCCAATATTTGGTCGAAATAATCGCCCGGCCGAGTTGGTAATTCGAGCATCCATGCTTCGGTTTGACATCACGTTAACTTTAATGAATAATAGGGATTCTCAGTGATCCTGTACAGTGCGCATAGAAGACTGTATTGCTTATCGAATAAAACCCGAATATGTCCATCCACTTCATGGAAGATTTTGGGATAGGATCTTAGCTTCCGGACTTTCAAAATCTAACTCGTGCAAGAATTGAAGCCGAACGACTATCAAGCACAGAACATTTTCTGAAACACGTTTAAAACGAGTCGACCACCGGACCCGACTTTCACAAGAGAGTTTTATTCAACGATGAAGCCCTTTTTTGGTTAAATGGGTACGTTAATAAATGAAATTATTGAATTGAGAGTGATGATAATCCACAAACCGTTATTGAGATGCCTAAATGTCACGCTGTATTCATGTTTTTTTGGATAATGTTACAGTCGATGGGAACCTATAGAGATTAAAAATGAGAGGTAGCTGGTTCGATACGTTCGACGCCTTGTTTGGAATGAAAGCATCGCTAATAAAAGCAAAGAATTACGAGTTTGGCTTTCTTTTATAACACAGAAAGAATCCGGATTCCAATTAATCAACATATATTCCAAAATAGTTCCACAAATTTTCATACGAAATCTATTCTGGTACTACAAGAGAGGCACTGACAGCCATTCGATTTCGGTAGAAAGGTTAAATCATGACAAATATCGCTTAATTCATGCAATGACACGCTATTTTTGTGCCAGCTTATCTTTTCTTTAATCTTTCGCTCTTCGTAAAGCCATATGACTCATTGCAAAAATAAAACCGCCAACGCATTTTCCCCTAAATAAAATATCTATTCAAATTAGCTCGAGATTTGAGTAGCTCAACGCAGATATGAACAGTTTTACTGGTTGCTATTATTGTATATATGTATGTATGTATTTATGTCTGTTTATGATGAACTAAATTTATTTTTATAAATGGCCACTAAAATTTTGTATCTTTTTAGCTCACTTCTTTGACTTGCCGCCACCAACTCACAGGCTGCTTCGACAAATGGCGAAAAATATGCATGATATTTGTTAAAAAATGAGATTACGCTGCCGGAAGTCAGCGCTAAATGGCGAGTAAGAAAGTTGCGCGCTAAAAAATATGCTTCATTTTCCACAAGCACACACACAGCAACACACAATATAGCGAAATGACGGGGCGTGCATTAAGGCACGAATGTGGGTGGCCAACAGTGGCATAAGCGAGAGAGAAGCAGCAAATACGAATATTTATATGTAGGTGTATACTTAAGTGTATGTAGTATGCACATATATAGTTGGCAGGATGCTGTACAAGGTACAACAACAATGTTGGCGGAAGCATCAACATTGCTCATTTAATTTCGCATTTTTATGACTTTGATGGAATGCAGGCGCACGTGGTGCAAATATACATACACACACACACACATACTTATGCGTATGCCGCGTTGAGGCTGCAAGCCTGCACTTGACAATATGAATGATAAGTGTAATTTTGTGATATGCCACATGCCACGCGCTGGCGTTGATGCTTGGCTGCGCGAAAAGGAAAGCTAAAAATAAGAGAAAAACGAACAAATGAGACAATGAAGCAAGAGTGCTATCCATAACGAAACTAAAAGCACTGCTGCAATATTTACGGTTTTAGTACAGGGTGTTCTTTTTATTTTTTCGGAGGTGTCCAATTTCCTAGTGGGATAGCTGTCAAAACAGCTGTCATAACACACATACATATGTGTTTGATAGTTATTTTCAGAAAAGTTTGACAGGTCACGATGAAAATTGTGACACTGGAAGATTGGTTAGAGCTGTGGAAATTTGGTCTCAAAACGAGTAGTTTCTGAGGCAAGCTTGTGAAGTATACCAGACATATCATATTAGACGTCTCCTCGGAGGTTGTTATGGTCCTTACTTCGGCGGTTTTTAATGATTTATATGTAATCCAGAAGCCGTCTCCAGGGAGGTTTTTATGATCCGCACTTCGACACTCGGTTTATAAAATAATATGCTGAACCGTTCCCACGATAGTCGAACCCAACCGGAACGGATTCGGTTCCGGAAGAGGACAGTGAATCGGCAGTATTCCCCCAAATTGGTTCGGGGCTGTTTTATGTCGTTAAAAAATAGCAGCATTGATATGCTAAGAGATACATATATGAAGTATTCGTTTTCTTTGTTCAAAGAGACTTTGTGACTAGACTAGGTATCAGATATTTTCCGTATCCTCTAAATTACTTCCGAAAGCATCAACCTTTAGTAAGAACGTAAGAAAGATTGTATTGGCGTCGTGATCACCATGTCTGAAACATTGTTTATTATCTAATAACTCGAAGAGGTAGCCAGTTAGCCAGTTCTGAATGGTTAGGTTCTGTACAGCGCATCACGAAAATTATGCGCGTCGTTACTGACTTGTTACTTTACCAAAAGTGCGATTGATTTATAGCATTATTTTCATCTGAAAAAAGGTCATAAAATTTGTTCAGCGTAGACTTTGGAGAGACTCTAAAATCTTCCTTGCTTTCAGAAAAATGTATTCTCCGGTGTTGCTAGCATACCGATAACTTTACTGGTTCATATTTTTTGAAAATTGCTGATTTAGCATTACTTACTCTCGCAAAAAATAAATTATATTGTCTCTCCCATCTATTTTAGTCAAATATAGCTAGGAGGTCCATTTTTTCAGATAGCATCTTAGCCAGGCATCGGTTAGTAAATGGCAACTCCTATTTGACTCCGTTAGACCATTTCTTGTGTGCCTTTCTCATTTATATGATCCATTCTGGCAAGTTAGGTCGGGTCGTTGGACAAGTGAGGTCGGGTCGATGAGGTACCAAAGCTCAAATGGCACATTACGAATGATGTAATGCCGAATATATTTCAAGAAGCGGTTCGAAATTTTAAGTGCAGAATGCTACGGTCTTTATAAGACGTAGTTTTGGTGACCATCCGTATTGCAATTTTCGACTAAAGCTTAAATGTATAGAAATTTATGAAGTGGGTATATCAAGTTTGTAACACCCAGTCGGAGACTACGGAGAGATCAGCGCGTCGAGCTGAGTTGATTTAGCCATAGCCGTCCGCCCGTCTGTCTACAAAGCGAACTAGTCACTCAGTTTTTGAGATGTAGTTTCGAAATTTTGCATACATCAATTACACGTCAAGAAGCTATAAATTTGTTGGAATCGGCGATATCGATTCACTATAGCATATAGCTACCATACAAACTGATGGATTAAAATCATGTCTTGGTAAGGAAAACTTTTTTGTTTTACAAGATATCTTCACGAAATTTGGCATAGATTTTTGTTCAAAATAGAGCTATAATACTTCAAGAAATTTTTCAGATCGGATTACTATATCGTATAGCTGCCATACAAACTGAGCGCTCAAAATAAAGTTCTTTTATGGAAAACTTTTTTATTTTACAAAATATCTTCACAAACTTTAGCACGAATTATTGTCTTAGCACTACAATAGCTGAAGAAATTTTTCAGATCGGGTTACTATATCGTATAGCTGCCATACAAACTGACCGCTAAAAACAAAGTTCTTTTATGGAAAACTTTTTTATTTGACGACAAATCTTCACGAAATTCATCATAGAATTATTATTTAAGATAGCGCTACAATGGCTGAAGACATTTTTCAGATCGGCTTACTATATTATATATAGTGGACATATAAACTAAACGATCAAAATCAAGTTCTTGTATGGAAACTTCTTTAATTGTGGAGGGTCTACTAGCATCGTTGCAACCGACTTAAAAATTCTTGCCTGTACCGTTTTTTACTCGCTATAAAACTGCACTACCTCCCAAATAAACACCCGTTATTAGTGCGCGTAGATAGCAGCAGTGTCAGCAGCCGTGGCGGCAGTCATTTGTGTAGCTTCTGCGCGAGCAATTCTTTTATTTCATTTGCTGCTACGTGATAAAAATTTTTATTTGCCTTTTCAATGCTCCAATACCGATTTCCATGCGCTGCGGAAGAACGCTGCGTAAATATATACATATGTACATATATACACATAATGCAATACATAGCTAAAGTAGCATCCTTGCTGCTAAATAGTCTTTTTTCTGCAACTCATTAAATTGCCAACTGTAAAACACATTTTACTTTGTTGCTGTCTCTTAAAAACCAATTTTTATGCGCACTCTTCCTCGCATACTTTCATACATTTCCACTATTCGAGCGATATGCATAAGCGCTGGCTGTGGAGCTGCATGCCACAGCAGTCTATATAAGTGATGGTGTGTGTCGTGCTGTGTTTGCATATGCAAAGCAACTGCATAATGAACAGCAACGCGGCTAACTTTCAGTTTATAGTATGACATTTGCAAAGTAGTCATTGCGCTGCCAGACCGACTGTCGGTCGCCGCCGCCTACGATTGATGGCGTCTAGTGATTTTGCCGTTATAGCGGTAGCGGTAATCAATACTTCCGCCACACTTACTGTCATTTCTTATTGACACAGCGCACAACTTAAGTGCAGCGAAGTGAATGTTGCCGACGATCAAGTCGTAGCAAGCTGCATGCTTGCGTGTGGCATAAAGTTGAGGCAGTCAATAAAGAAATTTTACAATCAATATTGCTACTTAGTCGCGCGATCAGCGCTCGCTGACGTTTTGACTTCACTACACTTCACTTGCATACTGGTGAAACAAAAAGCGTGTCACAGATACACACACCCATACAGATGCATATAAATACATATATATACATAGTGTATCTACTTAAACTCCTCGCTTTTTATAGTCGCTTAGCATTTAACGCGTCGCCTTTATTAGCTGCTGAACGGCAGGATATTTGATTATTTATGAGCGCTAGTAGCCAAATGACGGCG
Source organism: Bactrocera neohumeralis (assembly GCF_024586455.1). Lineage (NCBI taxonomy): Eukaryota > Metazoa > Arthropoda > Insecta > Diptera > Tephritidae > Bactrocera > Bactrocera neohumeralis. Next base: position 24,490,937 of record NC_065920.1, read on the forward strand.
GCACTCGCTGCCAATTTGATCTGTTCGAGTCGTCATGCAGCCGCTTATTTTCATTATTTTTGTCACAGATTTCATTGCTGTTGCTGTATTTGTTGTAATTTGCTGCTTGCGTTATGTTGGTCATTAATGGCATTGTTGTAGTTTATGACATCGTAAACACTGCATACGGAAATGTATTTACCCATTCGATTGTCTAGAGTTTGTTGTTGTTGTTGCCGTTTAATGTTGATTAGCTGTTGATGAGCTCTAATATTATGGCGTTGGCTGACACAGCAGGCGCTTTGTTGATTCGGCAACGATATTTGGCAAAATTCGTGGGAATGTGGGGAAAGAAATGGAAACTGTAAATGTGTATGTACAGTTATCCTTCGGCTTAAAGTTTTTGGAAATAACCAGGCGTTTTTTGCAACAAAAAAACGGTAATAAAGTGTAGAAATTGCATATTTCTATATATAGTTTGATGCATTATATGTGACCTGGTCTACGGAAATGGGGCTTAGGTGTCAAAAAATCAATTTTCACTTTTTAGTTGATTCGGATGGAAGATGAGATTTTAACAGCTGTTTCCCAGAAAACTAGTTTTCGCACGTTAGCTCCCTTTTCCCTTTTCGTAGACCAGGTCACATATAGTAATATTTTATTTGGTTCAAAGGACGACATTTTAAACTTAAATGAGTGAATGATGGAGTCATATGCAGAATTTCACACCATTCACATTCATTTAGTTCTCTCAGTCCCATTCACTTGGGAATGGCCAGAAACGATTCTTTTACATATGGTTCAAGCAGCTCCCGATTTCCGGTCTTCGACCAAGTATCCATCGGTTAGCTAAAAAACATCCGTTTGAAGGCGAGCTAAAGTAAAAAGGCTAACCATACCTTCCCAAGGTTCTTGGCTGGGTTTGGGATCCACACCGTAAAAAACGCCCAATTAAAAAGAAACAAAAGCCTCGGATAAGAGACCATCTCTTTGATGATGATCCCTGCAAAAGTCTTAAGGATTATGATATAAGGACATGCACCTGGAATGTCCGATCCCTCAATTGGGAAACCACTGCCCAGCTGTTTTATGGCCCCATATGAGTAAAGGTTGATCACCACCGTACAAGAAATACGAAAGACGGGAGAAGGACTGAGTGCAGTAGGTCCTTGTGGCATTTACTACAATGGCCATATAAAGAAGCAAATTGGGTGTGCGATTCGTGGCAAGAAAGAGACTCCGTTAAAGAGTTCTGGCATTCACTCCGCTGAATGAACGTCTAACCACAAATCCGCGTCAAAGCGAAGCTCTTCAACAAATCGTTGATTTGCGCACACGCCCCAACGGAAGAGAAGAACGATGTAACCAAAGATGCCTTCTAGAGCGCCTGGAGCGCACCTGATGTCAAAATCCTGCTTGGTGACTGTAACGCCAGGGTGGGCAAGGAAGGTATATTTGGCACAACAGTCGGTAAATTCAGCCTCCACGAGGAAACATCCCCAAATAGGTTGAAGCTGATCGACTTCGCCGGGGCCCGAATATGGTTATCTGTAGTACTAGATTTCAGCATAAGACAATTCATCAAGCTACCTGGCTGTCTCTGGATCGAAAAGCCACCAACCAGATCGATCATGTTTTGATAGACGGAAGACACGTCTCCAGTGTTCTAGACGTGCGTACGCTCTGGGGTCCTAGCATCGACTCGGACCACTATCTTGTTGCAGCCAAAATTCGCATCCGCCTCTGCGCAGCAAAAAACGCTCGTCAGCAAACACAAGGAAGGTTTAACGTCGAAAAGCTGCAATCACAACAGACCGCCGAACGGTTTTCTACTAGACTTGATGCATTCATCAGCAAGTCGGTATAAGGGAACTGTGGGACGGCATTTCAATCTCTTGACTTACAGCAAAAGAACAGCTCGTACTATGAGGACGGCCATGTCGAATCGGAGAGAAAAGAGACAGACTGTATGAGCAAGCGAAGCAAATGGGTCTGGTAGTGAAAGAGTCATCTTGGAACCATTATTAAGACCAGAAACCATGTCAACTCGAAATTCATTACAGAATAACTCTTGCCAACAGATGCTACTTCGGACTGAAGAGGCAATTGAAAAGTAAAGTACTCCCTTGACGAGCAAAGACCAAATTTTACAACACTTATCATCCCCGTACTGGTGCGGAAGCACGGTCAATGACAACATCTGATAAGTCGATGTTAAGAGAAAGGTTCTGTGACAGACTTATGGTCCTTTGCGCATTGGCAATGGCGAATACCGCTGTCGATCGAACGATGAGCTATACCAGATGTACGACGACATTGACATAGTTCTGTGGCTACACGTGCCAGGTCATCTCGTTCGAATGGATGAAAACGCTGCAACTCTGAGAGTATTAGACTCATCACCCGCCGGAGGAAGCTGAGGAAGAGGTAAACCTCCACTCCTTCGATGAAATTGTGTGGGGAAGTACCTGGCTACACTTGGAATCTTCAATTGGTGCCACACATCGAAAAGGTAGAACGACTGGCGCGATTTTGTAAGCCCTTTTATTTTGAGCGCAAAATATTGCTGCAAAACGTTTAAAATATTTATGTCGAAAGTTATACCAGTTTCCAGCATTACACATTTGATTTTGCCCGATTTTTTGAAATTGCCCCAGTGAACAAATAAATTTCATACTATTTTCTTTAAATGTCTGCTTGCAACTTTTCCCAGTTTCACTGAAACCCAAGCCCACATTATTAAGGAATGCCTCGCGGCAACAAAACGAAAATAAATGCGAATGAATACTTTCGCATGAAATAAGGAAAACTAATTTTCCATTAAATGCGATGGCACAAAATTGTTTATTCAAAGATTTCTCAATTATTTACGTTAACGGTACACCACCTACCACGCCCCCTGGTGCTGCTGTGTGCGTGACTAGAAAATACTTTCGCCGTCAGCCAAAGGGCATACACGGCATTGCAATGATGGAAAGGCACAGCCAGAAACAACAACAACAACAACGACTGCCAGTGTCAGCAGCGTGGTGCGGCGGAAAGAGCAGGCGTGCTTCGTACAGCTTAGGGAAGGCGTCGCCTCCACTCGTACGCGCTGAGTCGTCAGTCAGCCTGCAGTGAGTTAAATTCGTCAGTGGGATTTTGTTTCATTATCTACGCTTTTGTTTATTTGCATACATTTCCGTTGCTGCAGTGCTTTTGTATGTGTGTGTAAGTGTGTGTGTTCGTGTGCGTGTATCCGTATCCTGTCGTATTAGTATCCTTTCAATATGCCGCTTCGAGCGTTAAGCAAAAAGCTTAGCATTCAGTTACGAGTTTCATTCATGCCAGTGATTTATTCAAGGTCTTCGCCACTCACCACTCGCTACTCGCTGCTCGCTATTATATTTGTGTAGAGCGAGGTTTCTGCAGTAGCATTTGGGTAGAATATGTCTCGCATTTTGCCACTTCGATTACAGCTCAACGTTTACGGTTACTTGAAATAATCAACTGCGTCGTCGTCGTCTTCATTGCCATCATTCTGCAGCTGAATTACTTTCGAGAGCTGCTCTCATTTGCTGTGCTAATTTTCATTAGCACAACGCGACTTTGTCGGCGAGTCGTCATTCGTTGAGGCGATCAGCGCGCGGCAGTTGGATTACGAGTAGCGCGTACAAGATGCTGCAAGTGTCTGTTGGCGCTTTTTTCACTTTCTCATCTTCAACTCGCGCTCGTCTTCTAACTGCAAGGACATTTTAGTCCCTCCAACGTATTGACGTAGCGAAAATCTTAGGCCCTTGTAGCACTTCAGCGCCACAGTACTTAAGCCAGCAGCTCATTACCGCTGAGCGTGTAACGGCACTAAATCAATCTTGTTGCGCAGCAGCTCGTACCTAAAGACGCTTATTAAACACATTTTCGTAATGGCAACAATGTTGTTTGTCGTTGTACGCTTGGCGTGAAATATTATTGCGTCAATCGTTGTTGTTGTCGACATTGCGCTAATAATTTATGGTTTTTCATAATTTTCCGTTGATTCAGGCATATTTTCCATTCATATCGGCTGCCGAAATACACTACCAACACCAACAATGTGAGGGAATAGGAATTTTAAGGTTTTGCATAAATCTAGTGTGCGCTCCCTTAACGGTCCGCTGCGCTTTCGCCGCAAAACCAGCAGCGTATTAAATTCCAAACGGTTGGTTAACGGCAGTTTTTTCTCATTTTTGTTGTTAGCAATGGAAAGTTGCGCGCAAAGTTCAATCCAATTTGATTTTCCGCTAGCGATTTTGGTTGATGCTTTTCTATTATTTTTGTTGCTTCTTTGTTATTTTTGTTGTCCAAAGTTCGTTGGCACTGTGTTGCTGTATTATGTATTTTTGATGTCGCCATTTTGTATTATGTTTACATTTGTTGTTTGTGTTGTACTCACTCTTACTTTTTGCATTGTGGAAATAATAGAAAGTTCAAATTTCATTGTATTTCTTTGGAAACTTTTGATTGCATTGTGTTTCGTTGAAGCTTGTCGAGTTAACGAGAAATCGAAGAGTCAAAAATTCCTAAATCAAACTGTGTGATGATTTATGGTTTCGATTTAAATGTATATCAATAAATACAGGGTGTTTAATATACGACGATTTACGACGAGCTGTACTCGCGTCGTCGAGCAGGTTTTTTGAATTGTTATTCAAATAAAATTTCTAGAATAAAGTTACTACCTTTAACAACAGCAAGCTGTCAATGAAATTCCCGTGAAAATCAGTTCTACCGTTTTAGAGATATTTTGTCTGTATCGAATTGAAGTTTTAGTAAGAAGAAACCCATTATTTTTCCAATAGCTGACTTTGGTAATCCGCCTCTCGCGTTGTATAAATGCGATTCGGTTACGCAATATGACGTTATACTGAACTAGATTAGGTTATGAGGTCGATCCAAACAGAGATCTAGGTTGACGCGGGTCCGTTGTGGTATCTAAAACTCAGATATAAAAGAACATTACACCCTTATAAAGCGACAAGGAGTCTTGAGTGTAACACACAATTGTTGAGACGGCTAATGTCTGTTTCGACTACGTCTCCTGGTTTGTCGAAGGTAACATTGCCAAGATATTTCAACCTCTGACTTGCACAGGCTGGAAAATGGAGTAGAAAATGCCTACACGTTTCCACCTCACCATACTCCATACAACTTTGAAAATTGCATCCAACAAAATTTTAACCTTACCGCAAGAATGACAATTGGACAATGTCAAGTAAAATCTTCTATAAGGTTTTAGATAGTTTATCTGACAGCTTTGTAACTACTTGACTGATTACTGTTTGCAAACGCGTCAAAAATGGATACAAGCAAAGAAGAATTTTGTTATTTTTTACGGGTTTTCTTCGATAAAGGTGAAAATGCAAACGAGGCGACTGAAAATGTAAATAGTGTTTAGGTCCCGATTCTCTAACCATCAGCAATTAATTTTCGTCTATTCCCGGTAAGATGGATGTCAAAAGTGCACCAATTTTAACTGCCTAAGAGCAAGACATTGCAAAAAAACTTATGGAATTATCTAAACAAGTAAGGCTGGATACTAAAAGAAGCTCGATGTTCGGGTGCCACACGAGCTCCCGCAGAATAACCTCAATTACTGGGTTATCATTTACAAGTTTATGCTAAATTGCAAAAAAATTAATCCAACTTTGAAGCGGATGATAACTGGTGATGCAAAATGAGTCATTTAAGACAACGTCAATCGAAAATAATCATAGTCGAATTGCGCAAGCTTTAGCCAGGAGCGGATTTAATTAAAGGAAGGTTTTGTTACTTGTTTAATAGGCTTTTTAAAAAATTATCTACTGCGAGGTGCTTCGTTACGTTCAAACTTTAATCTCGGACTTGCACTTTCAAAAGTTTACCTATGGGTTACTTACGTTACCATCAATCGAAAAAAGTCATTGTGGAATCGCGAGGGGTCAGCATACACAGCAAAGATCAGATTGGCCAATAGGAAACTGAAGTTATGTGCTTGATGTAAATTTGAGAGATAACCTAATATAAGCTGTTTCGCGAAGTCCAAACCTTAAATTCGGACCTGTACTGTCAAAAAGTGGACTGTCTGAAGGCAGTAATCGCACAGAAGAGATCAACTTCCACCAGTAAGAGAGAATTTCTGTTCAATCGGAACAACGCCAGGTCAAAAACATCTAACGTGACGCGCCAAAAGCTCCGTAAAACTGTTTGAGTTATTCACAGACATTTACCGGACCTGGTACCAGCAGGAACAGCTACTATCTGAGATAGGAGGATGGAGCCATATTTAGAAGTTCAGTCAAGTCAGGGAAGTTTTTGAGAGCCATTCATATGCGACTTCCGGTCTTAGACCAAAGTATCCTCAGGGTAGCCAAAAAACACCCTCAATGAAAAGGACACAATAGCCTCGAATGAGAGCCCTCTTTTTGATGATAACCACTGCAAACGTATTAAGGATTATGATTTAAGGGAATACATCTGGAATGTCCGATCCCTTAATTGGAAAGGTGCCGCTGCCCAGCTGATTGCTTTCCACGTGAGAGCAGAGGCTGATATCATCCGAGATGTGAGATGGAGTAGACAAGAACTGAGACAAGTAGGTTCCAGTGGCATTTACTGCAGTGGCCATATAAAGGAGCGCAAATTTGGTGTGGATTTGTGGTGGGAGAGAAACTCCGTCGCCGTGTACTGGCAATGGATGAAAACATTGCAGCTCTGAGGGTATTCGACGCAGTACCTGGTGGGGGAAGCAGAGGAATTGGAAGGATATAGGAATAAATAAACAAGGTGGAGAAGGATCTGATTACACTTGGAATCTCCAACTGGCGCCAAGCAGTGAAAAAAAGATGTGGAATATTCTTAATATACTAGTTTTATATACGATTTATAGATGCTAATGGAACCAAAACTCAGAGGAAACATCCTACGAGTTAGAGTGACGTTCTAAGAAGGACCAGGAATAGATTTCCTTTGCCATTCAACGTCAAAAGGAATGATTTTATAAAACGCCCAAGCCATTTTGAATCAACCAAAAATGCATAGACCTCTGTAGAAGCATCATGTTAATACCTCTTCAGAGTGTGTGCGCTCTTTTACACGTTTCGTAATTGACTCTTGATTCTATATACCAATTTGTAATTAAGAAATATAAATAGGTAACGAATATTAATTAATAGACATCGGGGGTTATGCTTAGGAAAAATATAGGATATAATGGAAGTAAATTTTTTAATATTGAGTAATTAATTGAGTAAGTGAATTATAATATCACAGTCCCCGATTTTTGTTATGCTATATTAAAAGCGGATTTGCTAGCGATTTTCCAATTAACAGGAAATTTTAAGGGAATATTTCGAAATTCCAAAAATAGCTCGTCTTCAGTGCAGTACGAATGAAACGACTGCTTTCGAAGAAACTCAAACTGAATGCCGAGAGTACAAGCAAGGTGGTTATGTTAACGAGTGTTCTTTTGTCGATCGCTTAACCAAGAAGAAAATTGTGCTATTATAATCTCTTAAAATTTTTTTTTATTACACAAATTAAATGAAATTCATATTCTCATGCTCTCTTTTATAACCGGCTAGCCGCTAAGCTCATTAAATTTATGAAATATTCATTAACTTATCGCTTCATATAGTTTAATGCGCCGTTGTAAGGAAATCATTACAAATTTTCCATTCGAATGAGATTTTAAGCGGCAAAGTGCTTTTTCTTTCCCGTTTCACTTTGGCGAAGTTACGCAGTTTGGAAAACCAATAAAACGCGCGTAATTTAAGGAGGTTTATTAAAGCCGCATAAATATCAATTCAAATCCTAGTCAATCGTTCAATATGTATGTATATAAGTAGATATGTGTGTTCACGAAGGGAGTGAGTGTTAAAGTTATCGGGAAACATATTCTTTGCGCAAATTTCAAACTCATTTTCGAATACATAACGGTACAAGTAGACAGACAAACAAACCTTTCAACGCATTTGGCCCGGAACGCAAGTCAATTGTGAATTCGAAAAATTCAATAATGTGAAATAATTCAGTGACTCTATGAAGGCGCAGACGAATGTGCGCGAGAGATAAGCACTTCGCACTCAAGAAAGCGAAGCAGAAAAAGAAGAAGACTAAACAAGAAGGAAATCCGATTTGAAAATGAGTAGAAGCACGCGTCTGACAATAAGGAGGACAATAAGGATATCTATGGTAAATCAAATCAGTGTAGCCATCAAAAGAAGCAGCAAAGTTTGTGATGCGGGGGGCTGGCGAAGTTACGAATTGATGACGGCCATACGCCGTAGTGATGCCACAGGCAGACAAACGCTGTTGCGAAAGAAATGAGAATTTTGTGCGTGGGATAAAACGAAAACAAGAGACTATTGACGGTGGAGAGAGAAGAATACAGATATTTGTGGATTTGTGTAGGAAATAGGAAAAAATGACAAAAGTATCAAGGACGCCAGCGGTTGGCATTCGTAAAGTCAGTTTGTTTTCCTTCGTAAACTAGACAGCAAAGCTGTTGTGAAGAACAAATAAGACGAGGAAATGATGTTAGGCCGTTGCCGAGCAGGTCGCAATAGCAGCGTGGCCACCAGCTGTATGTACGAGGGCGGTGCATTAACGAGTTATTTCTGAATATAGACTTCTTTTAGCTTGATGCCAGCGAGGCTGCAACTATTTTCTTCCGACTTTTAAATCCGTTTTCTACAGGTCTGCTAAGTAGGTCAGAGCTTTGAATCGGTCTAACTATTTGACCGTTTTTTCTGCACGCCTGCTCATGGTCATCGTCCTCTCGACCGAAGTCATAGTCTTCACGGTCTGTAAGTCGGTAAGCGAGCAAGTTGACTAGGTAAAATTCAATATTTTGACTTGGTCTCTGTTAAGTTCCAGACCATATTTTTCTCCATGTAGTTCACGCTTTTCAACTTTTCGACCGAAGTAACAGCCTTCACGTTCTTTAGAGCAAGATGACTGGTTGAAATCTAATAATTTGACTTGGTTTCTGTTATGTTCCAGAGCCCTGTAACCATATTTGCCTCCAGGTAGTTCATGGTCATAATCTTTTCAACCGAAGGAACAGTCATCACGGTCTTCAGAGCAAGTTGACTCGATGAACTTCAATATTTCGACTGCTATTTGATCTCTGTCGTGTTCTAGTAGATCTATGTTTCGTCGAAGCTTATACAGAACTTTTTCGGATAGCGCTTAGATAGTCATAACACTGCTGTGAAATGGTAGCAGGGTTTTTAGGTTCTATAATATATATAGAAGTATGCCTCACTTAGTGTTTTAAGACGCATACTGTCTCTGCTATCTCTCGCTCCTTCAAGCGGTAGTCCACCAATATGACATCATGAACTTTTCTCACTTTTTCTTCCGCGGTAACCCCTTTCTGAAATTTTTGGGTGTTACTCATCGAAAACCGACCAGCGACTGTATCGAAACTCATTAAACCAATGACTGATGGTCACCAAAGAAGGAGAAAAGTCACTGTATACAGTATCCGAGCAGTCTTTGATATCACTGCGTGAGTTCTGTTCACAGAGACAACGACCGATTTTGTTCTTTGTTAAAGTCCGCAGATTCTTAAGATAAAAACAAATCTAGGAGTCCGATTTCGCGGAAATTTTGAAAGCAACTTTCCATGGGATAAACAATTTCTCTTGCGTTAGCGGCGCCTTCATGCGGTGACGCTAAGTACTTATCGGACCAGCCGCGTACAAATATATGTCACATTGTCACTGTGAGTATCGGGCGGGCGACAATGATATTGGCTAGAGATGCTAGCAGGATATAAAGGAAATAAATCAGAATTGAATATTTATGCGCGACAGCGAGTGAGACACGCGACTGCCAACAAGTATGCTAGAGCGATAAGAGCTAAATAAATAAACAGACAAAACGCACAACAAAATGCCAGCACATGCCTCGCAAAAAAACGAGAAAAATTGAAGAGGCTATTGTGCGTGCGGAGCTGAAGGAAATAAGTTAGATGAAAGCGCAGAAGGGGCTGAGGAGTTTGGGAATAGCGGCAGGAACACAGTGAAAAGGAGCGAAGTGTGCGTCGCGAATTAAAGTGGCGTGGCGCGGCAGACTGAGTGAGTTAAATTATGGCAGCAGCGACACAGCGCGCGGCCGACAGACGGACGGACGGACAGTTAAGCAATTTATCGACTGGCAGGCGCGATGAATTATGTAGACAAGAGACAAAAATATATTGAGGAAGAGTATAAGGTATGGGCATGCTTTATATATAGTAACACGCAACAAACGCGTTTGGCCTTGGGAAGAACTGAAGAGAGAGAGTGGTGTAGAGGTTAGGCGGAGAGTATCCGCTAACTAAAAGACGCCGTTTAAGTTTCGAGATACACGGTGCACTTGAAGAAAATTAAAAACTACAACAACATCAACCACAGAGCACGATTCCACCTTGTGAAAATTTACAACAACAACAATGAACTACTTTTTAAGTAAAATTAAAATAACAAAAAATTTTTCTTAAAAAATGCTACAACAACAAAAACTGTTCACAAAATTTTACAACAACAACATAAAAACTGTTTTTTAAGAATGACTATAAGAACAATATAATATTTTCTTAACAAAAATTACAACAACAATCAATATACCTCAAAAATTCAAAAACAAAAAAACTTTATTTTTTTTAACCAAAATTAAAACAACAATACAAAAACGTTTCTTTTTCTTAATAAAAGCTAAAACAAAAATTATTTCCTCAAAAAACTGCAACAACAATAACAAAACAGTTGTTTTAAATAGTAGCCACAACAACAACAATATTACAAAAATTGCAATAAAAATAACAAAACAGTTTTAAAAAAATAGTCATAACAACAACAATATAACGTTTTCTTAAATAAAATTATAACAACAAATTTCTTTTGGAATTTCCTTAGAAAAAATGACAACAAAACATTTCCTTAGAAAAACAACAACAAATTTCTTTTGGAATTCCCTTAGAAAAAATTACAACAAATTTTAACATGTTTTATTGTTGTTTTATTTTTACAAAAAAAAAACTGATTTAGTGAAATTATAACAACAATAAAATCCAATTTTGTTTCGTAAAAATAAAACAACAACTAAACTGAATTTTTTCAAAAAATTTACAACAACAACAATATACTAGTTTGTGCAAGAAATATCTACTATTACAACAACACACTATGTTTTAAAGAAAAATCACAGCAAAAACAAAACAATTTTCTTTAGATAACACTTATCTTAAAAAAAATTACAAAAACAACTAAAAACCAATTATTTTAAGAAAATTCTGAGAACAACACATATGTATGTATGTCGATATTTTGAAAAAAATTACAACAATTCATCAATATTTTGAAAAAATTTACAAGAACAACACCAATAGGCTGGATTGAAGCAAAATTACATTACAACAACAACAATCAACTAGATACTCTCTAATGAAAAATTACACAACAACAATCAAGCAGATACCCTCTAAAGAAAACTAACAACAACCACAATACAAAATACTAAATTTCCAAGTATGCTATACATTTCGTATTGCTTGCTGCGTATGTCTCTTTATCACACGCCCGCAGCCGTTATTTCATTTTACGTTGTGGCTTCCGCTATTTTTGTGGCAGGAAGTGTGCTTTCACCACAGCCGGCAGGACGACCGCTCGAAGGGCAAGTGAATCGGTTTTAGCCGATAGCCGGTAACTTTGTAGGCGGTATATATTTATAACTGTATATATGTATATGTAGATGTATGTCCGTAGGCAGTCGTTAAATATACACTTAGCGCGTGGCAAGTGCGGAAATACATAAACAGTAAGTACAAGTACACTGTGTGTATATAGATAAAAGTTTCAGCCACAAATGTCAATGAATAATTCAAAATCGTAATAGCAGTGATTTGAAATTTTAATAAGTTAGCACTTTTTACTGTCCCTTATACGCAAGTGGGTGTTGGCTGGGAGGGGTGGCTTGGCCGGCTGGTCAATTGCCAGTTTGTCCTCTTCGCTGTAGTTTGCTTCCTATATATAACATTTTGCTTATATATGTATGTACATATATATATAATGTATATAGTCCGCACTATCACCCTCTGCTTTGAGCCACACAGTGTGACCATTTATTCCGTCAAGTATGCATCAACAAGTTTCTTCGCATACGCCTCTTCGCTTAACAATGTCGGGCTTTATTGAATTTGTAGTATATCATATTGATTTTAGTTTATTAACACTTGGCCCAATAATAAAGTCTTTGCGTATAATGTTATGGTGCTGTAAAATGTGTGAGAGGGTGCGAGTGTTTAAGTGTTAATATTTAATGTCTTAGACAGTTATACCATAATTTATTACAAACTCGGAAAACTTTTGTAAATAAAGATACTTAATTTTTGAAGCGTGGCGAACTTGTAATATACGAAAAAGTTAAGGAGAATTTAAAAAGTAATGGAAGTTATGTAACGTGACTTTAAATAGTGAGCTCTTACAAAGGCCCCTGCCTTAAGAATCGACATTTAGTCTGAGGTAGGTAAAAGGTTTTGAGTGTTAAATCACTCGTAATGCAATTATAAAATCAAACCAATATCAGTTTTGTATTCCGAGTCATCTAAATATCGTCTGTATGGTATACAGCGCCATCTAACGGAAAATCAATAGTTAGGGATTGCTTCCTTTGCTCAAATAAAAATTTATTTTCATTGAAACTAAAAGCCACACAGCGTGAATGACACTAAAAAAAGCTATATGTCCGAAACGTCTTCAACATGCCAGCTTTTGGGATCGGGTGGATATGGTCGATGCTCTCAAAAAAAACTACCTCAGAGCCTTGACAGAAAACTGCTATACCAAACTATAGAGGGATCATGGTATATGGCGGTCTTGTCGGGAGCAGCACAAGGATCCATTCTAGGCACACACTTGTGGAACATCAGCTACGACCCTATACTAGACTCAAAATGCCAGACGAATCTTATTTATTTGGTTACGCGGACGACATTGCAGCAGTAATTACAGCACGAGACACAGAAAAACGCAAATACAGCTTAATCAGGTCATGGTACAGATGCAAGTATGGCTCGACTCACACAACCTCCAACTAACTACGGGAAAAAACAGAGCAGACCAAATGATCACATGCTCTCGAAATAAGTATGCTGTTATATTCTTGGAGCTGCAGTAAACAACCTGAGGCAATGAATCTCAAACAACCTTCAGGAGACAAATCCAGCAGGCGCAACTTATCAGACTAATGGCCAACATAGGGGGCTCCAGCCGAGAAAAACGAAAGCTCCTAATGTCGACGACAATCACCGTCCTGTTATATGGAGCTGAGATCTGGGCAGATGTGCTTAAAAAGGAAAAGCGGGAAAAGCGGCGTACGATAAAGTTGCTTCAGCCTACCTACAGTGTCAGGTGATTAGTTATAAACGTAATGCCCCAATCGACCTTTTGGCATACGAAAGGAAAACGCTGTGGGAGCTAATGAAAACTTTCGAAAACAACAAGAGCGCAATAGAACTAATAAAGAAATATACAATAACAACATGACAACGAAGATGGGAGAATGAAATTCGCGGCGATTCGGAGAATTTGGCTTTTACACAATTCAGGTTGTTTGTCTAAGTAATGCCAGATGGCGGTACAGTTTAATTTGAACTGAAGTGTTCATCACATAGGAAGTCAAGGCTTGAATTTTGAAGCTCCTAGCCGTGTTCTAGATAAGGCTAGACAGAAGCATAGGAGATGTTAAACTTTCTGCATGTGTCTACTTATGCTCATCCGACTCGGTTGTGATGACAGTAGGATGTGACCTGTTAGTAAGCTAACAGCCAACCAGTCTTTTCCAGACCGTGATAATAAAAAACCTTCGGAGCTCTTGCACATGATCTTGGCGATTCTGCATGCTCTTAAAGTGTTTCATTTCGCCCTGATCAGTCTATCAGTCCTTTCGGAGATTTCATAATATGTGACCTGGTCTACGAAAAGGGGGCTTAGGTGTCAAAAAAAGGAGAACAATTAATGAGATAACGAGAAACTGACGATTATTTTTAACAGCTTTTCCCAGAAAACTAGTTTTCGCACGTTAGCCCCTTTTCGTAGACCAGGTCACATATATCGTTTTTAGTGGCTGCTGTATTTCTTGTTCTTGGTTCGGTAGCTAGACGAATGACACTTTCGGTGTCTGGAATTCATTTTTAACCAAGAACCCAGTACCCATGTAACTGCCTTTCGGCAGCCACTATAGCTACTGCCTCCCTTCTTCTAAGGACATTGTCCGACGTAATACTCGTACGTTGTGAGATTATTGCTCTAATAATGCTTGGTTATCGACGTATGCATTGATCTCCCTTATTCTCTGTGTTGTTAGCTATCTCAACTACTTTCTTGACCGCAAAGGCTTCCGCTTGGGAGATACTGCAGTATTCGGAAAGCTTGAAACATGAGCTTGAAGCAACACAGATCATCAGATCCAGTTCCGGGAAATTGATTTCGGCTAACCTGCATGAAGAAGTAGATGAAAATTGCAGTAAAGAATAAATTGATTTCTCATTTCTTTGTCAATTTTTTGATATGAAAGATGATGAACTCGATATAGATGCAAAAAAGTATTCTGTTGATGTATCTGATAAGTTGTCCAATGAAACTATTCAACTCAGACATATATGTATATTGAAAATTTTGAGACACATCTTACTTCATATTATTTATTGAATGCCATCAAAGCTCGAAAATTATATTCTCCCAAACATTTGCATCGCTTTGTAGAATATTTTGCCCTTAACCGTTTTTGTATCAAGTGCTGAGTGTTCCTTAGCGCTTTAGTAAGAATAAAACACTTTTATCGATCATGGTCGTTAAGGGGCAGGATTTTAGAACTGGCTATACTGCGCCTAGAAGCAGAATTGATCAAAAAGCTGGGTTTTAGACTATTTCGATGCATTCACTGACGACAAAGCTCGAGAAGCTCACTCGTAAGTTCCAAATAGGTGAAGATTAGAGGATTTAAAACTGCATGTTCAAAAAGTTAACAGATTCCAAAAAGTAGGAAGAGAAAATAGTTAATAAAGTTTATTAAGAAATGCAAAACGTTCTTGGAGAGAGCGGAACCCCATCTTTTTACCCCGGGGACCGGTTTTTCTCTAAGCGACCCTGGTTCTAACAAAGAGGTTGATTTAGAATCTCCAAAATGTTAACATTTATCTTAAGTGATATCGTTTGATTCTATGTTGGCTATATATTGTTCCTTGAACGGTACATATTAGTCTGCGAAGTGCTCTAGACTCTAATTTATGGTAGGATTTTGGATAGTCGCCATCTTTACATAATGAAACGGTACGATTAGAATTCCTCTACAAAATTTTGGCAGATAAGATCAATACTGCAGTCAGTTTAGTAAATCAGTAAAGGGCCTCCGAAGCCTTCAACTTCTGCTGAAGTTCGCCGCAATAGTTGTCGTTGAAGATATTCGCGAAGTACACAAATCGGCCAGAAAACCTGCGGTGAATGTAATCTACCGAGATGCCTTGTATACCAAACCTTTTAGATTCCACATTATTTGCATAGAATTATATTACAAATTTGGCACGCCACTCAGTTGAAGCGTTCAACTATTCAAGGGGTTCTGAATAAATTCCTAAAACTCACACTGCGTCATGTGCATGTTTCAAATTGTCCGCAGTCGTGTGTAGCAACATGACAGTGTAATCGCCAACGTTCACTTGTTGGCTTTTACGTGCATTCGAAAAATCTGAGTGTCTATTTTATAAATGGTCTTTGGCGAAAATGTCCGTTTTTCACACACTAGCGCACTTGTACGCCTGCCCACTGACCTGCTACAAAACGCACGCACACACACACACACCCATTGAGGCATGCAATTTCCCATTTTCGTTGCAGCTACTAAGGTGTATTGTCGCTGTGTTCCCGCTTCCTCGACGCAGGCAAATACTTGTGCAACGCAAATATGCTCGAGCTGCACAGCTGAGCCAAAGCCATCAGCGCAAATGCAGCTTGGAATCGTCGTAGAGCCTTGTGTAGGCAAGAGACAGGCAACTGTGGCAGGGTAAGATATGTGCATAGGCCAAACTGCGAAGAATTGGCATTCATCTGCATGTGCCGTTTGGCATTGCCCGGCGCTTATTTCATTCATTCGAGCTGTGCGACGCGACCCCGGCTCTTGCCTTGCTTTGCAGCTCGACTACAAATCGAATGTCCGTCGTAGGTAGTGCCGTGTATCCGCCGCGCCGCTGTACGAACACTGTTTTATTATCGCAGTTAAATCGCTTTCAAATCGCCGCATTCAACACAGCGCGGCCATGGTGTTTGACTTCTCTACTTTGACTCTTTTGAAATACGCTGTCCGGATAGTTGGTCACGTTAGAGGCTTTGTGGATATGTGTGTAAGAGTGTGTTGTTCGCCGCATCATTGATGGGATTAGTTATGCGGGTCATGTACATGTCGTAAAATGTTTTTGCTGCATCCATGCTGCATGTAGCGATGTGCCGTACTACGTTTGCTCTCACCTACAGGGTGTTCCACAGAAGATGATACGTTCTTTTTGGATAGGACGTGATGTGGAAAGGTTTACTGTCAATACTATTTAAGATTTTCTTACAATTTGTTTTTTTAAATTTATTGATTAAACGGACAAAGAGGGGGTCCAGACGCTTGTGGAGCCCCGATGATGCTCACTACTATTGGAAACTCGATCGGTGGTTCAAAGCTGAAAAGATTAGATTTGAATTCTGCCTTCGATCTCTGGACATGTGAGACCGGTCTCACATTGATATTTTGGTCATAAACTATCAGGGATTTTATATAGCCAAAGAGGGTTAGGGTCTAGTATTTCCGCAATTCTTTAGCGTAATTATTTACTTTCGTCCTAAAAAATGTCTATTAAAGAAATATTCTATGGTCGTCTTCGGTGGTTCAAAAATGATGGATTATATTTAAACTTACCGATGAAGGTATGGAGCTTCTGCGGTCTCAGATAGATCTTTCGATCTTAAACTATATCGAATGATGTTCCATATTTACTCCCTTTTGCTACAGCTAAAGAGAGGTAGGTACTAATATTACCGGATTTTATTTGAGTTATTCTCAACTTATTTGAGAAATATTCTAGTTTTTGGTTTTTTGTAAGACTTCTACAAGAGAGTTTAAAGAGTTCTAACAGAAATCAATTTTGCTCATGTGCCGTCGCCGAAGTCTGATGTAGCTTTTATATACAAGTTAGCAATGAGTACAGAGGCAATATTCTTCTTTACTTGTCTCCTGAGCTCAAAGTCGCTTCGTTGAGAAGGAGGTTTCACCTAATATAACGTACCGATATGAAAGGTTTAATTCTAGTAACGTAAAACGTGACTCTATTCAGCTCCTGTACGGTACGAAACATATCTTTGCAAGACCAGACAAGCCAACTCATCTGACAATGCGATTCATTTGGTCCAATGGCATTGCTAATAGAACTTAATATCCTAATACAGGGTGTAATAAGCTATGCGTAGTCATCTTGTAATTTGCAGGATTTCTCGAAAAATGTTATTGAAATTAAGCTAGAGAAAGTCATGAGACACCAGGTTAGGTTAGGCCGTGGGGTCGATCTAAAATCGATGGATCTCACTTGGATAGATATTAGTTCTTTGTGTTAGCCATAAACTCTTAAAAATTGATCGCCAGATCTTCATAAATCGAAGGAGCGTTTTGAGCTTGAAACCAAACTGGAGATATCCGACTGAACTTGAGCGAACTCTCGAACATTCAATTGATTTGAGAAATCTGAGACTCCGTGGATTCGTTAGAGCTTATCACATTATTTTAAAGAACTTTGCTTAACATTAATGTGTAGATGAGAACATATTCTACAAGCAACAAAGCAAGTCCGAAGAGTAGTCTTGTTACAACTCGTTGAAGTTAGCAGCAGTTGTACGTCACTCGTGACTCTTGACCTACTTGTAAGTCAGCACAACTGTTTCCTTCAACGACAACCCTCAGTAAATTCTAGTCTCCAACTTTCGTAACCATTCTCAACTGTGACGTAACCGGTTTCGCGAAGTGATGCGCTTTCGAAATTGCCTACAGGGTTGCCTTTTACGCGCATCAATTCCTTTTCAGCAAATGTACTTTCGGAAAAACGAAGCAATAAAAATGATGAAAATGTAGAAAAATGCAGAAAATACGTGAAGTACAAAATGGCGACGACGCGTAATTATTTCGCCACGGACATTTCAGGAATTTTTAATCTCTTGGCACAACTGACCGCTGCCGTTGACGCATTTGCCGCCCACAGCCGACGCCATATCTACTTTTTATCAGAGACCTGTGCGCCTGCAGCTGAGCGGGTCATCATGTTGCGTTGCTCGGCAGTGGGTTTATCACACACTTTTCATCGGATATTTATACTCAAGGCGTTGAGACTTGATGGTCTTGCATTTCTTATTTCACTTTTTCGGTGCGCCGACAGCAGTGCGTGCCTCGAATTAACAAATTATGGCAGCAACGACATAGAAATGAAATTTCGCTTTTCTATTAAAAAATTTATGTATACAACTCTCTTATTGACTACCCGAAATGCCAGAGAAGTAGTACAAATTTAGACATACATATACACATGTCAAATAAGGTCGCCGCTTCCTTCTGTGGCAACGCGCGAAAAACTTCGAGCTTTACTGTTGAATAAAACATTAACAGTACATGAACAGTTCAGCAAATTGTGTGCCGTTTTTTTCTTGCTTTATTACTCTTCTACGTTTAGTTGCGTTTTTAGAATGTTTACACAGCCTCAAGGCGTTGGGAATTCTCATTTTTTACGCCATTATTGAAAAAGTTTGAACGTCAAAAACAGCAGCGGCAAGCGCCGTGGCAGCAACAGCGTGCCCAAAATGTCGCTTTGTCAAATAAATGTGAGTTTGTATGTTAACGGGGGGTTGAGAAGGCCTTGACTGTTGTGCAAGTGAAAGTGTAATTATTTATTGTTACATATTTACCGTTGTAAAATGTATAAAAAATACGACATGGCGATAACTCAAATACAAAAATTCTTAAAAATATTGGACTGCGCTTGCTGCCTCCATATGTCGCGGGTTTAACGCCAGGTCAAGTCAAAACTCAAAATTTTAGTTATGTTTGTGTAGCTTGCCACCTTCTGATGGTTAACTAAACATTTTGTATTTTCAGAATGAAAAAGTTGTTTCTAAAAGAGTTGACTCAAATTTTTTGGAACCCTGTATTTTATTCGCTTTGAAAAAGATGAAGTAAAAACTTTGGCAATTTGTCAGAAATATCACTGTTATATAATAATAAGATTCCACTAACTTTGATGAGAAACCTTAATAGTAATCGAGCCACAGAAGGTCTAGAGACGTCTGTCCGTTGTGGTGTCCAAGTATGCATTACAAAGACTGTAGCATATCTATAAAAACTAAAGCCAGCCACAAATTTATTGAGCTGGATAATATCTGCTCTAGTAGATTCGCAGGGTTCGTCAAAAGTATGGCAACTGGGATCCATCGACCTTAGTCTGCCGAAAGCTGGACTGTAGTGAAGAAAGTGCCAAGATATTTCCAAATCACCTACTTTCATACAGTTTTGACAAGTTGCGTCCTCCAAACTCTTCAGCCTCACCGCGGGAGGGGCAATGCTTTAGTGTCCCATTAGAACATCCATCGTAACCGGTCATGTGAACCCAGCTAAGATCTAGTATTTACATGGACTTTTTACGGTTCACTCTGGGACGGAAAGCTTTAGCAACTCCATAAGTGCTGATTGCTGATCCAAGCCCGGAGATCCAGCGCCAATATGCACGAAGAGAACCCCGCTATTGATGGGATTTGGGTAAGTGCGCCCTTGCTTGCAATTTCATCGGATTTATAGTTTCCGACGATTTTGTTGTCCACATAAATTTGATATGGAAGTAGCTTGATGCTACAATCCTTGACCAGTTTTGAGCTCACTGACAGCAAGCTCAAGGCTTATATAGCAGCTCCGCTATCGGATTAGATGCAGACTTCGCTAAAAGTGAAGTTCATCGCATCATGTAGAAGTACATCTTTTACTACCTTAATGGCTGTCACTTCTGTTTGAAAAACATAACAGCCTGATCTGGCAGTCTTAAACAAGAGTTGATTGAGAGCTCTCGACAAAAGACTGCATTCTTCTTGAGCTTCGAACCATATGTGAAAAAGTTCATTGCACCTCTTCTCTAGGGACTCCGCCCAACCCACATATCTTAATGAGGTAAGATAATACAGCAATCAAAGAACTACTGCCTGACTCATTCAACTAAGTTACAGAGAACTTAAATACAGAGGAACCAATTGTATTTTTATGAGTGATAACCACTAATCACTTATTTGAATTGGATGTAAGGCTCTACCGAGAGTAATGTGTGTAAGCAATCAAAAAATCTGTTGATGTCAAAAAAATGTGTGTTTGTGATCCGGTTCTTGTATTATTTTGACAGCAGAAACTCTACCAAGCAGTTCGGAAACAACAATATTACTATACCATAAATCCCTGAATACAATAATTTTTACAATAAAGGCATATTTGAACTGGATAAAGACTTTTCAAATGTAAAACATATTCTCGGGCATATTTCATAAGTCCCACATATCGTACGTTCTAAGAAATAGAACTTTATAGAGGACGATAGCAAGAAGTATGCATGGACTTACAGATGATACAGCGACCACTTTTCGTAGTATGTATACAAGGTCTCCAACTGAGTCTCATAAATGATCAAATATTTGGGAAACGTTTTATCCAAATGCTTGAAATTCAATATTTCCAATAGAATCACGGCTACGTTACTGTTGAAAATTTGCAAAACTGTTTTAAAGAGTGTATTCTATCGCAACATAAAGTATCTGAGTGGCACAAAGTATTCAGTGTCATGTGAATCGTTCATCCACCTTTGTTATTAAAGAAAATTTTAAAGAAACGGTGCTTGAAAAATAACGTATTGGCTTTAGAGACGCAGTAGGTGACAGCAAGGAATCTTAACATTTTTTATGGATCAATTCACACATTCTGGATTATGTTTTGGGTAATGTAAAGTGATAGACACAAGTTTGTCATGAACATTTTTTCTGTAGCTCTTGTCATTTACGAGATATAGTATAAACAAAAAAATGCGAATTTCGTGGAAAAGTGAGACCCGTACTACCTCGTCAGTGTGAGTTACGCCTTTGTTGCACTGGACACTTTTGTAGAGTGAACAATTCTGAGAAATATGCGTCTAAAGTCAAAGCGATGCCATAAAATACCTCTAATCTGTAAAAATTTAAAGATAAAAAGTCACGATTGTAGTGTATTTTATATGGAAAATTTTTACAGGCCTTGGTCCAGTTCTTAATGTTAATATTAAGGGCTAAAATTTTCTGGGATTTTTTTTAGGGTATTTCCAAGAAAATTTCGTGACGGGATTGAAAAAAATTAATAGTTAAAAAAAACTCTCTAATATAAGTACGTATATATTCACTGACTGGTATATAACTTTAGGTTGATTATACCAGTGTTGATTATGTGCCTTATACCAGTTGTTTGTTCGTTTCGCTTTCTCTGTTGCTTTGACGTGTATTTTTGGGCAGGGAAAGTAGCTCACAGTGATACATTTTAAACTAGTAGGACTACTTAGTATGCTCATATGTACTTTACTATGTTAGTCTACTGCATTTATACCATTTGTTTGTTTTGTTGTCTTTTTTTTTTTTTTGGCATACGCCGACTGTTAATCAGATTTTTTGCATAAAAATGCCATTTCTGGCAATATTTCAAAACGAACTGTATTTTTGAATGAAGCACATAGAGCTAATTACCGTTATGAAACACTTTTGGTGACTTACTTCGAAAAGTTTATACTTTTATATGAAAATAACAAAGTTTTAAGTTTTTTTTACTAATAATTAGCATTCTTTAATATTAGAAAGTGTTAGTAATTGAAATTCCACGAATATTTTTGCCAGCAGTGCCGTTACCAAAAGCAATTTTTTACTAAATTGTTCACTATACAGCCAGTAAGACCTTTTAATCCACAGATTACGTTATTTTAATAAAATTTTCTGTATATTCTTGTATTACATAAGTATATATTTAGAAATTTCGATCACTTCGCTCTAGTTATTACAAACTTTGTTGCCTGTTTTGTTCAGCTAAAAGTTGTGGAAATAATTTACTTGAATTGCAATTTGTCTGGTTTTAAAATAAATATTAAATTTGTTTGCATTTGCAAAAGTTTCCTTTGCAATAAATGCAATTTTAATTCAATTACAATTTTGCCAGTTTTTATGTGCTGGCATATTCACACACACACACACACACACAAGCTATTTGGTATAATAGACATTAATTTTTATGCGTGTATGTGTGTGTGCGTGTTTGACTGTATGCATTATTATGTTAGCTTTAAAGCTTTGCTAAAGCCCCACTAATTTAATTTGATATGGAAAAAGCGCATTTACACGCACACATTTACATACATACATTTTAGGTGTAAATATTTGTGTGTAAATGCTTAGCTGGATTTGTTTATACTTTTATCAGCTGAACAGGGTATACTAAATTTGCCATGCAGTTTGTAACAGCCAGAAGGAAACTTAGATTCTCTATAAAGAATACATGTAAATGATCAGCGTGACGAGCTGATTTGATTTAGCCACGTCCTTCTGTTCCTTCCACTGTAAGTCTGTATATATGCGTACTAGTCCCTTAGTTTGTGAGTTATCGGTCTGAAATTTTGCACACGTGCTTTGATTTCGAAGAAACTGCTTTTTTGGCGGAACTGTCTATATCGGACTACTATAGCTTATAGCTGTCATACAAACTGAGCGATGAAAATCATGTTCTTGTAGGAGAAACTTTTTTATTTGTCGAAGGATTGTCGCGAAATCAAGCACAGATTATTGTCTTATGCAACGGTATATTCTACGAAGAAATTGTTCAGATCGGTTTACTATAGCTTAAAGCTACCATACAAACTGGCCGATTAAAATCATGTCCTCGTAGGGAAAATTTTTTGTTTATCGAGATATCCTCGCGAAATTAAGCACAGATTATTGCCTTAGGTAGCGGTGTATTGTACGAAGAAATTGTTCAGATCGGTTTACTAAACCTTATAGCTACCATACAAACTGAGCTATCAAAATTATGTTCTTGTATAGAAAACTTTTTTATTTGTCTAGATATCTTTGTAAAATTAAGCACAGCTCATTTTCTCAGACAACAGTATAGTCTCAGAAGAAATTGTTCACATCGGTTTACTATAGCTTATAGCTACCATACAAACTAGCCGATTAAAATCATGTTCTTGTATGGGAAACTTTTTTGTTTGTCGAGATATTCTCCCGAAATTACAACACACATAATCATCTCAGACAACGGTTTTGTTTCAGAAGAAATTGTTCAGATCGGTTTTCTATAGCTTAAAGCTACCATAAAAACTGAACGATCAAATTCTTGTCCTTGTATGGAAATATGTTTTATTTATCAAGATTGCTTCACAAAATTTGGTATGTATCACTATACAAGCCAACGCTACAATTTACGAAATTTTTTTTCAGATCGAATAACTATAGCTTATAGCTGCCATACAAACTTGCCGATTAAAAACATGCTTTTGTATGGAAAACTATTTTATTTGTCGAAATATCTTATCGAAATTTGGCATGCATTATTATACACAGCAATGCTACAATTCTTGAAATTTTTTTTAGATCGGATTACTATAGCATATGGCTCCCATACAAACTGAACGATGAAAATCAAGAAAAACACCTTTTTATACCCTTTTATGCTATGAAAAATTCAATTGGGAAGAATATAATAGTATATATATTTCTCATATTCTATGTGTATATATATTTACTTGTTGTTTGTGTATTTGTATGCACTCACCTTGATTTGTACAGCCAGCGCTCCCATAGTTTCGGTTTTGCTGACATTTTGATGCGTTCGATTTTTATGCCCGAGCTTAAAATGGCTTTAAATATATTATATTCTATATTTATGTATGTATAAATATGTGTATATGTATGTGTGTGTATAGTGTTGTCAAACTAAGCTGGTATTAGTTGCAGCTGTTGTCCTTGTTATTATTATTATTAATATATAATTATGGCTTTTAGTTGAAAATGCGCTATGCCGACCACTTTGTGGTTACATTCATGTTGCAGTTGTTGTTGCAATTTGCAATTTATTTGTTTTTGTATTTATTGCATTTGCATTCGCATTCAGACGCGGTAATCACATCAAATTTCCACGCTTGACCGCTTGCATTTAGCACGTTTGTCCATTACGAAATCGAAAATTTTTATTTTTCGAATTTAAATGTGTGTGTGGGTTTGGATACTGTGTGTTTGCCGACTGGCGGTTGTGTGAGCGCTGGTGTGCTGTTTGCCGTCGTTGTATTTGTGTGTTTAGCCGCTCGTTGCTGTTCCGCCGCTATCTGAATTATCAATTCAAATTAGAGGCATTTCGAAATTAACAGGAAACTGTGTTTAAATTATTAACACACGCGTCCTGCTGCGCCACAATGTCGTGCTGTTGTTGCTACTATTGTATTTAGAATGCATTTTTGTTGTAGTTTGTCGTTCATTTTATGAATTTGGTTTAGCACTTGTCGCGAATTTATTAATTTTTAAAGTGTTTCGTGTTTAATTTATTTACGAATGTCTGCGAATTTAATGCTTTAGCCAATATCAGCTCCATTTGTTAATATTTCGACATGTGTTGGTGTGCACAGACATTGCCAGATTGGAGTAAATTGTTGGTTTCTAGAGTATTTCCTAATTCAATTTAATCTCGAGTGTAAATTCTTCGGTTGCTTGGCGCTTATTTTGGTTTATCGTTAATACCGTTGTATTTGCTCTTCGTCAGCTTATGCTGGGACACTGTAAGAAGACAAAAGTTGTATAGAAACCACTGATTAGTAGGTGTTAATAATTGATACAAAAGAGATATGCAATAAATGCAAATATTTGCAATGATTTATTTGCTTAAATTACATAAGAAAGGATTACTTTGAGTAAATTATGCTGAAATTTTATTTAATTATTACTTTTAGGTCAATCACATGACTTACTAATAAAGCCAGCATACTTGGAGGATGGAGTCATGTGTGAAGGATGTAGTCATATGTAGACGTTTACGCAAGTGAGAAAAGTGCTCTGAGCGCCATTTACTTGGGAGTGGCCAGAAACGATTCTTTCACATATGGCACAAACAGCTCACGATTTCCGGTCTTCTCCCAAGTATCCTGTCGGTAGTCAAATAATATCCGTTTGGAGGCGATCTAAAGTGAGAAGACGAACCATTCCTCCCCAGAGTTATGCGCTCCCAATGAAAAGGTAACTCGGCTACAACCGACAATTCCCAACTTAAATATCATCATCTACAGAATTTCAAGGAACACATGTAGATATTTTACTCATTTATTGCTTACACGGACTGCCAGACATCCATACATTAACTCGCCTCGTCACGATGAACATTTTGATAACATAACAGTGTTACTTCGGACTGAGTAGGCAATTGAGAAGTAAAGTGCTCTCTCGACGAACAAAGACCATAATCAACAAGTCTACAAGTCTACTCATCATCCCCGTCCTGCTATATGTTGCATAGGCATGGACGATGACAACAGCTGATGAGTCGGCGTTACGAGTTTTCGAGAAAAAGGTTCTGCAAAAGATGTATGGTCCTTTGCGCGTTGGCCACGGTGAATATCGCATTCGATGGAACGATGAGCTGTACGTGATATACGATGACATTGACATAGTTCAACGAAGAAGACAGCGGCTACGATGGCTAGGTCATGTCGTCGGAACGGACGAAAACACTTCAGCTCTGAAAGTATTCGACGTAGTACCCTCCGAGGAAACAGAGCAAGAGGAGACCTCCACTCCTTTGGAAAGACCAGGGGGAGAAGGATCTGGCTACAATGGAATCTCCAATTATCAATGAAGAACGACTGGCGCGCTGTTGTAAACTCGGCTATAACCGCGTACGCGTTGTCTACGCCAATAAAGAGGAAGAAGAACTCCACATCTGTATTGATTATTTTTAGGTATTAGGTGTTTTAGATTCCATAGACTTTTCAGTCCGACCCTCACTACCATGAAGAAAACATGTCGATTTATGGTCTTATCTTAAATTTGTTGCAACAAATACAGCGAATCTTCTTCTTCTTCTTAATTGGCGTAGACACCGCTTACGCGATTATAGCCGAGTTAACAACAGCACGCCAGTCGTTTCTTCTTTTCGCAAAGTGGCGCCATTTGGATATTCCAAGCGAAGTCAGGTCCTTCTCCACCTGGTCCTTCCAACGGAGTGCAGGTCTTCCTCTTCCTCTGCTTCCCCCGGCGAATCGCTGTGTTCATAATCAAAGCATTAAAAATCACTCCCACGGGTACATGAGAAGGGCTACTGAACCTAACACCAATCGAGCTGTATCTACGGCGGTAGCTAAGAGGCAATCGAAGCAATAATCTCATATCGCATTGTATGAGAGAATATCCTTAGCTTGTGCGATTGCCAGAAATCCCATCCTTCTGGCTACCGAATCAACCGTGTTAATATCACGCTGTGAGATTTTAAATAAAATCTCTCGAAAAGTTTAGGAGGTATTACAACTCTTGTATGGAACGACTTGGCGCATTTTACATCGAGATTTTACGCGGTAGCTAACCGACTATTTGATGTGAGATCGTGATCTTGGGAAAATTTGTGTTCAATAAGTCGGCGTCACTTCCCACATATCGCATCAATCATTAGATTATTGAGAGAACACTTCGGTGAACAGATAATTTTACGTTTTGAACCGGTCGATTGGCCACCAAAATCGTATGATATCACATCGTTAGACTTTTTCTTGTGGGGCTATGTAACGTTTAAAGTCTATACGGACAATCCTGCTTCGATTGAGGTCTTGGAGCAAAACATCTCGCGTGTCATTCGCCAATTACCAGTCGAAATGTTCCAACGAGTCATCAAAAACTGGAATGAACCGATGGACCACCTGAAGTGTCGCCGCGGTCAATGTTTGAAAGAGATAATCTTCAAAAAATAAATGTCAAAGAATAATAATAATAATAAAAATTTTTGGAATGATAATAAACATTCCCCATTAAATTTGAATTTTCTGTGTTTTTCTTAAGAAAA
The DNA here is from genome assembly GCF_024586455.1 of Bactrocera neohumeralis. Taxonomy (NCBI): domain Eukaryota; kingdom Metazoa; phylum Arthropoda; class Insecta; order Diptera; family Tephritidae; genus Bactrocera; species Bactrocera neohumeralis. The sequence goes on from NC_065920.1 coordinate 24,518,051, forward strand.
GTAGGGAACTACTGGGAGATTATAACTCGGTATTTTCCTGTCAAGCATACATTGCAAATATTGATGGTGCTCGCTAAGCTTTATCGATGTAAAGAGAAGAAGAAGTTGATACGGATTGTTCAGTTTGTATGGCAACTATATGCTAAAGTAGTACAACATCTGAGCATACGACAACTCGAGAGCTTCTTGAGGGCAAATGGATGTGTGTAAGATTTCAGAGCTATATATCCACAACTGAGAGACCAGGCTCATATCCCTTCCGAGTATGCTTCCTATCAGATATTTTAGATATGCACATAATAAATATATATATGTATGCAATTAAATATTATATTCCCTCAAAGTAAAACAAAACGAGTCAACTAAATATCTTCTGTACACATTGACTGCGTCGAACCTAATGAAATTAATATTTTGTTTATTCTGTGTAAACTGCCGCAATAACGAAAAATATCCACATTGGTTGGCAGGTATCGGGTGATTTTTTTGAGGTTAGGATTTTCATGCATTAGTATTTGACAGATCACGTGGGATTTCAGACATGGTGTCAAAGAGAAAGATGCTCAATATGCTTTGACATTTCATCATGAATAGACTTACTAACGAGCAACGCTTGCAAATCATTGAATTTTATTACCAAAATCAGTGTTCGGTTCGAAATGTGTTTTTATCGACAAATTTTGTTCAGCGATGAGGCTCATTTCTGGTTGAATGGCTACGTAAATAAGCAAAATTGCCGCATTTGGGGTGAAGAGCAACCAGAAGCCGTTCAAGAACTGCCCATGCATCCCGAAAAATGCACTGTTTGGTGTGGTTTGTACGCTGGTGGAATCATTGGACCGTATTTTTTCAAAGATGCTGTTGGACGCAACGTTACGGTGAATGGCGATCGCTATCGTTCGATGCTAACAAACTTTTTGTTGCCAAAAATGGAAGAACTGAACTTGGTTGACATGTGGTTTCAACAAGATGGCGCTACATGCCACACAGCTCGCGATTCTATGGCCATTTTGAGGGAAAACTTCGGAGAACAATTCATCTCAAGAAATGGACCCGTAAGTTGGCCACCAAGATCATGCGATTTAACGCCTTTAGACTATTTTTTGTGGGGCTACGTCAAGTCTAAAGTCTACAGAAATAAGCCAGCAACTATTCCAGCTTTGGAAGACAACATTTCCGAAGAAATTCGGGCTATTCCGGCCGAAATGCTCGAAAAAGTTGCCCAAAATTGGACTTTCCGAATGGACCACCTAAGACGCAGCCGCGGTCAACATTTAAATGAAATTATCTTCAAAAAGTAAATGTCATGAACCAATCTAACGTTTCAAATAAAGAACCGATGAGATTTTGCAAATTTTATGCGTTTTTTTTTAAAAAAAAGTTATCAAGTTCTTAAAAAATCACCCGATATTAGGTTACAAACGAAAGCAAATAAGTATTGCATAAAATATACTAAATAAATTGGAATTATAATTAGTGCGGCATGAAATGGAATATTTGTGGCCAAGGCGACCTCATCGATCCAAATGAACTCCCACACAACACAATTTGCACCAGAATTACGGAGTGCTTTGTGCATTTACCACATATGCAAATTGCCGTTATGTGTAAAGTAATGAATATATGAAGAAGCATTAGTTGTGTGGGAATTATCTGAATTTTATGGTTAGCTTTCATAAAAAAAATTTCGTTACAAAATTAAAATCAACTTCAGTACTTTTGTGATATTTTTTCTAATCAAATGTGACCTAATTTTTTCAAATACGGGAAATTAAACTTATTATGCTCTTTATGGTTAGTAGAAGCCTGTACGACCTTGACAGGACCTTGAAATCTTTTGGGTTTCCTTTAGCTAACGCCCTCTCTCTTAGTCCCTCTCTCTCTCTCTCTCTTCATTTCGCTTACCCAACTTTTGAATCTCCCCTCTTTTTGATCACATTTAGCATAAGAAACTATGTGGAGCCTTAGATAGTACAAATAGATGACTGTATACCTCCCTAACCTTGAATCCTGAACTAAACCTGAGACAAAGACCGCACTCTACAAGTCCCTCATCGTTTCTGTCCTGCTATATTGTGAGGAGGCATAGACAATGACATCATCTGATGAGTCCGCCTTAGGAGTGTTCGATAGAAAAGTTTTGCGGAAAATTTATGGTCATTTGCGCATTGGCAATGGCGAGTATCGCAATCGATGGAACGATGAGCTGTACGAGATATACATACGTCGACATTAACATAGTTCAGCGAGTCAAGAGACAGCGGCTGCTTTAGGTCTTGCTGTCCGGATGGAAGAGGAACACTCCAGCTATGAAGGTTTTTGTTTCAGTACCCGCCGGTGAAAGCAGAGGAAGACCTTTGATTTGATCTGGTCGCAGAATTTATAGCTCACGCATAATTAGACATCAGACTATGTAACGGCCAGACATAGTTTCCTTTCAAGCGTGCAATAATCGGTCCTATTAATTAGCTGATAGCTGATCCAGTCTGGTACCTATAACTCATATAAAATTGATCATAAAGACTCTCATAAATCGACGAAGCGATTTGAGGCGATCAAATATTGGTTGAGGCCGCCGATGTCAATCTGTGCTATCTCTCCTGGTTCGCCGAAGGTATGACCACCGACTTCTTTCAACCCAAGTCTGGCGTGTTAAGAGCATGCGAGGTCCATAGGCTCACTGTTAGTAAGATGACAACGGAGTTCCAACTCGCACCCATTCGGGTATGATTGGAGTCAGTCTATCCCTCTTGCTAACTCATCGGCTAAGCAGTTTCCAGCGATTCCGCTAGGTAACTAGGCACGGAAACGAACCCTGATGATTAAGTTACTTGTTACTATATTTAGTGATGAGTCAACTTTATCTTAATTTACAAGCGACTAGGGCGTGGTTTACGAGTTTCAGCTTATCTTTGGATCACCATTCGCTAAAATAATAAATTGTTTCGAAGTCAAATTGAAAGACAAGGTCTTTTTCTTTATCGAATTCATCGTTGTTCAATGAAGATGTCAATATTCTGAGCTCTATTTAAGATTTTCATATAAGAAAAAGGTTAGAACTTTTAAGACGGCTTGCAGGTTGTTCTATAAAATACCAAACCAAATTTTCTTTTAACCGAGAGATGAGAGGCATTCTCTAATCAGTTCTAAATTTTGTTGAACAAACCTTATGATGGGAGGCATTTTCAGTAACTCACTTTCAAGTGAGTTTGAAATAAAATATTATAAAATAGTTAGAAAAATAATTTGAAGTCTATGAAAATCATTCCATCATTTCGTGGTACATGAATTTCCGTTTCAATTTTAAATACGCTGAAATAAGAATTAAATTTAAATTACACAAAATTTGTCTTTGTTTAAAAAAAAAAGTTTAAATATTCATATGAATACCAAAGCGACAGTCCAGTCCGCATTTCGTTTTCGAAATGTTACTCTACAAAAATAGCTTAAACAGCTAATTAGTAATAATTACTATAAGTCTCCTTCAACTTAAATTTCAAATTAAACAAAATTTTCACCGATATTTCAATAGAGCATAGATTAATTAGCATTTAATTTGCATAACTAATAAAAACAATACGAATTTGTTACCCAAAACCAGTTCAATTCCATATTAGATATCGACACATTTGACAGTTTTTATACTGTCGCTTCATATCTCGCAAGAGTAAAAGTATTATGTGCAAGCAAAGGTTGTTTATATTATTGAAAAAAAATCAGGAGAGAGATATGTAGAAGTAACCTCAAATAATTATATTATCCGACATATGCAATAAGCATGTATGCTGACGATGTAAGTAGTTCTTATGGTAACAGTGATGTTTCTTTCATTCCACAATAAGTGAGATTATGGAAGGAGCTATACGAAGGTAGAGCGCCACGAACAATGGACAAAACCAAAATATCTCAATTTCAAATGCTCACACTCGTTGGTAGAACCATTTCTCTCTCCCCCAAATCTAAATATCTGTGGCTGGATATCGATACCGAACTGAACTGTAAAGTGTTTATTGAACAATGAACCAATAAAGCGTATATGGGTTACTACACCTGCAAATAAATACTTTAGCAGGTAGCTGGGTCTTGAACCAAATATACATTAAATCCGTAACTAGGCAAATTCTGATGTACTTAGTATTGGTTTGGTGGCCGGCATTAAAGGAACACTCTAATATCAGGAAATTAATTGGATTACAGATACCACTTTGCAGCGATTACTGGGGCTATTAAGTTATGTAAGGTCATATAAAGATGATAAGCAAAGTGATTTACTTAAGTAAATCGGACTATATCCTCTTCCTCCTTTTCCCAAAGTTAGATTTCAATAGCTTTTTTCTAGACAAGTATTGAGAAAAGCTTTAGTTGGGAGGAGGATACCATCTCAATATATATGGACGGAACAAAACGAACTTCCTGCATCAGTTTCCCATAGACGCCTTTATTAGGAATGCAGCATCATAAGATCTTGATGCTAAAGGAATTGGGAGGTTGGAATAAGAAATATTATAAATAAAGCGTCATCCTGAGGTTAGATTTCAATAGCTACTTTCGGGTGAGGATATCTAGAAATCTTTCTCTCTCTCTCTCTCTAACCGACTATAAAACTCAGCCAACATTTTCCGAACGGAGGTACTTGAATTATAGAAGGCCTGTAGTGTAACTGCGGGAGGATACAGAAATACGGATAGCCAGCCGACATTACTGACCTTGTGGACCCTGCGTAGTCAACAATAGCCTGATAACGAAGCAGATACGGCCCAAATTAATAAGATTAGAACTAAAGATTTATTACATAGATCTGTGGATAGAATTTGCAGACTTACAGCTACTATGACGGGTAAGGCTGCCCTCTAACAATATTTGCCACAGCTGTAAGCTAGAAGGGAATAAATAGGAATTAGTTTAATGAACGTCTCTCGTAAATTTTAAGAGATAACTTCACTAAAAGTCTCTATACAAAAACCCCTTAATCATTAAAATAAATAGGTTGGATAGAATTTTTTAGAATTTTGAGCTTTCAAAGCTGTCAAAGAAACTTAAAAGCTTGTTGATGACTCGTGGCCCAATTAGGCCTAATTTTGAACATACTTTCTACTTATAGTTGTTTTAAAAGAGGAAAAACATATAAAGCCTTTTGGAATTCATGCAGTTTACTTCCTTTAACGATACATAACGGTATATACAGCGGTACAGATCTCAGTATATAGTATAGAATAAACCTTATATATAATAATTGCTTTAAAATTTGGATGAAATCAGTCTCAACCTTTTGAAGCCTTGCATAAACACCGAAAATGAGCAGCTCAGTTCTTTCGGTTGAGTTAAGGCCATCAGAAGCTGTAATGAAATTAGTTGCACGTAATGTTCTTGGTAGCCCTAATATATCTAATATGGGAATTACAAACCGTCTTGTTCTTTTTAAGCCAAAAACATCCGCCAATAAAGAAGGCATTTGACATTAGCTAATTCCGACTAGCATAATTGCATGTGGATTCAAAAATGTTCGACAAGGACTGACAGCTTCAACATGGACTGCTAAATACGTCTAGACGAAAGCTTTATTGATTTAAGGCAGTCTAGTTTTCTATGAAATATGTAACACAGATAGTAAATGAGACAACTTAGAGAAATGTTATATGTTTCTAAGCATCCTGTTCGGTATATTTCCGACTCTTTAAATCCTTACAACTTACGAATGCAATTAAAACTCTGTTCCAACCGACCATAAGCCTACCTTTATTATTCAATTTCAATACATTTCAACACAAGTGATTTATTATAGCTGCGCATATAAATAAATTAAATACAAAAAGAGGTTTTAAATTTTTCGTGTTGTTGTATTCGTTGAACAAACACGGTTGTGGCGTTTTTACGAAACAAAAATTTGCACTAAATTAAGTCGGTTAAACAAATAAAGGCATTTCAGTGAAAAACTGCAAATATATTCATTAATATAGGCACATTAGAATTCAAATAAAAGTAATTACTATATAATAAATCGATAAAATTATGGCGATTTACTTAAATGTTGGCTAGTTATTTGTTTGTCAATGTGTTTATGCCGGCGATTTAGGCAGTCATTTTAGGTTAGAAAGCAAATATTGGACGCTTTAAATTTAATGAATTTATAATTGATTTTTGACAGCGTTGAATACATACTAATAGAAGCAAAAAATAGTGAAACACTTTAATTTAAATTTCAGAGAAATATTTTTTTCTGTGTTGGCATGATTGTCAGTGACATCTGTGCCAAATATTAGGTTGTCAAATCTCTCCTTCCGCCTTTTTGTCTTTTGAATTTCGCGGCTATGTATGAAGCACTACAGAGCTCGTATCTGGCAATACTATACATCTTTGAAAGGTCTTGACACAACCTATCAAACCTCGCTATGCATGACTAGTTTGGATATTGCATTCAACTGTTATAGACGTGTAAACATGGAGTTCACTAACGCCGAAATTCGCGCTATTTTAAAATTTTCCTTCGTTAAAAGCAAATTCGCTAGAGAAACGTTCCGTGAGATTAATGGTGTTTTAGGGATTAAATTTAAAAATATCACTTCGAACTGCGGAGGAATGGTTTCGACTTAGTTGTCTAACGATTCAGAGCGGGTGAAAACGACACCATGGATAAGCCACTCGGCAGAAGACCAGTTATGACGAATACCCATCAAATTATGGAAAACATCGAGTTAGACTGACATGTGGCATTTCGTGACATCGTCCAGAAGATGGGAGCTAGTCACCAAACCATTTTAAACCATCTGAAAAAGGCTGTATACACAAAAAAGCTTAATGTTTGGGTGCTGCATGATTTGACGCAAAAAAACTTTCTGGATCGAATCAAGGCCTGCGATATGCTGCTGAAATGGAACGAACTCGAGCCATTTTTGAAGCAGATGGTGACTGGTGACGAAAAATGGATCACATACGACAATATCAAGCGAAAACGGGCGTGGTCGAAGGCCGTTGAATGGTCTCAAACAGTAGTAAAGCTGGGATTGACGGCCAGGAAGGTTTTGCTGTGTGTTTGATGGGATTGGAAGGGAATCATCCACTGTGAGCTGCTCCCATATGGCCAGACGCTTTATTTTACCATCTAGTGCAAACAACTGGACCGCTTGAAACAGGCGATCGACCAGAAGCGTCCAGAATTATCCAACAGGAAGGGTGTAGTCTTCCACCAGGACAACGCCAGACCACACACTTCGTTGATGACCCGTCAGAAGCTATGGGTGCTTGGATGGGAGGCTTCATTGCATCCACCATATAGCCCGGATATAGCGCCAAGTGATTACCAACTGTTCCTGTCCATGGCGAACGCCCTTCTTCGCAAATAAGCAGGGGTCTTCTACGAGGGGGTATTATGAAGATGCCGTCTAGATAGAAACAGATTATCGAACGAAACGGCGCATATTTGAACTAAATCCGATCACTTACACACTTTTTATAAAGCATTAAATAAAGAGCAAAAAAGCGGATGATATTCGACAACCTAATATCACATGACAATAATTATTGGTTTTGGTCTTTCTGATGTACATATTCAATAAAGAAGTTCCATTAAAGTTTTTGTTTTTGATGATCAACACGTTAATAAAATAAAGAAATTCGTGCTTGAGAATCGATGATGAACAGTCAGAGATCTTACTGGTATCGTCGGAATATCGAAAGGATCAGTGAAAACATTTTTGAAAGATCATTTGGGACCAAGAAAAGTGAAAGCACAATTGGTTTTCGACAGCATCGCGTTATCGACTGTGAAACAATTCTATTCGACTATCAGGATGTAATGAAAGGTATTATAAATGGCGATGATGAAGTGATCTCCTTTTTATTATTGCTCATTCGTATAGGAGAACTCTCTTCAAATAAAATTTTACACTTCATTTTATATCGGCTTCCTCAATTTATTCTTACATACACTTCTGATAACCGACACGAAGTAAAAGCCAAGACTTGTCTTACATTGAGTTCCACAAAGTCCTTTTCTTCTTCAGCTATTCTTTATTTTCTATCAACTTCATGCTATCGTAAAAAATGTTTCTGTGTCTGATTTGTCTTTTAATCATTTAAAAATATCATAAAGGTGTAGCAAAAGTGTTAGGTTAGAGTTTTTGGAGCAGAACATTAATCTGTGAGATATTTTTTTTGTGGAGTAAACAACCACCTCTACACAGATAACAACTTCTATAAGTGCCAAGTAGTACAATGGAAACCAACTTTTTCCAGTACCAGCCTGTATACCTACGTATATCCAAATGCATAGGGCCAGAAGAGCAAGCTAGCTAGAATTGTATGCTAAATCTACTGTTCACTTGGGTAACACCGAAGTTAAAATAAGACATAGAAATTGGCTAAAATAACCTGGAGTTCTTGCAAATTATTTCTAAATATATTTTCAGCTTTTGTTCTTCTACCTTTTCTTAATTGAACCGCTTCGGATTGATGACGGTATTGATACTCAGGTTGTTTTACCAAGCTCAGTTCTTTTCAGAAAGTTTCTTATGAACATATTTAGTTCTATTTATGTCTTCCAAGTTTGTTCAGCAAAGAAAAGCAGAACAACGTTGTATAGCCTTTCGGTGCGTACAACATACGAGTGAAATTACCTTATAGAAGGAAGAAGATTTACTCTTTTAAACGCCCTTACAAACCAAACAAAACGATACAAATCGTGTAATCTTCCAATTTAAGGTATTGTAAAGGAAACTGTGAGAGTTTCACCCACTGTTAGGGGGACAGTTTCCTTACAGGTATATGCTGTATTCCTACTGTCACCTATATAGTTAGTTCCTTCGCCAGAGATTTATTCAAATCTGCTTTTTTAGCTTGAATTCGCATGAGTTTGAGTGGATTTTGGGAAGAGTTTTGGGTCGAATGAAGTATAAAAGATTAAAGAGGAATCATTCTACACCGCATATAAACTTCTTATATACAATCTAGGGAAAATAAATCCAAAATCTTAACAAAAAATTTAAGGTTTTATTTAGCATAGCTAGAATGCTCTGATGTATGTCAAATAAACACCATTGTGAACGACAACTGGATGCCATTTTGAAGATAATTTCACTTAAAAATCTCTACCCAGTAGAATCTATCGATTTCACTAGCTTCTCGTGAGACAAATTTTTAACCAAAATCATTAGCCATAGACAGTAAAATGTAGCATTCACTTGTTATGGACTCTAAGGTGGATGTTAAAGAATCTGCTAACCATGCTCACAGGACTTTTGTTGAGTCAATATCGATGTATTTGGATTGTAGTATAGAAAATTTCTTTTCTGTTGCACTAAACTGCCGCCTTTGGGCGCTTCCTTCCTTTAGACGGTCACCGGCGGTCGGCTAATTGCTATTCGACCACGAATAATTTTTCACCACCAGTAAACATTTATATTTAGTTGGACCACTTTAAGGTTATTTAGAAATCCATCAAGGGCCTACCACAGCGAAATGAGCGTTTTCTGCTTATCTTTCAATATTTTTTCGAGAAGTTCGAGCAATAAAGCCACGATTTTTGAAAGTAATATAGGTCTTGACTTCTGCAAAGGACTGGGTATTGTTGAGGTATAAATTTCTAATCAAATCAGCCAAAAATGGTGAGTCGAGGGTGTCAGAGGTGAAGTTGGAGTTGACAAGTGTAGATTGACTTCTTTTGACATCAGATTACCAGGTAGTGTATATTATTATTTCAAGCCTTGTCGATTGTAGACCAGTTCTATTTTCATATTGGCCTAAAATTTAACTTTAGATAGCTTCGGATCGTTTGGAAAACCAATAGAAGAATTGTTAAGTTCCAACAATGTTTTGAAACAGCTAAAGTACATGTTCTTAAGTAAACTCGAGGTACCCAACTAAACATCGAACTGGCCGAATTGTGTGCATCTAATAACGGTAAACTCGCTTCATTTCTTTTCTATATAACTATAATATCATAGTAAATACACAGTTTACAGGAGTAAATGTACGAAGTACATATGTATCAATCGCCCGACTTTGCCTGATGTGATAAAGTGGGGTTCCCTTTGTACAAATCGCTGTTGACTGGCATTTTATTGCCGTTCAAATACAGTAATATTATAAGCAATATTTTTTTTAACACAGCGGGCAATTTCCTCTGTGCTGTGCCACCCTTCCCTACACCAACAAGTTCGTACGCTATTGAAGTGGCAGCATACACACACAGAGACACTTTTGCTAACGGTTGTGGCATGTGGCATTCACACGTGTGTAGTTGCATGATACGGCAGATCTTAACTTGATTATATAAATTTTCAGCATGCGCCCTGCCAACCGACCGATGGCATTGCAGAGCCACAACTCGAAGTCGAATAATTGTCGCGACCGTTTGCAACAACAACAAAACCCGAGACTAGGTTTCATACAAAGAAAATGAAACGGAAATTATGGCGAATTGGAATATTGGCGCTGCCACCCACAAGCAGGATGTGTGTGTGTGTGTGTGTATGTGCACACATGCCACATATGAAGCTATAGGTGCTCCGTTACAACGGTTACAAGAACCACACACGTGTGGCATTTGGGGCAGGAGTGAAATTTATTATTTTTCTGCTTCTATTCAACTTTTTGCATTTGCTTTCCTTTTTTCCACTTCTTTTTCTTACTTTTTCTTTTTCATTTAGGCAAAAAATATGTATGTATGTGTGTGTATCGATATGCGGATTGTGAAACAGCGGTTTCATTTTACAAAGCTCACCAGCGATGAACGCCCCCCGTCACGACGATAACTGTCGCGCGTTGCCAACAGCGCCCAATACATTCAATACCGCATGTGCACACTCCATCCATATATGTACATACATACAAGTATATACAAAGCTGTGTGGCAACTGTCGTCGGGGGCGTTCGCGTCACATATCATTCATAATTCAACGAATTTAACGTCGAAATAATGCAATTACCCATTTTTGTCGTATTGTATTTCGTGCTCTTGACTGGACTCACACACATACAAGTCTTTCTCTATGTGTGCGCATGTGGCATGTGGAAGTGGATGTGCGTGCGTTGGTGACGGGCAATTGTGACCCACATTGTTATATGTGTGAATTCAGGCAGGAAATTGAAATTATTGCGGCATTTGCGCTGAGGGAGGGTAGGCGGTGCGCCACAGAACTTTTAAGAAAATGACGAAGCAATTGAATTCATATGGCAACCGAGAGTTCAATTGCCTGAATAAAACTGTGGTGTATGTTAAACACATACATAGAACATATATGTCGTATACACAGACGCTTTTTATGGTTTTTGCAATAATTCGCATGAGTTTGTTGCAAAGAAATCAGTGAATTCAGCTCAGTCTTAAGATTCAAAAGAGTAGCCAATAACTCTAGTATAAAGAGTGGTATACTGACATAAAGATGTTGTATACATAGCTGAGGTTATGCTTTTAAGATTTTTGAAATATTCTATGGAGGCACGAAACATGTTACTTGGAGTATAACAGTTCTCACCGAGCGATGGTTTATAAAGCTTAAGTATAGGTAAACTATATATATAATATAACTATCATATCATATAACTATATGAAAAGAAGTTAGTTGATGAGAGTAACTGATTTTCGAATGTCCATACATACGTTCTTTAATAAGAGGAAAGATTAAGTGCAATCTGTATCAGAGTCCGAAAAGGGCCCTGCCATTCACACAATTTATTCAGGAAGTCAGGAGAAAGTAATCCGATTTCTCTCTTTCATGTGTTATTAAAATTGTATTTAACTAAATGTAAAACAAAAGAAAATTTCTTCATTCATTTTCCCTTCATTTATCAAAAAGTTTCCATACAAGCACTTAAATTTAATCATTCAGTTTATATGGCAGCTATATGCTATAGTCGTCCGATCCGAATATATGCTTCCAAGATTGCATCATTACTATCGACAATAAACCTTGTCAAATTTCGTAAAGATATCGCGCAGACCAAAAAAATTGTCCATAAAAGCATTTTAGTTGGATCAGTCACCGCATATGGTACTATGCTATAGGTACAAAATGAGTTTCTTGGACAGAAAAGAACATGTGCAAAATATCATATCGATATCTTAAAAACTGAGGGACATCTATAAAGATATAAAGAAGGATAGACATGGCAATGCACTTGATCAATATGATTATTAACATATAGCATATCTTCTATAAAGCCGATGGATTGCCGGCTGAGCGCAGAACTGAGCACGCATCAGCTTCTTTGTAGAAAATGGTCGGAAGAAATTATGCACGACGAGTTTGAGAATTTAAGTATGCTCTGCCTAATCCACAAAACGGAGACCCCACAACCTGCGCCAACTACCGCGGGATAAACCTACTCAACATGGCATATATATTTTATAGAGCATACTGTGTGAAAGATTAAAGAACACCGTCAACAAACTGATTGGACTTTATCAGTATGGCTTGAGGAAATCAACAACTGACTTCACCATGCGCCAAACTTGGAAAAGACCCTTAGAAAGAAGATCGACACACATCACTTCTACGTCGATTTCAAAGCTGCTATTGACTGCTGCCTTTATTCCGCTATGTCTGAATTTGGTATTCCCGCAAAACAAGTCAAAAGCGCCGATAGGATCGAGAGGAACCCTCCAGCCGTTCGACTCCAAACAAGGTTTCAGATAACTCAAGCTACAGATGCAAATAGAGAAGGTACAATCTCCTATAAGCTGCTGGCGTACGCCGTTGAAATCGACATTATTGACCATAACAACCGCCTAGTTAGTTCTGCTTTCCGCAGGTTGGACAAAGAAGTGAAACAAATGGTTGTGGTAGTGAACGAGGATGAGACGAAATATCTCCTGTCGTTAAACAGTCGTCGTACTCGCGATTTGGTTCACGCGTCACTGTTGACAATCCTAACTTTGAAGGCATGGACGATGACAAAATCTGACAAAGTCGACGTTACGAGTTTTCGAGAGAAAGGTTCTGCAAAATATTTATATTTATTCTGCGTTGGCCACGGCGAATACCGATGTCGATGGAACGATGAGCTGTACGAGATATACATATAACGACATTAACATAGTTCAGCGAATTAAGAGACTGCGGCTGCGTTGGCTATGTCATGTCGTCCCAATGGATGAAAACACTACAGCTCTGAGAGTATCCGACGCAGTTACTGCTGGGGAAAACAGAGGAAGATCATATAGAGAAGGACCTGGCTACACTAGTAAGCTTTTGTTTCGCCAGACAGCGAAAAAGAAACACGTATGGCAAGATGTTGTAAACTCGCCTATAACCGCGTAAGCGTTGCCACACCAGTAAAGAAGAAGAAGATATGCATACTACCAAGGACTTTAAAATTTACCTTAAACACTGTTTTTTGAATGGATTTAATAGCTTGCACGAGATGATTTCAAGGTATTCGTCGGCGGAAGAACTTAATATTAAAATAATAAAGACATATCGTCCCATGAAAATTTAAGAATTCTATCCTGATCTGTTTAGGAAGCTAAGAACAACTCCCGAAAATTTGGTTTCGGTCTGAGTGCATTTCTGCTATGCAATGACTCTGGCCCCCATAAATATAATGCATCTTATCTAAATCTTTATAATCTACCTTTTAATATACCCAGCGGTGGACATGGAAATGAAACTGAACGTTTACTACTCTCATTGCTGCATAGTCTTATCAAGTCATACCCAGAATTTAAGCTTTTTTTAAGGCTTTGAGAAACTGCTCAGGCTTTTTCACCATGGTGTCTACATTCTGGCAGGGATTCCGAAAAAAATTATGTATGTATAGTATATATGAACAAATATTTAGTTTCTCAAATGAGAATTTCAGTGTATTGACTTAAGTATTGATATTTCTTCATTGGTAGCCAACTACACTTTCTTAAAAGTTCTTTCTTTAAAAGTAAGAAGGCACTGGAAAGACTCCAGCAGACAGCAAAGGCTGTGCAAGCATCTTAGCTGAGTATTTGAATTAACTGTTGGCCGACAGCGTTACATATTTACCTACACATTTACATTCCTACACAAGGCAAATACTTTGCGAAAGTGAAAAGTAGAAATCGAAAAGTCTGAAAAGTTAAGACAAGCACAGAAATAGAGATTTATGCACGGAGTCGAAAAAAAATATGAATAAAAAACATTAAAATGTAGTGGTGGCGTGTAAAGAAAGCATTTCAAAGGATTCAGTTTAGTGTCAGTGCTCCTAAACTACCGAAGAAGCAAAAAGAGAAAAGAAACAAAGTAAATATAAAGCAAAGAGTTGAGGTTATACTGATACTTTGAGCCAGCTAGCTGTTGAGACATTCGAACAGCTGTGAAGAGCTAAAATATGCACGAGGAACAACGGCATATACGTATGCCGATCTGAACAATTTTGTGGGAGACTACTCCGTTGCCTTAAATAATAATTTATACCAAATTCGATATCTCGCAAACTCAAAAAGTTTTCCATTCAAGGACTGAAGTTGGAGCGGATATATGGAATGATAGCCTTTGGATAGTTGACGTTATTCCCTCAGTACCAAAAGCTCCTTCAGGATCGGGAAAGACCTCCCAGAGCCGTTCGATACCAAACGAGGTTTCAGAAAAGTCGACTCTTTATTGTATGACTTTCTCAAACTACTCCTGTAGAAAAGACTTCGAACTGCTGAATTAAATTCAGAAGGTACAATCTTCTATAAGAGTGTACAGCTTTTGGCGTATGTCGCTGATATTGATATGATTGGCCTCAACAAACGCGTCGTTATTTATGCTTTCTCCAGAATGGATAAGTATAAGGATTATAATATCTCCAGTCATCAAACGAACAGTCGTCGCACTCCCGACTTGGCTTTAAGTCACTGTTGACAGTCATAACTTCGAAGTCGTAGATAATTTCGTCTATCTTGGAATCAGTATTAACAACAACAATAATTTCAGGCTCGAAATCCAACCTAGAATAACTCTTGCCAACAGGTGCAACTTCGGACTGAGTAGGGAATTGGGAAGTAAAGTTCTCTCTCGACCTACAAAGACCAAACTGTACAAGTCACTCATCATCCCCGTCCTGCTATATACTGCAGAGGCATGGAAGATGATAATATCGGATGAGTCGGAGTAACGAAGTTTCGAGGGAAAGTTTGGCAACGGCGACTACCGCAGTCAATGGAGCGATGAACTGTATGAGATATGTACATTGACATGTTGTCCGCATGGATGAAAACCCTCCAGCTCTGAAAGTATTCGACGTAGTACCCGGCGGTGGAAGAAGGGGAAGACGAGGTTGGAAAGACTAGGTGGAAGTTGGAAACACCAGTTGGAGAAGAACTTGACTACCCTCGGAATCTCCACTTGGTGTCAAACTGTGTCTACGGTGCGGTGTATACTTCAATAACGAAGAAGAAGACCGATATGAGCGATTCCTACAAATGAGTACTCTTTGGGGATGAAAAATTTTAGAGCATTGTACCAAAAACTGACGGATTATTTCATACCAAACCCTATGAAATATAATGCGAAAAAGTCGCCTACTGAAACAGTAGTCATCTAACCGGGATAAAATAGAGAAAACTATCGACGCGATGTGTGTCACGTTTGCGGGACTACAAGCAGAATTTGGAGACTACTTTTATGTTGTTTTTCGCTGTTTAAGCGCAATTCGAAGAAGATTCTGCGTCGTTCATCGATGGAATTTGGATGCAGCGGTGCACAAAGGATATCAAAGAATAATCGAAACAATGGACGCAAAAGTGAATATTACCATCTTCTGGAATGGAAATGTAATCTAGAACGACAACTTGAAGAAGAAAAAGGCAGTTACATAGCTCCTTAAAAAGTTATTGGAATGAGAAAGATTGTGTCGGATTTGAAGTTTTCCGTCGCTACGCAGGCCTCGTTTTCGATTTCTGGAAAAATTGTTTTTCAACTGATTCAAAGAAATTCAAGCATCATAGGGTCCAGAGTATCGAGCTAAGAGGCGACTATGTTGAGAAGTAAAGATTCTTGTTCCTTTGTTGACCGAAAGGTCAGGCGAGGTACTAATCGGACTACCCCCGTAAGCAAAAAAAACCGCCACATAGAAGAAACAAAATAAAACGCAAGCCAACAATTGCTGCACCGCTTCAAAAAGCAACGTCTCTGGCAAAGCCAAATCGCCAAAATAATTGGTAAAATTGTGTTGCATGCGAATCTCTTCCTACAAATATTTGCATATGTGTGCGTGCGCCTCTAAATACAATACACCATATACATATGTACACACATATCAGTCGATACTGCCAGCCGAAAATGGTAAACATTTGCAATTTTATAAGCAACAGCAACAACACACACGCACGCACACACCCGTATACCACGGTGAGGCATGCGCTCACATCCGGTGCGTCCAAAGTTCATGCAGCGCACGCATTGAATTCCATGCGGCAACGTGCAACCGCGCCACTGAGGGGGTTACCACACTTGCTGCAGGCGCTTTTTGCCCAACTTCGCGCACCAGCAGCAGCAGCAGCAGCAACTGTGGCGCTGTAGTTATTTGCTGATGTTGCTGCTTTTGATGCTTTGTCGCTTCACTGCTTTTTAAACTTTTGCGGCATGCAAAAACGACGGCGTGGCATGCGGTGCGTTGCAACATGCAGCATTACCCAGTCAACCGATTTTCGTTTGGGTGCTGGAGCGCTGCCGGGGTGTGTCACATCATTTATCACTGTCGCCTGTGAAGTGCGGCGAATTTAAGTTACATCAGTGTACTATAGCCGACGGAAATACAAGCAAAACCGTTGCGAAAAGTGACATAACATACACAACAACAGCGCTACGCAAAATTCCGAGAAAACTGCAAAAAGAAAAGGAGTTGCTTGGAAGAGGAGTGCTTGGAGAAGCGGCACAAAATTTGAGTTTTGCATTTAAAGTTCTGCGGCGCAATGTTGCATGCAACAAAATTATAAATAAATGCATATGGGGAGGAGACAGCATCGTCCGCCGTAGAAACACGATCGGAATACTCAGTGAAGGTCGCTCGGGGTGGCATATTCGGACGTTTCGAACTTAGCGTTGGTCTCTGGACTGAAATATGGTTTTTCTATATTTCTTCAATGTGTTGTGATCTTACATGTATACTGCGATCACAAAACCCGGTTTAGTCATTGATTTTCAGAACGATTATCTTATGTGCATTTTCGAGGCCAGAAATAAGGTTTTGGCTTGCTGACAGAATTAGGTACCTAAGGCTCATCCCAGACAGGAAACTCACTGGAGGAAAACCAACATCAAAGAAAAAGTGAGAAGGGCATCGATGACATTGAATAGCTTCAGTGTAGTCATTGGGAAAAATTGGGATGCCACGTCAAAAGTAGTGATTTGGCTCCATGAATCCATAGTTAATACTACGTTTTACAGAATTTTAGTTTTGGCGTAAGGCGCCGAAAAAGACTACAGATCGCTGCGGCGTCTTCCTTCTTAAACGATAATTGCCTTTAGTTCTCTGATTACTACTGGAAGGATGTCTAGACCCCTTGTTTTTGGCATTTAGGTACTTCAGCTTGCTGCGACCGGTACTTAAATCCCAATAACTGCGGAACGGGAACGGGCTCATTTGCCTTATTGTGGTTTACTGGACTGTTGGGCCTCAAAGTAGCACTGCAAGCTTTAATAAATTACCAGCAGCTGTGTAGTCGAAAGGTACTTCTAACCCAGGATAAATCGTAAGAGGTTCTAGGGAGTATTTACTCTCAGTAATGTCCACCTTTGTTGGAGTTCTTACTTGACACTGCCTGAATGGGCAGTGGAGTACGATTGATGGAGGAGTTTCAAGTGGAATCGTCCTAAAACTTCCGCCTCGAATGTCAGACTTTTGCCAGACCAAAGCAAAAACAATTTAGATCTAATAACTTCAGACATCCAGCTGAAATGGCGGATAAAGCAATAAAACACCTAAGTATATTTGTGTTATGTTAAGGGCGTGTTTGCCCATGGTTCAACATCCAACGACAGATGTTTTTCATATACAAGTAGTTTCAAAAAGGACTGTACATAACAGACTAAGTGTATCCAAGGCCTGAACTAGGGATCAGTCATCAAAACAAACCGACAGATCTCAGAGCATTTTTAGAGTTTCCAGAGTTCTGTTTTATTAGACCCTTTCGTAGATGGAGCCATGTGTAGAAGTTCACGCAATTGAGGGAAGTCTCTGAAGTTGGAAAGCGAGCTAAAGGGGGAAGGCGAAACGTCTCTTCTCACATTTGTGTGCTGGGTTTTCGACTCGCAGCATAAAAAAACAACTCCAATGAAAACAACAAAAAAATTCGTATATCTTGGAACCAGAAACAACAGCGTCAGCATCGAAACCCAACGAAGAATATCTCTTGCCAACAAGTGCTACTTCGAACCGAGTTTTCGAAAGAAAGGTTCTGCGGATGATTTATGGTCCTTTACACATTGGCAAAGGCGAATACCGCAGTCGATGAAACAATGAGCTGTACGAGATATACGGCGACATTGACATAGTGCAGCGAGTTAAGAGACGCGGCTACGCTGGCTAGGTCATGTCGTCCGAATGGATGAAAACACTACAGCTCAGAGAGTTTTCGATGCAGTAAGTACCCACCTGGGAAACTGAGCAAGGCCTCCACTCCGTTCGAAAGACCAGGTGGAGAAAGACCTGGCTACAACTGGAATCTTCCATTGCCGCACAACAGCGAAAAGGAAGATCGACTGACGCGCTGTTTAAACTTGGCTATAACTACGTAGGCGGTGTCTACGCCAATAAACAAGAAGAAGATTAGTTATAGAACACTGTTTTTATATTACAACCCGACGATTGATTTCAAAATTTTCATTCAGAACATTTTCCGATCTTCAAGAAGCCATAGGATTGGTCAAATCCGTTGCAGTTTCTCTGATACAAGATTTTTTCGCTCGATAAATATCTCAGTAAAACCAAATATGTAAAATTTAAGAAAATTTAATATAGAGCCAACTATTGCCAAAGCCACTGGTTGATTGTTTTGTGCTCGTTTTTGTAAGTTTGTAAGTAGTATGTATATATAGTATGTGCGCCCACGTCCCCGTCTTTACATCAATTTGTGCAACTACTCGCCCATTCATATTTATTCGCCGGCGTGCGGCATCTTTGTTCGCTGTGGCAAGTTTTGTATTTAGTCACAGATTTAATGCGAAGAACTTTCCAAACGATGCCTTCATTCGGTCGTGTGCACATAAATTGTTTTAGAACTTCGTTTTGCTTGTAATACTCGCATTGAAGCGCCGCTACACCAAATACAACACATTCAAAATATAATGAAACATAAATGTATGCGTGTGTGTATGTGTGGGAGTGTGTGTGTGTGTGCCTTGACAAGGGAAATTTACTCATATTCGGCATTATGGCAAAAGTGTAGGCAAAAAGTTTCGGAAATTGCCGTAAAACGTTTGCTTCTTATGTTTTCTTCATCGTCGGCATGTTACACTTGCTCGCTCGTTGGCCGGGTCGCCTAAGAGTTATTGTACATATTTGTGTCGCTTAAATTATGTGTTTGATGATAAAAGTTTGCGAGGCATGCAACGCATTGATAAGACGATGTGGTATGCAGATACACACACGCATGCAAACAGAAGTATATATTAAAGCTTTAGAACCTTCGTTGCCGGTTTCGCTATGAACGAAGTTAGACAAGTTTATGCGAATTCGAGCGGAGCAGCAAAATTGTTGGACAAATAAAAAAGTGTGTATTTGTTGTACAAAAACGTAACTGAAAAGTGTATGATGTTAAGTTTTTAAGTTAAAAAAAAAAAATAAAAAATAAAATATTAAAATTATTGTTGTTGGGAGTTAAAAAATTGCGCTGTTTATACTTAAATACATAGAAACAGTGTCCACTACGCCATAGCTCCGCCCTCTTCCCAAAAAATTTACATGCAGTAGAAACCTAAAGTTATAAAGTTGTAATACCAGAGCGTTGTAACACTCAGAGACTCGAAAAAATATGTGCCTAGGCATATTCTGCAGAATATTCTGACTCAAAAATTACAATAAATTTCCTGTCCAGCATACTCTGAGGTACACTCCAGGCAATGTAAAGAACATGCAGCTTGATTGCAGTCTTTAATTAAGCAGAAGTCGGTGTTAACCGGGACGCCATATACAAAAGTGTTCGTCATCGTGTATATAAACGATGGTCGCAAAAACTCTTAGAACACAGAACACCCAATACCTTGCAGTTACTGCTGAGGACAAATGAACTGTTTCACGCCTTCAACCACACATTGTGACTTTTTATGGTTGAGTGGGAGAACAAAGCTCTCTTTTTAGTCCCTCAGATGAGTTTTCAAACCAATACACAACCCGTTTTATTTTCTCAGCTTTTGCTGACCTTTTTCGATTAGATTAGAACATTGAAGGCCGATGCTCAATATGATAACCCTTCTTAGTCGACTGAAGGAAGGACAATCGCTTTTATATTGTTCTAATAATGTAGTAATATTTAATTCCTTGTTTCCCAAAACAAGAAGAGTTTTGATTTGCTCAATTCCAATATGGTTCATATTATCTTTTGTAGATACTCTTTGTTACAACTGAACTATATTATATACTGTGAGAGCCGAAATTCTGCTCAAGTTAAAACGATTTCTTGCGAACAGCTAGTTTAGTTGCTGAAGCAGGTTAGGTTAGTTTACACCAGCTGGCTCTCCCGCTAAACCTACATAGACCTACAGGCCCTTTGTAACGCCAAATGAAGGGACATTATTAAATCGAGCTGAAGTCGAGCAGGACTTCAACGTCGAGCAGGTATCTAACCCTTATACTTCATCCACTTTCAGTTATCAGGAGTGCCAGATAAGAGATAGGTGTCAATATCATGATTAACTTTCTTAATAATAGAGCGCTGTTTTGCGCTTGATGCGGCAATCTTTTCTAGAACGCTGTTTTGCGTCCGCGAACGGCATTTCATTTTTCCTGATCCATCTGTCAACTCTTTCGTAAATTTCATTGTGTATCATTTTAAGTGACTTCCGTATTGCCTGTACTGGTTCGATAGCCAGACAGATGACACTTTTGTCAATCTCATCAGCTGTTTCGTTTCCCGGAATTCTTATGTGGCCTGGAACTCAGTATATCTGCAGCCGCTTTCTGGTAGCTGCTAAAACTACTACCTCCCTGTTGTTAAGCATATGCTCTGACGCAATGCGATGTGAGATTATTGCTTTAATTGCCGTCTGATTAGCGACGTATATGGTGTATTGATCTTCTTTATGATTTTTCCTGAGTTATTAGCTATCTAAGCAGCTATCCTAGCCACAGAGACTTCTGCCTGGAAAATACTGCAGTATTCCGGCATCTTGAAGGGTCGCCCGAGATATAGCTCCGCCCAATATATTCCAGCACCTACTCCATCACCCAATTTCGATTAGTCCGTGCCGAAAGCTCCGCAGATTGGTCGTGTACCCCTGCCCCATCCACTCATTACCGAACTCAGTTCTTATGCAATCTGTTGGAAAATGTACCACGTAATCTAAAAAATACTATTCGATTCTCCAGTCACTAAGTTCATAAGCAAAATATGTATTTAGACTCGAACTCAGTTGTTTTATAGAATGTAGGGTGGTTTCAAATGATTTTCTACAAATTGAAAGAAATAAATACTAGGGTATTTTTAACAGCAATATAACCGTCTATATTTACGCGAACTAATCACACTGCCTACCTCACAACGTTACAATCGACCACAGCACTTGCGGGATGCGATAGATACAAAAAAATGAAGAATTAAGCGATACGCATTTGCATACGAAAAAAGAGAGGCCAAAATGTGTGAGTTAAGAGAGCTTGACAAGCTAGCCGAAAAGGAGATGCTCGAGAATTCTACGAAAAGACGCCTCGAATAACAGAAGATTTCAAGACCAGAACATACTCTTGTAGAGCCCCACAGATGATCTAGCGACTGATGCCCAGAGCATGCTAAAACTTTGGAGGGAAGTCTTCTTCAGTCTGCCGAATAGCAGTAAAGACATAACGCCAGGAGAAGACGAAACCGATACGCTAATGGATGAGGATGGAGCAGCCGTTACATTGCCCAACCATAAAGAAGAATTCAAAAGAACAACAAAGCGGCGGGACCGATAGATTGCCGGTCGAGCTATTCAAACACGGCGGCGCATATCTGATAAGGAGCATGCATCAGCTTCTTTGTAAAATATGGTCGGAAGAAATTATGCCCGACAACAAATCTTGGAAAAGACCCGTGAAAGGAGAATCGACACACACCACCTCTTCGTCGATTTCAAAGCTGATTTCCACAGCACGAGAAGGAGCTGCCTTTACGCAGTGGTGTCTGAATTTGGTATCCCCGTAAAACTAATACGGCTGTGTAAACTGACGTTGAGCAACACCAAAAGCTCCATCAGGATCGGGAAGGACCGCTCCGAGCATTTCGATATCAAACGAAGTTTCAGACAAGCTGATTCCCGATCATGTGAGTTCTTCAATCCACTGCTGGAAAAATAATTCGAGCTGCAGATCTAAATAGAGAAAGAAGGTACAATCTTCTACAAGAGTGTAGAACTGCTGGCGTACACCGCTTAAAATATTAAACAAAATTTAAACGGCTATATTTCTCACATAAAGACATTATTTCGTTTAATTTCCACCTTTCATGGTTCTCAAAATAGACTGAAACTTATTAGCAAAACGTCTAAAGTCAATCACCCTGATCACCACCCGTCTAAATTGCATGCTATTCCGTACAGGGTACCAACAACCTATACATAATGACGCTAAATGCAACGTGCAACAATATGCGTCCGCTACAAGTGGAATCATAAAATGCAAATGCGAATGCGAATGCAGTCGACAATTTTAGCTCGAGTTTGCCATGCACTGGGCACTGAATTTGCACAAATTGCAAAGTTACACACTTCAAGCCGCCGCTCATAGCGGCGTTAGGGTGTGCGGGTACACGTTGTTGAAGTTGGCTGGGGTCGATTAAGTGCAACAATGCTTTCAGCGTTGCTGGCTGCGGTTTCACGCGTGCACTTAGCACTTAGCTGTTGGTGCAGACATTCGTAATTGTTTTCGTACTTGCTAAACGCATTGCCATGTGTATGTGTGTGTGTACACATGTATACTACTGTGTGCAAAAAATAGTAAGACTTTTTAAATAAAATTTTGCGCAAAATCCCATTCGTCGAAATTCTTTTTTCTATGTTAATTTGCCTATCAGTGATATCTGCGCCAATATCATAACAAAATAATTTTTACATAAAGTGCATTCAGCGATTTCTGCGATAAGTGAAATTATTCAACAAAGTTCCATTAAATTTTGTGTGCGGAATAAAATTTCTGTTGCCGAAACGTTCAGAAAGTTGTGAAAGGCCACCGTTGATAATTGTTGGTCGCGAACAAGTACTTTTGATTGGACAAATTATTCAAGGAGGTTCAAGAAAGCGTTGACGACAAGCCACGTCCGAGACGGCCATCAACAGCAACTGATGATCAACACGTCAATAAAATAAAAGAAATGGTGCTTTAGAATCGACGATTAACAGTCAGAGATCTCATTGTTATCGTTGGAGTGTCGGAAGTATCAGTGAAACTCATTTTGAAATATCAGTTGGACCTTAGAAAAGTGAAAACACGATTAGTTCCAAAATCACTCAAATTTTTCGAAAACCACCGTCGCGTTAACGTCTGCGCAACGATGCTTTCCGACTAACAGAATGTCATCTAACTTATTATTACTGGCGATGAGTCTTGGATCTAGGCTTACGACCTGTAAACAGACGATCAATCGACCGAATATCGTAACAAAGGTGAGCCAAAGACGAAAAAAACACGCCCCAGCGGGTCAAAAATCAGTGTTATGCTGACAGTTTTCCTCGATAATGAAGGTGTGGCGCACTCTGAATTCCTTCCGGCTGGCCAAACTGTCAACGAGGAATACTATTTGAGTGTTATGCGCCATTTGGGCGAAGCTATTCGTAAAAAGAGGCCGGAATTATGGGCCGACAACTCATTTTCTTTGCACCACGATAATGCACCTTCGCTTACTGCAGTGATTTGTTAGTTTTTCGCCAAATTTTCAACCAATATCGTGTACCTCAGTCGCCAAATTTAGCTCCGTGTGATTTCTGTCTATTCAGCAAACTCAAACCATCACTTCGCGGAAACCGGTTTGTCAATAGAAGACACTAAATATGAATCGTTACTCCGCATTGAAGGCTATTCCGGAAATTAATTTAAGAACTGTTTCAAGGATTGGAAAAAACGTTGGCACAAGTGTACTGAGGCCAATGGGGATGACTTTGAGGGGGACGACATAGATTTTGAAGAATAAATTAAGCAATTTAAAATTATGAACAAAGTGTTAATATTTTTTGCTTATAGTATTTGTCTCATATTAGACCTTGAATCAGAAAAGCAAGTACCCTTTAACCATCCGGTTGAGTTATTGGTGTATTTATGAAATATCTTAATACAATTTGAAGAAAAGGACTGTACGATATTGGCTCTCAAAATTAATGATTAGCTGATGTTTTTATGGGATCCATATATTAATTATTAAATTCATTGTTTCACGCTATCGCTTTATATATTTTATCTGTCTGTAGATACATACATACATACTATGGTATACTATTGACATTGTATACAATGGAATATTGTAATTGAATTAGGTTAGAATGTTTCGTTGGCTATATGTATATGGCTTTGGCGCTTCGTTGGTTGATTGGTTTCAGTCAATGACTAGATTATAATATCATATAAAATATATATTTCAATAATCGATGAGCAATCGGATTAAGTTTATGTCTAGTGAAGAAAATATCACTTAATTTAACTTCATTGGCGTTCAAATATTAGTGAAATCAGCTGATTCACTTCTCTAGATTCCACATACCGAAATTGAGAATTCTGATATTCTTGATAAATTCGTAGAATATATATATTTAGATAAATTTGTAAGCTAGTAATTTGAAAAAAGATTCGAGTTTATTCCTTTAAGCATACTAAGCCGCTGCTATCTTATATATGGTTTATATAGTCACCTAAAATGCAAAAGAACGTAACATCACTTTTCATAAGTTTACAGGCGAGGGAAAAACGATTTAATAGAAACCACTCATATTGAAACAAATTTTGAGTTTCGGTTATAAAATGGTTATATATTGATTATGTATTGGTTATATTATTTGTTATATACTAGTTACACATTGGTTATATTATTGGTTATGTACTAGTTACACATTGGTTATTTTATAGGTTACACATTGGTTATATTATTGGTTATATATTGGTTATATCAGGCAGCGGAAGCTGAAAATTTAATGCTACATGTATCTAATATGATGTCGTGCATCGTAAGGAATAAAAAACTCAATTTCAATTGTTTTGATAATACGTTAAATTGGATTTTAGGTGACGATATAGACTTTATATACATAAAGGCATTTACGAAATGTATTGTTAGAAGAAAAATCGGTACAAACAAAAATATATTTATGTATATATGAAGAAGCCTAAGCATATTTTTGGGCACTGTGAATTCACCAACACACACACACATGCACACAGCTATATTTAAAACTTAAAAAGAAAAAAATTATATTCAAATTAAGTAGGTGCATATATGTATGCAAGTGTGGCAGTTGCCGCGCTGAACCAGTTTGTGTCAGGCAGAAATTGCATAAAGTTTCAGCGAATATAAGACCAGCATAAATTCGACTGAAAATGTTAAAGTTTTGCGCAAACCAAAGCGTTCGCGCTACTTACACTTTTTAGTATATAAAAGTGTTTATATGTATATAGGAGTATACATATGTATATGTCCGCCGTTATGTGTCAGTTTTTCAGTGCACATAAGCATACCTCACCAAAATACTGCTTACCAAGTTTTGGCAGTTTGTTGCAAATTCATATGTATGTGTGTGTGTGTTGTAGCAAGTTTTTGTGGCACCTTATTGCAGCAAGTGGCAAGTTAGCTTTACCAAAGCTATAAACACACCGAGATACATACCGACACGAACAATTGAAAACAAAATGAGAAATAATAAAACCTGACCTACAATGGCACCGTCGGCAAGAGCAACGACGTCTACGGCAGCGGAGCGACCGAAACAAAGCCAGGAAGTCTTTAACTTCCGTTCGGCACCGAATGGTGCCAGCGCTACTTGACAGGTTCCCAAGTGTCGCACACACACACACACACACATACAGCTTACCATTTCGGGCACATATACATACACACACTATATTATATATATACACACACACACATATATAGCGGTGTTTGTATGCGTTAGCGCTTTTTCGCGACTGTAGCACACTTTTGTTGTTATTGTTTTTTTTTTTTTTTTTGTTTTTTGCTGTTTTTGTTATTTTCGGGAGCTTGACACTGACAGCGCGCGATGAACGTTTAACAAATTGTATGGAAACACGCGGCGCTTGTCGTGCAACAACCAACGGCACATTGACATGCGGGGGACGGTGCGGTGGCAGTGGCGTTGGCGGTGGCAAAGCGCAGAGGGCAACCGGCAAAATGGCGGTGATTGCGCATAAAATATGAAAATGAAGTGGAATTCATTTAGTAGCGAATGCTAAGCGGAACGCGCCAGTAACGGTACATTGCCTAAATTTACGATAGAGTTACTCAGGTGATGTGGCAGAAGCAACGGTGTCTGGCCAATTTGCCAAAGTGATGGCAGCACAAAAACACACAGCACACAGCGTTGTGTTGCCGCTTTTGTCATAGAGACACAGGCTCACGGACACACACACACACAGCCACACGCACACTGCCACTTAGCGGCAATGAGACGAGGCAATTTCGTGAGAGCAAGACGAGTTCAAATACAAAATTGTACAAATTAAGTTTACTAATTTACATAAAACGCCGAAATTATGCCCCAAAACTGATGCAACAATTAGAGGCAACAGCGCACGCAGCAGCCGGCAGTTGTGCTGGCGCCAAACGGCATGTTGTTGCCGCCGTGTGTATGTATATTGGTGGTCCTGCCACCTGGCTTTAGTACTTTGTTGACGGAAGCGCGTGTGTGTGTGTGTGTGAGTGTATGTGTGTGGCAGCAACAGTTAGCGTTGCACGGCGGCTAGGTGAAATGGTAATTGCTTCAAGTATGCGCAGCCAAGCAGGCAGCCGGTGGGGCAAGCTGTGCCAGCCTGCCACGGCTGGTGTAATGAGTTTCCTACAGCGGCAATGACATGGAAATCCACTAATGAAGATTAAGCTATAAGCATGATTGGAAAAGCAAACGCGCCATGATTAGGAAAATTCTAGCTAATGGAAGTCAAATGTGGAGGGGGTGCGGCAAAAGTTTTTAGTATGAGTATGTGTGTGTAATTGGTAAGTGGATCGGAAGGCATTTCAATCATTTAATTAATTAAATTTGGCTTTAACATACTAATGAAAAGATTAAGCGTAAATTAAAAAAAAAATTGTTTTAAGTCTTCTCCACTTTAATTGTAGCAGCGATGAGCTTGAAGGGAGACTTCTTGTAAATAATAATTTTTAGAGACAACATCGAAATGTAACATTTCCATGCTGATCACAGCCAATTAAGTGTTTATTTAAGTAGGGTGATAAAACCGTTTGCTAGTCTGTACTTTTTTCATTATACCAGTCTATTTAATTTATACCAGTTGTTTCTTCGATTCGCCACGCTTCATGGTTTGTTAGAAAATAACATTTAACACCTCAGTTTTCATCTATCATCATCAGCTATCAATCTGAAAATTTTCACTCGCAGTTTTCTTCACAAATAGCTGCTTATTTGTCGAAACCAGCGATATCGGAACACTATAGCATATAGCTGTCATATAAACTGAACGATCAAAAGCATGTTCTTGTATGAAAAATTTTTTTGTTTGACGAGATATCTTAATGAAATTTGGTACAGATTATTTTCTGAGAAGACACTATAATATTTCAAGGAATTATTCAGATTGGATTACTATAGCTTATAGCTGCCATACAAACCGAACGATAAAAATTAAGTTCTTCTATGAAAAACTTCTTAATTTGACAAGATATCTTCACAAAATTTAACTTAAAATATTTCCAAAAGTATCGCTATAATTTTCCAAGAAATTTTTGAAATCGGACTACTATAGCATATAGCCGCCATATAAACCTGACGTTCAAAATCAAGATAGAAATATTTCTTATTTTTTTATACCATACAATTTGCACCTATGAAGCTTATTACAGCTTTTCTTGCAACCGAAGTTCACATTTTTTCTTGTTATTTGCTCAATATGTCACCGCTCTGCTCTACCAGTTTGTGATGCCCTTTCTATGGTCAAAAAACTTACAAATTTAAAGGAAAGTGAAGTAATGCTGTTGAATACAAAGCAATAGATTGTGGATTCCTTAATAAAGTAGTACCCGTGCTGGCTTTCTGTATCCACTCCTTCATTCCGTGGTCATTCTTCTTGATTTGCACCAGTTGCTTGTTCGATTCGCCACTTTTCAAGTTTTGTCTGTTGTCTATAAATTATAGCCGCAGTTTCATAAGCAAAAATACCGAAGTTGAATTTTTCAAAGATGAAACCGGACATAGGATAAGAATATAATGTAGTATTGCATAATTATCGAGAGGCGAAAGCTTAGAGTTTTCTTAAAAGATGCGACTTACTTACAGTATATGGCTAACGGTTTCATGTTTATACATTTTGCATATTAAAACATTGTATAATATTAGCAACAAGGCAAAGCCTCTGTTTCCATTTTTCATCTGGGACGGAGTAAGATAAAAACCTACAAGTATTAAGTCAACTCCGGAGGGCTGATGACATTTATTATGATATTTACTATGGCAGAAGTAATTCGAAGTCCACACGATTTGATATTGAGCAGAAGCGACAACGCAACTTAGCTCTGATTGGCTCACATCACTAACTATATGGTGACTACAAAAAAAAAATACTTTCGGTTTAGTTCCTTTTCAACAACAGCTTATGAGGTTTTGATTTGTATGTATATGTATTGAGCATACGAGAAAAATGAGCATACTTTCGGATCAAAATCATGGCACTTCATCCATTTTCAACAACATATTCCCATGAGATTTTGATTTGTATGTATATGTATTGAGCATATCGAGAAAAATGAGTTCTCTGTCAATGACAAATCAATATGATAACACTTCATCATTATTGTAGCCGAAATTAGCTGAGTCTTCATGTCAATACCACCGGCATCATATCAACGAGAGGTCCTATCAATATTACTATTTTACTCAGCTTTCTTCTTCGAAGTTACTAAACTCTAAGGGGGAATCAGAGTGAGACTTATGCTACGTAGATAAACATGCAAAATGCCACATTTAGCACGAAGAGTAACCTGAAGAGAATCTAGAGCTGCCGTTTCATCCAGAAAAAACATCGGTTTGGTGTGGTTTGTGGACCGGTGAAATCTACTTCTTCTTTATTGGCGTAGACACCGCTTACGCGATAGCCGAGTTAACAACAGCACGCCAGTCGTTTCTTCTTTTCGCTACATGGCGCCAATTGGATATTCCAAGCGAAGCCAGATCCTTCTCCACTTGGTCCTTCCAACGGAGTGGAGGTCTTCCTCTTCCTCTGCTTCCTCCGGCGGGTACTGCGTCGAATACTTTCAGAGCTGGAGTGTTTTCGTTCATTCGGACAACATGACCTAGCCAGCGTAGCCGCTGTCTTTTAATTCGCTGAACTATGTCAGTGTCGTCATATATCTCATACAGCTCATCGTTCCATCGTATGCGATATTCGCCGTCGCCAACGCGCAAAGGACCATAAATCTTTCGCAGAACTTTTCTCTTGAAAACTCGCAACGTCGACTCATCAGTTGTTGTCATCGTCCAAGCCTCTGCACCATATAGCAGTACGGGAATAATTAGTGACTTATAGAGTTTGGTGTTTGTTCGTCGCGAGAGGACTTTACTTCTCAATTGCCTACTCAGTCCGAAGTAGCACCGGTGGAATCATCGGTCTATATTTCTTCAAAAATGAAGACGGTGAGAACGTAACCGTCAATGACGACCGTTATTGCATCATGATAACCAACTATTTGATGCCTGAAATTGAAGCTCATGATCTCGAAGGACGGCTCTACTTCCGAATCATAGCATCAATCAATGTACTTATTGAGAGAACACTTCGGTGAGCAGATAATTTCACGAATTGAGCCGGTTGATTGGCCATCAAGACTGTCTAATATCACGGCAATAGACTTTTTCCGGTGGGGATATGTAATATCTGAAGTCTATGCGGACAATCCCGCTTCGATTCAGGCCTTGGAGCAAAAAATCACGCGTGTCATTCGCCAGTTACTAGTCGAAATTCTCAAACGAATTATCGAAAGTTGGACTCGACGTATTGACCATCTGAGAGATAGCCGCGGCCAACATATTAGAAAGATAATATTCAAACAATAAATGTCAAGAAATGTTCTTTCGAATGATGATAAACATTTCCCAATAAATTTTAAGTTTCTGTATTTTCTAAGTAGGGAACTTCGAAAGGAATCACCCTATATATACTGATATACCTTGCTCAAACAAAGTAAATAAAAATCTGAGTAAATCAACAAGTACAATTTTTTATTTAAAAAAACTGTTTACGAGCATTTAGAATTTTTTATAACAAATTTTTGCGGCAAGTAATCTAGTAGTAGCTTGCAGCATTACGCTGAGGTCAAAATAAATATTTCAAAATAAAAAACCCAACCAATATACATTGATACCCCGGGTATAACTTTAAAATGTAGGTAACGCTTGCGGCAACTAGAAACGAAATCCTGTGTAACATACATATATGTACATATGTATGTGATGTGTGTGCACATACCGCAAGCTTAGTAACTTTTTGCATAAATAAATTTATAATTTTGAGCATTCTAAAAGCTTTTTCATTTAATGCCGCGCAAACTTTGCCAAAGCCGATTTGATTTTCATTTGGCACAGTGCAGTCGTAACGCGCTTTACAGTCGCAATATGGGACTCAAAAGCGTGGAGGAACAACCATACGCAATAATACCAAATCGTATGCCACGATGATGCATTGGCAGAAAAAAGTTGTTATGTTATGTATATTGAAATCTGATAAGTACAAAAGCACCAGCTGGACTTTTAGGCTTACGATTACTTCGGATTACAATTACTGCAATTTTAAATGTAGAACTTTATTTACTACTAGTGCTGTAATTAAAGCAATATGCTTCATGTATGACGATTACTATAAATGTAATTAAACGACTTTGTAATTACAATTAAAGTAATTTAAATTTAAATAATTTTGTAACTACAAAAACAGTAATCTTATGTGTGATAATTATTATTTTGTTTATAGTCCTAGTCTTCACTATAACTATTTAATTCCGCTTAAGGTATTTGCAAACAAATATTTGCTAATGATTACTATAAAAGTATTTATAACATTTCGATTGAATTATTATTATGATTGTTCCCATCATCGTAAACCTACATATATACACTAAGAACTATAATTACAGTTCAAATACAATTATTTAAAAAAAACAATAGCTGTATTGTTGACTTGCGATTACATTTTGATTACTTCGGATTACGCCTTTTGTAATTCTAACCATTAACTTTTTACAAATATGATTATCCTCATTATAAGGATATACTTTAAAGATTACAAGTACTGTAATTATGTTTAAAAAATTACATCTTATATGTTATATATTCTATAAATGATTACAATCAAAGTAACTGAAATTTAAAAATTTTCGCAACTACAACTTCAGTAATCTTAGTCATGAAAAGTAGTTTTGAGTTTAAGTAGTCTTTGTCACTACAATTCTTCACTTTCGATTAAAATATTTGCAGTCAGCTATATGGTAATGATTACAATAAAAGTATTTATAACATTTCGATTGAATTATTATTATGGTACTGGTATCAAATATGAATACAATTCCAACAATCGTAAACCTATATACAATAAGGCCTATAATATAGTTCAATTAATTTTAAAAATATCGGGAAGATCATTGTGATTAAGATTTAACAATTACGATTATTAAAATGGGCCACTTAATTTTCATTACTTTGATTGAAGACATTGTAATTTGGCAAAACGACAACAATTATATTTGCAATAATCACTATTTAGTATAACAGTTAAAAGATTCATAACACTGTACTGCATTTTTACGATTACTCTAAATGTAGTTCTAACAATTTTGCATTATAATTAAATATAATGGTACTGGTAGTATTTATAATACAACGATTACCGAAAATATTATGTGCAAGATATGCATGAAAAAAATAGCTGTTTACGACCACAAAAAGTTTAACCACAATTTTAATTACTTTCGTGGAAGTAATTAGCCTTCAGTAAGGACACGAGAGTTTGGATTAAAATAAACGCTATTAGGATAATAATTAGAAGATTCATTATCATTCAGATTCAGATTTTCCGTTCACTTTTATAATTAGAGTAATACTAGTTTTAATTCATTTCCTAGACTGTAGTAATCATAATAGTACTGGTAATGGATATGATTATAAGGAATTATAATTACAGTAGTGGTATTTTATTGCATTATCTGGGCTGTAGTAAATATGATAGTACTGGTAATGTTTATGATTACAAGGATTACTGAAAATTTTACGTAAATGCATGATTACTAATTTTTGCTATCATTACTACTACTAAAAGCAGCTCGATAACTATAATTATTTTAATTGAAGTAGTTCACAAAATTTTCAATTACAAAATGTAGTTTACTTTTGTGATGCAGCTGTAGTAATTTTGACATTACCTGAACTGTAATTAATATAATGGTATTGGTAATGTTTGTGATTACAATGAAAGTAATATTCAACATAATTTTTAAATTCATTTCATATGTAATGTAGTTATTGTATTAAAACGTAATTAAAACAAAAATTTCAATTACCTACCCGTAACGTATTTGTAATTAAGATTATCGGTACATTACTAAAACTTAAATAATTACGATATTACGATTACTGAGTGTATTTATTGATTTTTTTTTTTAATTAAAGTAATTCCAACTAAATGAAAATACGATAATTTTGCCGTAATCAGAACTTTGGGATTACAAATAAAGTATTCATAATCTTGTAGTCTGATTACAATTACTGCGATCATTAAGTGATTTTTTTTTTAATTTTAATAAAAGTAATTACAACTAAACGAAAATACTGTTGCAGTAATTAGAATTTTGTGATTAAAAGCAAAGTATTGGTAGTCTTGTAATCTGATTACCATTACTGCAAGTATTAGTACAGAATTGTTTTGATTATAATTATAGTAATTACAACTAAACAATAAAACGATAATTTTGCAGTAGGTAGTCATAATTTTTGATTACAAGTAAAGTATTGGTAATCTTATAATCTGGTTATAATTACTGCGAGAATTAAGTGATTTTTTTAATTTTAGTTAAAATAATTGCAACTTTTGCAGCAATCAGAATTTTATGATTAAACGTAAAGTATTGGTAATCTTATAACCTGATTACCATTACTGCAATTATTAACTAATTTTCTTTTTTAGATTTTAATTAAAGTAATTGCAACTAAACGAAAATACGATAACTATTTGTGCAGTAATCAAAATTTGGGAATTACAATTATAGTAATATTAAATAGTAATTATAGGATCAAATATTTGCTATGTTGCAAATATTAAAAATGCACTGGTAATATATGTACTTGTATATGATTACATTGAAATAACTCCATATAATTAAAGATGACAGCAAATATAATTGAACTGTAATCGTACTGCACTGAGTGAAGCCGAGCTAAACAACAACAACGCTAATAAAATTTAAAATAATAATAACAACGGCAGCTTATTACCGTATAAAAACACAACAACAACAAAAAATGTAATGAAAACGAATAACGGAACTCGTCAACGGAACAAACCGCAAACACAGAGCAATTTCAATTACAATTTAAATAAAAACTGAAGCTGAGTGGCAGTCGTTGACTGCGCGGAGGCGAAGTTAAGGGCACCGTAGACCGTAGTGGCACAATGAAATGTCGGCGCAAAGTGCGCGCTAGGCCACATAAGCAGGCAACAGTGCTGATGGCACGACTCCACATGTTAATTTACCGAGCCGAAGAAGAGCAAGAAGCAGGAAAAAAAACTGAAACAGAGAGAACTGTAAAACAAATAGAATACATATTGAAGCCGCTGAACACACACTACGCGTCGCGCATGGTAGCCTCAAGCACATCCGCCAGAACGACTATCCTTAGCACAACAAAGCCGATTCGGCAGCCAAATAGGATGAGAGAGAGCGCAGCGCAACGGTACACACGACGACTGCTGCCCACTTGCCGACTGCAGAATTTCAGGCAGCGGCTGTGTAATGATACACGAAATGCCACTTAAAAATTCAAGCATAGACGCAACTCCACTGCTACGTAACTACAATTATATAACGGTACATATTTATGTATGTTCTTTGTGTATTTTCACAGCGATGCTGGCATTGTGCGGCCGAGATAAGGCAATAGAACGAAGAAAATACTACGATAGCAGAATGCTAGGTGGCATGTGGACGGCGGATGGTGCAACAACGCCGACAACGGTGTTGGTAGGGAGGCGTGGAGGCTTACATGGGTGCCACAGCTGTTAGCTGCCCGCCAGTGTTGGCGGTATTGTGCCAAATACCGTTGCTTGGTTTGCTGGCGTACTAGGCGCACGGCTGGTGGAAAGAAAAATGTGAAACGAGAGGAAAATTGAATAAAAACGGCAAACAATTTACAGACAATACAAGCGAGACTCAAGTCAGACGACGACGACAACGCTGGCGTTGACTACCACTACCACTACAGTTGCGTAGTGTACATAC
Organism: Bactrocera neohumeralis; assembly: GCF_024586455.1. Taxonomy (NCBI): domain Eukaryota; kingdom Metazoa; phylum Arthropoda; class Insecta; order Diptera; family Tephritidae; genus Bactrocera; species Bactrocera neohumeralis. Next base: position 24,552,846 of record NC_065920.1, read on the forward strand.
AAATGCATGTGTTTGTGAGTGTGTGCCAGCTGCATAAGGATGTTGCCATTGCCGTGTGGTAAACGGGAAAGGATGCCGCAAAATAGCGTAAACGAAAATAATGAAACAGATTACACGCTTAAAGCATACGCACATAAACTTGTCTTCTGATGTGACCCCCCACAACAACAACAACAAATATCAGCCAAAGCGCACATACCGCACACACTCCCACTCAAGCGCCGAGGACGCTTACTTTATCCACAAGCCATGTAAACAGTTAAAATAAACACACGTACACATAATTTAGATGGCAAACACGCCACCCAGATAAACGTCGCTGGTATTTCGGGTTTAAAATAAACAAATTCTTGTTTCAAAGCACAAAATACACGCAGCGTTTTAGAAGCAAGGCAGCTTGCCAAGCAAACCCGCAACGAAATTTAGCATGTTGCAGGTGGCTTGCGCACTAAATTGCGTTGCAAGTGAAGGTCAGACAGTTTTGAAGCACGCCATGTCACATATATTTTGAATTTAATTGTAAATTCATGCGCTTAAAATTGTTTGTCGGCTTTAGACACTTGCTGTTGCTGCACTTAAGGCAAGCGATTTGAATTTTTGTAGTGCTTGTGTTGGCAAACTTCACATGCTTTTCAACTGCCGCGGCCACATTAGAGTTTACACTTGAAAAAAATATAATAAAAAAATAAAAATTATATATGTATAATGCTAAATTAATTTAATTTTTGTACTAAGATAGTAGTCAACGCTTCGAAATTTTGTTCACGGAAAAAAAATTTTTGCTGATCTAGTCATATCTAGTTATTAATATTAGCCTAACAAGCTAACTGAAAAATATTGAGATTAAAACAGTTATCAATTTTATTTTTCCCTTTCCTTTTATGGGTAGTTTTCAATATTATAGGAATGGAAGTGATTTTTATTTATTTATATTTTCACTACTAAAATTGCTTGGATCTCGATATCGCCAAAAGCTTAGCCTAAAACATTGCTAATTGCAAACACAACATTTAATTTTGAAACAAAAATTTTTAGTTGTCGGTTTTGGTTGTTACATTTAATTTTTTCGTTGAAATATGTTTAGTAAAATAAGAAATAAAATAAGCATATAATAACAAAAAAAAAATATTAAAATTATAAAATTTTTTTTTTTGCTTTTTAAGTTTTCAAAATTTTTTTAAAAATAATAAAAACAATTATTGCACAATTTATTACAAAAAAAATAAAATATTTATTAAAAAATATTTTAAAAAATGCTGTTAAAAAAAAATTATTACAAAACCAACCAATTACAAAAAACAAAAAAATATTACTATTGCAGAATTTTTTTTGTTTGTTATTAACAACATTTTTTTTATAGCTCACTTACTATTTTCAATTTTATTTTTTTTTCTAAAATCAACCAATTGTAAAAAAATATAATTTTTTTTTTTAAATAGCTCACATATTTTCAATTATATTTCTCATTTTATTTTAAATATCATAGTTATAAAAAATAATAAAACAAACGATATAATAACAAGCTAATTATTTAACAAAAGTTAAGCGTAATAATGTTTTTGTTATTTACAAAATTTTTGTATTTTTTTATAGCTCTCATAATATTTTCATTTCTATTGTTTTTTTCAAAAATTTATTTTTGAAGCCTTTTGTCAACTAAAATAATATTTAAAAATTCAATTGGTTGGTTCTATAAAAAGAAAACATTTTTTTTTTGGATAGCTCACACATTTTCCGTTATACTGTTTACTTTTTTATTTATAATAATTAATAAAAAATATTTAAAAGTTATATAAAAACTAATTAATAAAAAAAAGCGCAGTAAATATTTTTTTTGTTATTAACACAATTTTTTTTTCAATTTATTTTATTTCCATTCCATATTTTAATTTATTTTATTTTTAAAAATATTTTCTTGAAGCTTTTGTCAAAGAAAATCGTATTTAAAAAACACTCTTACACTAGAACCAACCAACTGTAGAGAAAAACACTTTTTTGGTTAGCTCACATATTTTTTTTTTATTTTTTATATTATATAAAAAAATATTTAAAAAGAGATATAGCTAATTTTTAAAAGATATTTTTATAATATTTTTATTATTATAATATTTTTTTTTGCTTTTTGATAGCTTACTCATTATTTTTAATTTATTTTATTTCGAGTAAAATTTTTTGTAGCCTTTTACCAACCAAAATATTATTTAACAAGCACTCTTATTGCACTAGAACCAATTGTAAAAACAAAAAATTGTTTGATAGCTCACATATTTCTATTATTGTTTTCACCCTTTTTTTATTTGAAGACTTTTTTCAACTAAATAATTATTTAAAAATCATTTCAAACTACACTAAAACCGATTAATTAAAAAAAATAGTTTTTGTGGTTAGCTCATTTATTGTTTATTTTGTTAGTTTCGAAGCCTTTTGTCAAATAAGTCATATGCTACACACTTCCCATAACACTAAAACAAAGTAAATGTAAAGAAAACAAAAAAAGAAATATATATATATATATCTAATAACAAAAAAGGTTCTGAAATATTTCCATTATCACATTTATAATAAACGCCAACAGCTGTTAACACTAAGTAACTGGCTTATGACAGCGCTGAAATACTCAGTCCGCCTAAATGTAGGCAACGTATTATTAAAACGCCTTGTACACAGAAAATGCCGCATAAAGCCTTGTCATAAATCATTACAATAGCAAGAAAACATTAAAAGAAAACAACAAACGGGCAAAAAATAACTAAAATATAAATATTTTTCATTCCTTAAGGTACTCACAAAGTCAATACGCTTGAATGAAAAATTATAGATCAGCAAAATTCAGTCACCAAAGTGCTTTAGTTTGAATTTGCATAAATTTTAACACGGCATATTCCGCTTTAGATAGATAGAAGAGGATTGCACCGCGACTTTAGGTCTATCGTGCCAAATTCCTCTTTAGATTGACACTAAGCTAAATCAACTCTTTTAAAGGTCATGTTTATTGAGTATAAAATGTATTAAAAATGAACTCCACTTTTCGCGCAGTGTCGCTAGAATACTATATGCCAGAGTAAATGTGTCTCAAAGAAAAAGAATTTTACTATGCTTAAGTAAATGTAAACGTAAACGTAAATAAATTTCCCAACCTTATCTGTAGCGCTTGAAAGTAATACCCAAACTATTTCATAATAACTCAGCGGTTCTCAGTTCATTAAAGTTATCAAAGTTTCTGATTACCATTCGGTTGTTGGGTCTAAAATGAGATGCCTAAGTCAGCTATTTCGGCTATAACCTTGTAAGCAATGTCTATGCCAATAAAGAAGTCAGCTATATTGATTTACTAGCTTCTGTAAATATTTCAGTGACTTTTTCCACTAAAAACTATGGTACACGGTATTCACTTAACTGAATCGGTTTTTCTTAGTGGACTAAGTGGAGTAGTTCTGTCTATTTCTCACTGTTATTCGTTACATTATTGGCAGTGTGATTGGTTAACTAAACATTGCTATTAGAACGCTGTGGTTCGTCGAAAAAAAAGTTTAATACTATACAAAAATAAAAATTAATACAGCCGGAGGACTCTTGCTCACTTTCAAGTGTCTGAAAAAACGGTAACGCCCATCTGTAATATGGCAGTTATATTCGATGCTAACAAAATTGTGATTGCTTCAGAAAACCGCAGGCGCAAATTTAACAACAGAAACCCATAATAGGCCTAAAAATGGACATGTTCAAAATCGCTTGCGGCCAATAGGCGTGACAGCGTTCATTTTGAAGTGAAATTTCATATCGTAAGAGTTATTCCAACAAATTTTATTAATAATAATTCCTTTATTTTATTCTTGCACAGTTAAAAAATTAGCGATATTGAAGAGTGAAGCACTCCCATTTTACATTGAAAGACATTTGGAAGCTATCAATAAATATACTAGACTTTGCTGTAAAGCATCAAACCAATTTTAATACTAAGCAAACGAAACAAAATTTTACACAATTAATGCTCCCTAAACTCAGCTTTAATCGCGTAACCAGAAGAATGCTACTGAATCGAAACTCAACATTGGGCTGAACTTGCCCCAGTATACCTTACAGCAGGTACAAGCATATACACAAGTTCCTCCGGTTGTCTTACCTTTGTGATTTTAGTTAGTATTTTCTGAAGCTAACAATGATTTATTGTCTAAAATAAGTGTGAAGGAACCGCATCTATTTTATTGTTTTTGTTGTTGTAGCGGCAGCTAACATTCCTGAAGAAATTTTGATGAATGAACGAGTTGATAGTTCTTGAATAATTAGCTTTACTTTCTTGGTGTCTATAATAATATATCTTTCATTTGAGAACGACTTTCATTAAACAAAACCAATCCGACTGCAAAATGACAGAATATAAAAATGTGATTTTTAATTGCATTTTTTGGACTTAACGTTAAATATTAGTCAATAGAATACCACTAAAGCGTTTGAAAGCACAAGAGGATACTTTTCGTAATACTTTCCAAGCTTGTTACTTAGGGGACCACTAAAAAACAAAATTTTTATTCGAGAAATTTGGTACAAAGTGATCTGGATCTGGAGATTACTAATTGGTACAAGATGATTGTTTGTAAATCATGTCTAATCGATAAATCTAGAACCGGACCAAACACTGATTTTTATCCGATCAAATTGGAAGTCTTTAAAGTATGGGATTTGGATAGTGGCATAGCATTTTTCCGAGGTTAAAATATGTATAAAGACTTGCGTTCGTACAGATAGTCAGCTGGTTTAAATAATAATTCTTAAGGAAGGGGTTGGAAACAATTGAGCTTTGTTAAAAAGTAAAAATTGGTAATTGGGGGAAGCTGTCGTGAAACCTCCACACTACAGTCTAAGGCAACCGAATTAAATGAACTCGTCACTGATGAGCTAGAAGATAGATAGAAAATAATTGACGTTTTGCCCTGCGACCTATGGTCTATTATGCCCTCTCCTATATCACATATGGTCACAAAGGTCCAGCACTCTAAACAACTGAATAAGTCCAGGCGCTTGCTGGGTGCGATGGAGGTGATGTGATCGGCTGATGAGCTAGCGGAGGCGGCAAATTCTTATAAAAGAGATTGTTTAGTTTGAAATTTGCTACGGAGCGGTAAACGCAAGCGTGACAAAGTTCTTTTGTAATTTTTATACCCTGAACGATATCACGTTTGCAATGGAGGTTGTACCACACAGAAGGATACCCTGAACAGGGGTGCAAAGCAGGTTGTGATAACCAGAAGGAAAAATCGCAGACCATATAAAATACATAAATGATCAGCATGACGAGCTGAGCTGATTGAAGCCATGATGTCCTTCGGTATATCCGCCCGTCTGTCTGTATATATGTATGTGAACTAATCTCTCAGTTTTTGAGTTATAGGTTTGACATTTTCCACACTGTCTTTTCTTCCCAAGAAGCTGTTTATTTGACGAAATTGTATATATCGGACTGATATAGCTTATAGCTCCATACAAACTGAACGACCGAAATCATGTCCTTGTAGAGAAAACTTTTTCATTTGTCGAGCTATCCTCATAAAATTAAGTATAGCTTATTTTCTCAGGCAACGGTATAATCTTTGAAGAAATTGTTCAGATCGGATTACTATAGCATATAGCTGCCATACGAACTGAACCAATTTAAGCGAGTGCTTATATGGAAAACTTTTGTATATGAGGAGCTATCTTAACGAAATTCGACACGAATCTTTCTTTAAAGTAATGCTACAAACTTTTCAAATTTTTTTTTTTCATCGCAACATTATAGCATAGAGCTGCCATGTAAACTGACCGCTCGAACTTACGTTTTTGTAAGGAAAACTTTTTCATTTGTCGAGATATCTCCACGAAAGTTGGCACATTTCATTTTACAAAGCAACACTACAATCTCCGTTTGCAACGCTCAGATCGGACCACTCTAGCTTATAGCTGTCATACAAACTGATCCTGCAAAATCAGCATAAAGATATTTTTATACCCTTTTGTGCTATAATAAATGCAACTGTGAAGGGTATTCTGCACCTGTGAAGGGTATACTACTAGTTTGGGAATAATGACAAGTTATTTCTAGCAACATTTTTGTATTATTACAGCAAATACAGAGATTTTCATTATCAGGCACTAAAGTGGTTTATGCAGCCTACGAAAAACAACAGCGTAAATAGGTTCCACAAACAAAAATATAACAACAATCTAACAATAAACAGTATTGCTGCACTAGTTAAGACTACACAACGTTTCCAATAATTTTTATGTACACATTAAGGAGTTGCAACATACTTTTTTCACTGACTGCGCCAAAGATTTTGATTTTTTCCTGCAGCTTGAGTTGTTGCCGCACCGATGTACTGTATGTATGTATGTATGTATATTTATATTTTCACACACGATTGCAAGAAAAATATCACAAAAGTCGGAGCACACCGTTAACGCAAATGCAAACGCGCGACCAACAGCGAAACGTGGAATTTAGCGAATCAGAAACTTTAAATGCCACAAATAGTTGCACGAACACCAAACATGTGAACTTACGAATCGCCGCACACGAATCGCATAAACGAAACAGCGACGCGCTTGTTGGCGTTGTGTGCCGGGTGTCGGAGATGTGCCACAATGTGTGTGGCACAATGCAGTTTCTACACTTGCAGTCGTTGCAACCTCACCGCTGTTGCATAGAATTTACACTTTTGCTTGCATTTCGATTTTTTGCACAACGTCTACATGTGATTTTTGCATTGCTGCTGCCACTGCTTTATCAAAATTTTGCTTTACTGATTTGCACTGCACGCTCGTGTTTTGTTGTGTTGTTATTGTTGGTTTTTTTGCTGTACGCCTTACGAAAGTGGAGCATTGGAGTGTATCCCGATTTGGCCGAAAATGAAATGCAAATACTTGCACACACACAGACACACCTGCACTTTGATGCGCTCACGTTGCATAGTAATTTCGCTTGGCTGCGCTTATGTGTGTGCGTGTGTGTGGGTTTGTGTATATATTTAAGTATTATAGCACGACGAAAATTCGACGCGAAATTGCTTGCTAGCTGTATACGAAACCGAAGCGTTCGCACAATAATAACAAGAACGCAACTGCTGCTGTGGCAGCAACAGCATGCCACCGAAAAATGCGAAAACAAATTCCAACACAATTGCGACAGACAGCAGCAACTAGCAAATCACTGAGTGCCTTAAATTACATGCGTACACACTTTCAGCTTGCTACTTATTTACCGTTATGTTATAGAGATACTGCGATTCTTGATCTTTGCAACATACACGACGCACCGCACGTCACACGCCACACGCTGTTGCAAGCGAATTTTCTTTTGCTATTTACTATATATTTTTTTGACTAATTCACTTTTATTACTTTTGTTTGTTAGGGTCGGCCGTCATTGCGGTACCCCTTTTTACGACCGCACATAGCGAATATAACACGAAGACTAAACTCAACGCAGCCGCTAGACACTGTTATATACGAGCACACACAGCATACGGCTGGTGCGGCGCATATGGCAAGTGACAGTGGTGGCCACAGCGGCAGCTGACAGCACGAAGTGCATGTAGCGAGTAGCCGAGAGCTAACTGTCAAGCCTTCGGCAATGGTAAATCGGCAATTATGTTGGTCGTCTGCGCGCTCAGCGCCTTAAAGTATAATAGAATTGGCAGTGAGCGGCCAGTGCGCTGCTTGTGACACTCATGGCTGGACGGTGTTACTGGTGGTGAGGATTACCAATGGCACCGTAATGTTGCTGGAGTGTTTAGTGTGGTGAATTTGGTGCGCACCAGTAGAGACATGCGGTTGTGTTGAATATGCGTAGACGTCGACTCGTTTTTCGTTGCTCGCCAATGAGCAGTTGCAAGGCGAGCGAGAGTATTGTGTGTGCAGCTGCCTACACGCCTTGAGGCAGGCAATGATTTCTTGTGTACTTTTGTTGTTGTAAACGAGTGCACTCTCTGCCTGTTGATGTGGCAAGTGCTTCGTGCTTTCAATGCTGGTGAATGTGGTATTTTTTGTTTTTAAATGCTGTTGGGCATTGGTGAATTTGGAGCATCAATGAAGTGAGCATACACACACCTCTTTATACACAGCCATCAGCAAGCACATTCAATATTATGCGGCAGTGCTTCGCAGTGTCTAAATATAGCTTAACGGTACCTTATTTTGCCTTCATACTCTTTTGGCATGGCATTTGACTAGATCGTATCGTTTCGAAAAATATTTATCACATTTCTTTCTTATCACAGCGCTTACTTGATAACTGGCTCTCGTCATTTATAATCGGTTACTTCGCTCTTTTCCAAACTGTCATATTCACCACGTGATTCTCATTTTTATTACTCAAAACTTAAGCCATCTCTTAAATATTGTGCTCGAAAACGCTTGAAGTTTCTCAGCAAAACTCTCTCTTTACCTCGCGCTCTTCTGAAATATTTGCAGCTTTGTCGCGCTTAGCAAATTTTGGTGTGAGGCTAGGTTAAATATTCGCATTTCCTATAAAAACTGGGAAGAATATTTGTTAGAAACTCTACATCAAATGCGCGTTGCTCTCAGTGACGTGTTGAAAATGGTGAATTTATTTCAAAATAAACCGCCAGCTTCTGAGAATTTTTGCGTCTGGGATAGTGGGATCACGTAGCAAACTGCTGGTGTCATTGTCAGGTTTGTAAAAATGTTTCAAGCCGAGGTCCACGTCATTAGCAGAGATTACCTTAGAGAGCAACTATCACCGGCATCGGATTGTTGTTGTTGTAGCGGTAAACTATTCCTCGCTTGGGTGGTAAGATTCGGGTTCGTTGCTATCGATGTACCGAATCGACGGAGTCGGTCTTTAGGGAGAGGGATGTTAAATGAATGGGGTTCGCTGGGCATACAAAAATGTTTCTAGAGTCAGTGTGAGGACTCATTGCACCCTGAACATAAGTATATTTGCTATGTCAGAGTTGATTCTGGATAAGCAGGAGTTTAACCTGCAGCAGTCCAGAATGAAGTTGCGCAAATGTCACTCTAGATTCTCAGGACAGCTCGAGTTCTTTGTTTGCATTGGTTGGTGGTTTGACTTCAAGTTAAAGTCGTTGAAGGTGTTGATGATGTTGATCGGAGTCGGTATTGCTCGATGTCTATGACGTAATCAAGGAAAGGCCTCTCAATATTCTTAGAAAGCGACTTCGCTTCAAGCAGACTACCGCAGGAACGGTTGCAGGGAAAAACATCCCAGCAGAAACTGCTTGAAGAGATTATAATATGTTTCTTGACCGGAAGCATGCGAACCTCGCAATGGTAGTGTTCAATACCAGACGTGACTCTTGTGATCGTTCAGGGTGCTGTATCTTAAGACGTATGAAGCTTCTTCTACTTTCTTTTACTACCATCAGGCAACCATATCAGTGCTGTATAGTTTATGACTGTAACATCGTCATTTATGACCGGTAAAGGATTGTCCTTGTAGTAGCGGCAGATTTCTGCAAAGTTGACAGTCCTTAGTCGAATTAAAAACCGGTGCCTTCCGGTTACATAGAGGTCGTGAGTCGTGTAATGAATTATAATTCTCAGTAGTCAAGCGGCAATTCAGGCAATCTCATAACTTGAAATCAAATCAAGTTAAAGAAGTTTAAGAGAGTTGCCACGAAAAACCATATTTTAGTAGCATGGACCTATAAGCACAGAGGCATCAATAGAGATGAACAAAACGATATTCTAGTAAAAAAAAGTCCAATAGCAGCGGTGCCATGCTTCGCTGTGTGCCTCCAGACTTTGCGAGAGAAGCTGCGAAAAAGAAAAAGGAACATTAGGAATCGGCACTGGCAAAAAGTGGACCGACTGCGAAAGGCGAATTGTTTCTCAAAGAAATCGAATAGTTTCAAGCAATATTCTGTCCAGTAACAAATTAAGGTAGCTTGTGTGATTTAAAACGGGCCACTCTAGGCTATGGTGTCATCTGCACAGATTAGGTTACTGTTCTGCGGTTCTGTGAAAAAAGAGTACAGACACCCGAACACATACCACTTGTTTGCCACGCAGTCTTTGCAAGAAAATAGAATCTGGCTATCGGCAAATGTTTTGGGTTCCAAAGTCACTCAGTTTTTTCCAAAACCTGTGTCGCGTTAACGCCTATAAAACAATGCTTTCTGACTATCAAGATGTCATGAAATATATTATTACTGGCGATGAGTCTTGGATTTATGCTTACGACCCGGAAACAGACGATAAATTGGCCGAATATCGTGGCAAAAGTGAGCCGAAGCCTAAAAAACCACGTGAAAGCAGACAGTTTCTTTCGATTATCGAGATGTAAAGTACGCTGAGTTCCTTCCGACCGGCCACACTGTCAACAAGGATTACTACTTGAGAGCGATGGGTCATTTGCTTGAAGCTATTCGTTAAAAGAGCCGGCAACTCTTGGTTTTTGCACCACTATACACACACTGCATTGATTCTTAATGAGGTTTTCGCCTAGAACCAAATGAGATTACTTTGAGGGGGACTACATAGATTTTGAAGAATAAATTAAGAATTTTAAAATTATATTTACTATTTTTGGCTCTTAGTAGTATTTTCATATTACACCTAAGAGAATAAAACATCTGGCAACTTTAGTCTAAAAAAAAAACATTGACTTCGTCTGCACCAAATCTATAATACCCTTCACAGGTTTATGTTTTACTTACAAGATCATGATTCCTATATGCTATAGTAGTCCGATCTGAGCAATTTCTTCGAATAATAAGTAATCCATGTAACATTTCGTGAATATACCTTATCAAAGAACAGAAAACTGGTAGGAACTCTGGCTCGTTGGTTAATAAAGCGATAATTTCAAAGGCTACCGCTAAAAAATAATCTTCAGATAGACTTTTTGGAGCCTGAAGAACGATTGTGACTATTGAGATTGGATGTACACGGAATTAAAGAGCACTTGTATAGAAAATATAATATTGTAAATTGTGACAGCCTTAATTGCTGAGTTTAGCTTTAAATATCAATAAATTCGCTTTCTTCAAACAATTTTCAATTCCATAATCAAGTTCGTGTATATTGGGCGATTTATTGACGTTTTAACCCTGCTGTCGATGCAAATACAACTTCCTGCACTCTTTGACTTTTACTCAACCTTCAACACCCATTTGTTTTAACTCCTACTGTAAGCAATACATACTAATAGGATACGCCCCGCTCCTCATACCCACCGACACGCCGTAAATATGTTGAAATCGTGCGACTCATAGGTCACTCAGCAGGATTGCTGAGACTTCATGTTGCCACATTGAATGCATGTCACTGCGGCATTAAAGCGGAACAGCATAAACTACAACATCAGTAACCACAACAGCAGCAGACAATTTTGCTCAATTAGAATTAATTGAATTAAGCCTCCACTTTTTTCTGTGCGTTGTTGCCCAGCAGCCTGTCGACGTAGTTAGATGAAAGTGAAGTCTTCATTATCTGTTGCTTTGAAATCTCTTTGAGTTTACTTTCCATCCACCAACAGCACAACACAAGTGGAGCGCTAAAGCTGAGCTGCACTGTTACAGTTACGTAAATTTTTACTTACCAATACTACAATAGAGTAAGTGATTGTGTGTATAAGGGAGTATGTTTATATGTATTTTGATTCCCTGTAGGAAATTTTGAAATTGTTGAAACTTTAAAAAATTCCTTTAAAAAAGGAAAATCGAGCGAAGTTAGATTTAGAGATTAGATTGAGACATTTAGGATTGAGTGCTAAAACTGCTTCATATCTAATGAAGGGGTACGGATCTTGCACAAACACAGCCCTAAAGACACAATTACAGGATATTCAGAGACTTTGTACTGAATTGTATTCTATTTTTCATAGAACAGTTCATTAACTAATTGTTCCATTAACATTTAGTTGACAAAAAATCAAGCAATTGATATATTAATTTCTCTCATTTTTCCAAACATTATGATAATTAACTAATTGCTCAATTAGTATTTAATTGAATACAATCATAAAAATGTTTAATTTAATTTTGTTTAAATCCTAAGTTTTATCTTTTTATTATAAGTATATAATTAATTATCACAATTATGTCTTTAATTGACAGTAAATTGGACAATTCAAGTGAACACCGGCAACTTAAATCTTACTTGTTCAATTTACCAAACAATAATTCAATTAACTAATTGCCTTATTAACATCTAATTGGCTAAAATATAAGGCTTTTGAAATTTTAACCTTTCTCATAGAACCAGTCAATATTTCAATTAACTAGTTAGTCAATTAATGTATGATTGAATGCAAATTGAGCAATTAATATAGCTTCACCGTAAAACTATTCTACCCTGTATTTTTTTCTTGTCCCGCGACTTCTTTCCCATTACTTCATGGAAAAGTTTCCAAAATGGACCCGTTTCTACTCTCCTTGCGTCCTGGGATGCCAACGATTTTGTAGGCAACATCGAGCTATTTGGCTCACCTTATAGTGACTCAGTTTCTGCGAGGCCTGGGCGTCCGCTTTCAAATCCCTTTTGTTATTGCTTAGTACATATTCCACATAAGAGGCAATTTGCTGCTAGTTTTTGCCGCTAGTTGTCATTTTTTGATCAGATTTTCCGTATTTAGTTGGCTCAGTTTGTTTTTCAACATTCTCCGTAGTTTTTTTCATCGATGGACTTAAATAAGATTAGTTTGCATCATTTGCAGAGTTTTCTGTTTTTTTCCATAACCTACGAGAAATTGTGCTTTCGACGAGCATTTGTGTTAATAGTAGTTCGTTGCTGTGTTTTCTACTGTGCTACACCTCTATTCTTTTGATCAATTCATCTTCCTTTGGATCACATCGAACTTCCAGAGTGTTTGGTTTGGACCGATGCTTCTGAAACCATGTTGTCGCTCTGATGATCCTCCAGCATTGTTCATTGCATGTATTTTCTGACTTTTATGATGTGGAGCCCACTGGAGGGCAGTAATCTTTCTAGTCTTAGCTAAATTTCTGCTGAAATTCTGTATCTATCATGGCTGTGCTCCGGTGTTTCTTTGAGGATGTATCTTGTGGATTATATTGTCTCATATGGTATTTCTTATGTCATTTGTAAAGAGGTACTCCTTGTACTTCCGACGAGCTTCCTCCACGCCGTACGACCTTCAAGGGCTATTCTGATGATCGTCCAGCATTGTTCATTGTGGCTATGATGTGCTGACCATATTCTATCTGGTAAAATCACCCTCGTCCAGACATTCATTATATGGTATATAAATAGCAACAAGTGCGGATGTTCCGTGGTGTTTAATTTTATCACATCCGCTGGTATCTGGCCAAGGCCAGAGGCTTTTTTGGTCTTTAATGCCTACGTGCTCATTTCCTCAGAAGTAAAAGTTGGGAATGAAGACTCTTGCGTAAACTCTGGTGGATCTTTTCTAAGGTCATGGCTTAAGAACAGGATGTTTATATATGCTTCATAGCTGCAGCATTGAATTCTAGGGAGGACTGTTTCGCACCGACTTTTTTCTTGACAGTCTTCTCTCCGATACCCTAAGAATTTTTGTTTTTATCATTTCGTAGCTCTTCCCATTTATTCATCTTTCTCTTTAGTATTATTTCTTTGAGCTCAGTTTTAGCATCTTTATATTATTTGTGCTCTTCCGTTCCGTTCCTTTCCCTTCTTCTAACCCTTGTGTATCATTTGGCTCAGACCTTCATCTGTCCACCAGTACTAATTATCTTAGCTAAGCTGAGTATATTTGATCTTAATTACCTCAGTCAATTTTAAATCCATTTTATTTTATTTTTTATACAATCGTTACCATATTTTTCCTACAGACCATCATCCATTCAACTATTACAATTACATATATTGTATAAGTTAATTATGGAAATTTTCACATGAAACACCCCTCCAGCACTCTGTTTTCCTTTTTGTTGCTGTCTCAGTTGTAGAAACGGCTGTGTAATCAAGTTCATTGAAGAAGCAATAACAAAAGCAAATATAATTACAAGCAAAATAACATATTTGAAGTTTGTTTTTATGTTTGTCTCCATATTCTGCAGAATTTAAATGTGACTACATGCAACAAACTAGAGAGTGAAGTAAAATGAGGCCGTGCCATTACTTTCATTTCTTAAATTATAGGGATTTAAAAGTAATTGCTGTCAGATAATATATTGGATAAACGAAACTTTTCTATCTTTTCAAAGAATGATAGAAATAGAGATTACGGCTCATTTGTGCCCATTCGTTTTTGGTCTGCTTGTGACAGTAAAAATTAGAATTGAAATTACTCCTTTATTTTTCCGTTCAACACATAATTGGTGTAAATGAATTGAAGTTGGGAACTACGTCTCAGATCAATATTCGGTTGTTCGAATAAAAATTAGTTTAATATAAATTTATCCTAAACCTCTTAGCTACAAATACCAAACAAACAAGAGGTGCTTAGGCAACGTGTTATACGAAATTCATACACGGTTTAGATAGAAGTGAAAAGCTTAAAGATTTTTCTTACGCACTTTCGAAATTCTATTGAATTGAATTTAAATTTAGCCTCCAAATTGCCTTTCCTCCCAGAAAAGTGTGTGGAAGAGGTGAGTTGGACAGAAATGCAGGGATAAGTACATATGTATACGTATGTGCTCAAACTATATAATCGACTGGCAGACTACTGCAGTGTCTTCCAAGCGATGATCACAGCAAAAAAGGAAGTCTTCTTGTTTCAACAAAGGTTGTGCTCACGACAAGAAAATATTTATGTAGTAAACACTTAACCAACCGGCTTTGAAATCATTAAAGTCTCTTTGGGTTTCATCAAATATAGGAAAATAATGCTTTAAGAGGGTATTCTCAAGTCTCGAACAATCGTTTTTTTTATATTTTGACAGTAAAACCTATTGAAAACATGCTGTCAAAAATTCAGACCGAAATTCATAGTATTTGATAAGTTACAGCTCATAGTCGCCGACGTGTCGTAAGCGACTGTCTACCAGTCTCACTGTCTTAAACGCATTTTTCCCAAATTATCATTTTCTGAAACTGTCATGGTCCTAAAAAAAAAGTATTCAACCGATTGCTTTAAAATTTACATATCGTCACCTGAAATGCAAAATAACGTATCATCAAAAAATTCGAAATTGAATGTCTTATTGATTACGCTTCACTACTTCAAATTACATACATAATATTAAATATGTTCAACATTTTCTGGTTCTACGATCAAATATGAACTAGTTTTAACCAATACTAAAATTTTGTTTCACTCATGTTCCATTTTATTTCGTGTTTCATTCATGCCTCTGTAAATTTCCGAAAATGTTGTTACGTTATTTTGCATTTCAGGTGACGATATGTTCTTCTACTCATTTATAGTTATCGTCCCTACCAGAATTGTTTATTTTCGAAAATATTTTCATATTTTTTTAAACGATTTTTAACGATAAAAAACAAGATTTTCGCGACTTTTTTTTGAAGTTCGACATTTTTTTTAATGAAATTGATTATATTTGGTAGGGACGATAGCCGCAGAACTACTGAATAATAATCCATTCGATTTTTTTATTTCAGATAACATGAACAGCCGCTATCACCATGACCAGTGAACTACTTTTTTTTTTGGTGGGGACTAATTTGATTTAAAAAAAAATATTAAAAATGTAAAAAACGAAAAAAAAAATGTTTGTACATTTCAAAATACAAATAAAAATATATTAAAAAATTAAAATGATTGAATTTTGTTGTTGCATAAAAAAATTTTCCTAAAAAGTGGTAAAATGTATGCGATCACATGAGAGTACCCCCTAATCTCTTAGTGGATCTAACACCCTATTTCACGAGAAACCTGCAGTGAGTCCCAGGACATAGGTCGACGTTGATATACTAGCCAGAGCAGGCACAACCCTACAATTCGGTTCCGAAAAAGTCGGATTTTATATGTCTCTGAATACTTGTAGATTTCTAATCGAAACACATGTTATAGGTACGGCTCAGTCTTGTTTTAATCAAACCCTAACTTGCACGACAAGCAGGCAAACTTGGCATGAATGGAATGCTATTAAGGTTCAAAAGGAATGACATAAGAAGTTTAGTAGGAGTGCTAACAGGTCATATTGGCAGCAGGCTGGGAACAGCATACAATAACCATTGTATCGAGTTTTCCATTAGGGATGCTATGATTTCTAATATTTGCTCCAGTTATTTTTAATATGTCATGATCTGAATTATGTTTTTCATTGTATTCAGTAATGTTTACAATTCAATCATGGAAAGATTGAAGAACAACGCAAGAACAACGTTTACAAATCATTCAATTTTTTATTGCTTTTGCCATTTTATGGTCGTAATAATCGTCCACTTGTGCTCGCTATTCGTCAAATTGTTGAAAAATTAGTGAATACATTTTCTTTACATAATATTCAAGTGTCAAAGAGACAAAGAACCGTTCGAAGTAATAAAAACATTGCTGGCGTTGAGGTAAGTGTTGCTGAAGACCGCAATCGATTCCCAGGCTTTCTCCAGAACTGAGACTGTCTCAAACGACAACCTGGCGGATTTTGGGTTTGTATCCGTACAAAATTGTTCTCATTCAAGAACTGAAGCCACTTAACCATCCTAAACGTTGAGAATTTCTTGATTTTCTCTTGGAACAACTTGAAAATGATACGGCTTCTTTTAAGAAAATCGATCGATTAGGATCTGAAAATCCGCAAATTATTCATGAACAACCATTACATTCACCTAAATTACCAGTTTGTTGTGGTTTCCTCGGCCCCTACTTCTTTCGAAATGAAGCTGGTGATACCGTTTCTTCCAAACGAGAGCGATATGATAAAAAACTATTTATGACCGTAGTCGAAAGAAGTTAATCTTTACAACATCTGGTTCCAACAAGACAGGACTACGTGCCACACAGCACGTGCAACAACCGAATTATTGCAAGAAAAGAAAAGTTTGGAGATTCGAATATTTCAAGGAATTGTGATATTGAGTGGTCTCCAAGAAGTTGTGACTTAACACCAGTAGACTACTTTTTGTGGGGTTATTTAAAGTCATTAGTCTTTATTATTTGAAGTCATTGGTCTTCAAGCTTTAGTAGTATGACTTGATTATGTCGAAAAAGCTCTCGGAAATTGGGTTCATCGAATTCGTTCCTGCAAAAAGAGTCATAGAGGCATTTGAACGATGCTATATTCAGAACTTAATTGTTTTAAATAAAAAATATTTGATTTTTTTTTTTAAATAAATCATATCACTCTCATTCGAAAACCTTGATTGAGCTGTTAGGAGATAGAAGAAAAAGAGAGGCTTTAAATAGGAAAATAATCGCAACTATCTGTCGACGGTTTCTCGACATTGTCTCGGAGCTTGCACAAATAAAACTCTCTATATATTCATGAACTTCATCAGGATCACAGAAAGAGGTGGTTGAGAGAGGAATAGTGGAGTGAGAGCTTTTAATGCCGGTGGTTTCAAACTGGGCCTACTAAAGGCCCATATGCGTTGTCAGATATGTACTATGTATACCAACCCTAGACAACGTATTATACTAAAAGTCAAACTCGATTGCGAAAGAAGCGAAAAAATTAGCAGTTTTTCTTAATTTCTGGACAAAATTAATTCACGGAGAGAGGTATAACAGCGAAGTTCACAATTAGCAGCACAAATCAAACTCACTTTCACCTTATTATATTGCATGTGAATTGAAGCAAACCAATATACCGTTAGTTATCATTCGAATCACCTACCCTTCGAAAATCATTATACGATTTATCTTCAATTTTCGCAGTAATTTCGTTCCACACGACAGATGTAAGTGTCAGTTATTGGTAAATTCCGAGTTTAACGGGTGTGAAACAGTAGCTTAACAGCTTAAGCGACTTTAACATCTGGCGATTTCCCCTGATAATTGACGTTGGTGCGCTAAAACTGACCAAAACTGAATGCGTTCTGCGATAGAGCGTCTTAATTATTGTCTACAGACACATACAGACCATTTAAGAAAGCAATCTCATAGCAAAAACTATATACATACATATATTCACATATATTAATAGTTTTGCTAACAGCTACATACCGTTATGTTAGTGTACATACACACACACATATGCTTAATGGAATTTCATACACACCAGCCGTGCAAACCCGGGGATAATTTGAAGGTCATTGAACAGATTTTAGGCTTTGGTAACCATTTGTTTGCGGCCTGAAGCCCTATCGGCCGCACCAAAATAAGCACTTCGACTGGCAATGGGGTTCATAATCGTCTCACGCATATACGAATACACAACAACAACAGCAAAGCTGAAAAGGCGCAAGCGAAATGAGAATGAGTGTAATAGAGGCGTCATATTGCAACAATGACATTGACACGGACGCAAAAAACGAAAGTGACATTAAGCCGGTGGGTGGTGGTGGTGGTTTCGGTGGCGGTGTTGTGTGATTTGTTTGTCGGCCTTTAGCTGCTTAACGACGGCGGCGTGCAACAGTTGCAAGAAATTACAAATATTGTTTGAGCGCCGCCAACATTGGACTCATTCCATAAATTTCGCTCGAATGAAATTGAAATTGAAGGGTTTCATTGTGAGAAAATTCACCCTCAACTTTAAAACGTATGCGCCGTTACAGGGCGAGGGTTGATTTATATGCAGCGTTAAATGTTCGAAAAATGTTTTCCCCGCAACGGAACGCCCGCGATAAATCGAATGGGCTGTGGTGGTGGTGCTGTTAAATTCACAAAGTTGCATGCCCCTTTTTTGCTGCATGCAGCAACTGTGAGCAGGCATATTAATATACACACACATTCACATACATATATACAAAATATTTGCGTAATTATTTACGTAATTGATGATCGTCACAATAGGGGTTAGCGCTGTTGGCGCACGTGCAACATTTGCCGCATGAAAAGTTGTGATTTTTGTTCTCAGTAATGTGTGTGTGTATGCATGTAACTGTCGATAGTCGTTGCGTACGCTTGAAGGCGGGGAAGGGGAAGTTTGACAATATTGTTTAATAGAAATTGTGGCAAGTGGGAGAGTTCGAATTTGTGTGCATGCATATACATACGTATATATGGCTGTGTGTATTCATGAATACAAGGGCAGGTTATTTAAAAATTATTTATGTTATTTTCGTGTCGATTTAATGAATTTTGAGTAGATTTAAAGAATTGTGGTTTATGCAGTAAATGCACATATTATTACAGACTGTGAGACAGGATTGTGCTGCCCAGATTTTAGTAGCAAATTTGGTTTCGAAATTCATAACTCACAAACAACTTTACAAATTTTCACAAAATGTAATACATATACCTCATGTGATGTCCATTAGGCATACATATGTAGTTTGTTGAAAGGCCCTTTTGGATTAAAGCTATATCTCCATCTTAAGTTAATCAAAATATAATGGGTTGTCAAAAAAGTCTTGCGGTATTTTTATTGAATTTTTTTTTTTTTTTTATTGAAATTGAAATGAATTTTTGATGACTCATGCCCAGCTCTTGACCGAAGCTACGGCTGCTACTATGCCGGTCTTTTTCGACTAATTCAGCGATTTGATCGCAATTTTCGACGACAGGCCTTCCGGAGTGTGGCGCATCTTCGACCACCTCTACACCAGAACGAAAACGTTGAAACCATCGTTGTGCGGTGGAAATGGAAACTGTATCGGGTCCATAAACTGCACAAATTTTATTGGCGGCTTGCGATGCATTTTTGCCTTTATCGTAGTAGTACTGTAAAATATGCCGTATTTTCTCTTTATTTTGCTCCATGTTTGCGACGCTATAACTCACGAACTACTTAAAAGAAACGACAATCAATCACGTGTTAGCGTGTGAAATGAGCTTTCAAAAAAGGTATAGCATGACCCGATGCGACGAATAAAACTAGAACTACGCGCTTTCAGCGCCAACTAGCGAAAATACCGCAAGACTTTTTTGACAACCTATTATGAATATTTAAAATTTACAATTAAAACCAAATTAACGATATCTAAGTTAAACTTGCCACATATTGTATAACCTATTCTAATTGATACCAAATATCTACTCCAAATTAATAATAATGCCTTATTGGGATGTGCCCTCCAATCGTCGACTGCTAATCGCAAAAGCGATGAGCTCAGTGATACTATACGCTGCTCCAGTATGGATTCTGACAATGGACATAAAAGCGTATGCCAGATAAATAAATGCGGTGCATAGACTCACAGCAATAAGAGTAACAAGTGCTTTCCGAACTATATCCCGCAAAGCAGCTGAAGTAATATCTAGTATTCCACCCATAGACATCCAGGGAGACGAGTTCACGAGATTATATGAACCATCAGCGCCAATTACAGAAATCCAAAAGAGAGAAGAGAGAAAGAGAGAAGAGAGAAAGAAGAGCATAACTATATGGCAGCAACGGTGGCAAACCTCAACTAAAGGACGGTGGACCCACAGACTTATACCTGACATTCATACGTGGTTAAGTAGACAACATGGGAACCTGGATTTCCACCTTACCCAAATATTAAGCGGACATGAGTGTTTCAGAGGCTACCTATACAAATTTCAAAATGACGTCAGTCCATATTGTTCGACGTGGGCGTAGTCCATAGAAGACTCTAAACACGTGTTTTCCATTGTTCTCGGTTCCTAAACATAAGGAAAAGTTAGAATCTGCACTAGTTAGTTTAACAGTGGACTGCATTTATGTGTCAGTCCTCTGACATGTGGAAAGCTGTTCTGGAAGCGGCAACTTCCATCAAGACTAAATTAAGACAGTTATAGCAGAATAAGCGTCAGTCCGTCCGTGCTATAGAGGGACGTAAAATGTATTGGCACTCCCATGCTTCCCCCTACTATAAAAAAAAAATTTTAAAAATTCTTATTGAGAGTATGTACATATGTATTATAGCTGTCATAAAGCGTTCGATAGTGGCGAAACAAATAGACTATGCCAGTTTTTCCAGCAACTCTTCCGATGCACTACTTTGCTGTTGTTCTTACATATTTACTACAATGGGCAAAAAATAGTAAGACTTTTTAATAGAAATTTTAAGCGAAAACCTATTAGTTGAAATATGACTGTCAGAGACATCTGTCCCAAATGCCACATCAAAATAATTAATAGTGTTTAGCTTACGCTTGTCTGTCTAAGGTGCATATATTGTATTCGGCGAATTTTACGATTAGTGAAATTATGCAAAAAAGAAGTCCGATTCTGAATACCAGGGTGACATGAAACATGTTATTACTGGCAAAGAGTCTTGGATCCATGCTTACAACCTTAAACAGACGACAAATCGGACGAATATCGTGGCAAAGTTGAGCGCAAGCCGAAAAAAACGTCAAAGCAGGTCAAAAATCAAGGTTATCTTAACAGTTTTCTTCGATTATCGCGGTGTGGTGCACTCCGAATTCTTTCCGACCGATAAAAATATCAACAAGGAATGCGCATATCGCATTAATCGTTAGTTTTTTTGCCAAAATTCAACCATTATCATGCCGCAACCGCTGACTAAGTTTCGTGTGACATCTGGTTATTCAGAAAACTGAAACTACCGCTCGAGGCATACCGTTCTGAGTCTATTGAAGACATTAAACGTGAATCGCTACGCGCATTGATGTAAATTGGCCTTAATAAATGTTTAGAGGATTGGAAAAAAGCGTTGGCGAGGGTCGATGGCTTGTCGGCCGAGCTATTAAAACACGGCGGCGAATAACTGATAAGGAGCATGCATCAGCTTCTTTGTAGAATATGGTCGGACAAAAGCATGGCCTCCAATTGGAATTTAAATATGCTCTGCCTAATCCACAAAAAGGGAGAATCCATAATCTGGGCAAACTACCGCGGGATATTGAGCGTATTACATGAAAGATAAAAGCTGATTGTACCTTATCAGTGGGGCTTTAGACCTGGAAAATCAGCAACTGGAAGCAGTATTAACAGATACAACAATGTTAGCCTCAAAATTCAAAGGAGAATAACTCTTGCCAACAGGTGCTACTTCGGACTGAGTAAAATTGAGAAGTAAAGTCCTCTATTGACGAACAAAAACCAAACTATATTCCCATCTTGGTGCAGAGGCATGGACAATGACAACATTTGATGAGTCGGCGTTACAAATTTTTGAGAGAAAATTTCTGGGGAAGGTTTATGGTCCCGTGCGCATTGGCAACGGCGAATACCGCAGTCGATGGAACCATGAGCTGTACGAGATATACGAAGGCATTGACATCGCTCAGCGAATTAAGAGACTGCGGCTACGCTGGCTAAGTCATGTCGCCCGAATGGATAAAAACACTCCAGCTCTGATATTATTCGACTCAGGACCCAACAGAAGAAGCAGAGGGAGAGGAAGACCTCCACTCCGTTGGTTAGACCAGGTGGAGAAGGATCTGACTACACTTGTAATCTCCAATTGGTGCCAAACAGCGAAAAGTTTTGTTTTTTGTAATCCATCGCCAAAAATAGGCCTGACGTTGTATCGCGAAAAGAGACGACATCCATAAATAAGATTATGTAACTAAAGAACGCGTTAATTATGTTTAATGAACATTGATGTCATTTCTTTAAGGAGATAATAAGCGAACAAGTAATATTCAATATTCCTTATAAATATATAATAATAAAAAATACATATGTATTTACAAACATACAAGCCACTTATGTAATTGAGTAGTACTAGTATGCGAGTATTCATATATATATGAACACACACATACGCAGAAGCCAATGAAATAATAGTTGGCAGCAACTGTTTCTGACATATAATATTGTCTCCGATGGCAGGAAGTGTCAGCAGACAGTGATTAAGGCGTAATATAAAAAGAAAATGGTCGAATGAAAAGTTTGCGAGCGCTGAACACAATGCTGGCTTTGACGTCGGTTGGAAGAGAGGAGGAGCGGAAGTACTCGTAACTTGACATGACAGCAACATTGAAGTTGAAGGACTATGCGATGAGTTGATGCCTCAAGTTTCTTAATTTACAGGTGTTGTTCACCTTTTACTTATTCACACACACAAACACACATTCAAACACATGTGAAACACCAAACACGAGAAACAATGCAACTTGGCCGACAAGGAAGCTGTAAGCACAATACAGATATAAACTTCAACAAGGTTGTATGAGGAGGACAGCATCTTGTAGGACTTCATTTGTCTTTGTACAGTAAAAGCTAGATATAATTCCTGATATCATCGTTCAACCAAGCCTCGTCATCATCTATTATCTGTGGGGTTATAATATAATTAGCAATTTCTCTTCCTCCTACCGTGTCAGTCATGTACATCTATTCATCCCGGGTACCTTCTCTCTATATGACCTCGAAGCACCTCGATTTTACTTTAGTTGGTTCGTAACAAGCTCGAAATTCCTGCAGGGTATTTTCGTAACTCAGGTACACACTTAAAATATCTACATATGCTTGTATGTGTGTGCTGGAACGCCTCAGCTTCGCTGCCTGATAGGCGGTTAGTGCACTTAGCTTGCTTCCGGTTTCTTAGACAAGTAGACCGCCTTCAAAGATCTCAGCTGTCAGTCACGTGCAAAATAATGGGAAATGTGTGTATCTACATACACATAAATACATATCTAAGAGTATATATATACATATGTCAGTTTTGCGTTGAAAAGCGCTTGATAATTAGCATGGCCATTATAAAGTTTTCTTGCATGAGTGCGCACAACTTTTTCCTCACACTGTCTACAGTCATTAAAAAACCTGCAACTTTTGAGTTAAAGAAAGGTGTGAAGGGCTATAAATTGATTTTTGAACAGTTATATATACATATATACAATTACAAAAAGTTTCAAAAGTCGTTGACAGACGCGTTTCTTAAACTTAATTTATCAAACGAAGTTAAATTATGATACAAAATTCATGCATGTACAGTGTTGGAAATAAATTTAGTTTTAGATACACAGAACTAACAAATCGATTGACGGCATAGATGGCGCTACTAGCACTAAATCCATATGATTTTAAGTTAACCCTAACCTTCTAAAAAGCGTGTATAAATTTGAGAATTGTGGACTCATTACTTTGTAATTACCATATATTACTTTGTGAGAAGCAAATTTTGTTTTTGTGAAAAAAAAAATAAAAGAGAATTTCGCATGAAGACAAAATATTTATTGCTGTAGGAAACAAATACAGTTTGACCAAAACTTTGACTCGGTAATAAGTTTTCGAACATAGGACAATCAACCATAAAGTATTGGTGTGCTATGCTTAGACGTTGTGAAATGAATACCGAAAACGGTGAACGCGTTGGACACCTAAAAGAGATTGTTAACGACGAAAACATCAAAACAGTCCACAAAATGATTTTAGACGAACGTAAGGTGAAGTTGTTCGAGAGAGCAGACGACTACAAAGATATCAATTAATAACGTCTGCATCATATCCCGAATATTTGGATATGGGAAAGTTATGTGCAAAGTGAATGCCACGCGGGATAGCTTTTTATCAAAAGCAACGATGAGCTGTGTGAAACCGGGCACAAAAATCCATGAATTGGACTTCGGGTGGCTTCCGCATCCACCGTATTTTTCAGATCTGCCCCCGGCGACTATTTCCTGTTCTCAGATATCAAAAGAATTCTCGCTGATAAGAAGTTTTCGTCGAATACAGAGGTGATCACCGAAAATGAAGCTTATTCTGAAGCAGAAGATACAAAAAAAGTTGAAGGGTCGCCATAAGCTGTATATCACCCTTGAAGGTAACTACGTCAAATAAAAAAAAAAACAAATTTCAC
This sequence comes from Bactrocera neohumeralis, assembly GCF_024586455.1. Lineage (NCBI taxonomy): Eukaryota > Metazoa > Arthropoda > Insecta > Diptera > Tephritidae > Bactrocera > Bactrocera neohumeralis. Next base: position 24,577,557 of record NC_065920.1, read on the forward strand.
CAAAAAAATCGGTTTTGGTATGGCTGGAGACTTTTCAAATTAGCTACTAAACAAACCTCAGCTTGAAACAACAGGGAAAAGTTGTCAAGTTATGAATATGTGGAAAGTACTTTTTTGCTTGGATATTAATTGAGGATGAATTGAGGAGTAGAAAAAGCGTTTTAGTTAGCGTATAATGTTGATTTTCTATAAGACGAATTTTTAAAAGGGTTTAGTAAAAGTGTGGTGAATTTATGGTGTGATATATTTGATGATTTTGATATGCTGAGTTCACGTGCCTTTAATTAGCTTTTTAGCAATGATAATCTCCCCTCCGACCAAAATTAACATACCAACGTGAAGGTTATTTTTCACCCTTAGGACTTTTTTTGTTTCCTATGTCATAGATATAAAGAGTTCCTCCTCGACCATATAACCCCGAACAAATATTTTATTGATTCTTTTAATGGTATAAAATTTTAAAACATTATGGTTATAGCTTTATAACCAAAATTCACTTTCTGTAAAGAATGTATTTCGCGCGTTTCGCTAAGCTTATGCTCAATATAATCGGCCTACTAGCGGAGAGTGTACACGAAGATCGTGAAGAGTCGATTTGGCGCCGTTCGCAGCAACTCGGACTGACGTATGGAACGAATTGACGGACGCATTTTACGTCGAAATCATAAATTGAAAGCGAAAAAAATAAAGCTTATGCAAGAACTGAAGCCGCTCGACCTTTCCAAGCGACATCGCTTCGCGTAATACATATGCTCTTGAAAATCCAACGTTTCGAGCCAAATTTTATACAGCGATGAGGCCAATTTCTGGCTCGATGGGATGTAAACAAGCAAAATTACTGCATTTGTGGCGAATAGTAACCTGAAGAGAATCAATAGCTGCAATTTCATTCAGTGTGGTTTGTGTGCCGGTGGAATTATGGGTCCATATTTCATCAAAAATGATGCCGCTGAGAGCGCAACCATAAATGGTGACCATTACCGCGCTATGGTAACCGACTGATTGATGGATTTATTGGGAGAACACATCGGTGAGCAGATAATTTCATGATTTGGGCCGGTCGATTGGCTACAAAGATGCTGGGATATCACACCGTTTGACTTTTTTCTGTATGGGAATGTAAAGTCTAAAATCTATGCGACAATCCCTCTTCGAATCAGGCCTTGGAACAAAACATCACGCGTATCAGTCGCCAGTTACAATTGGAAACCTCGAAATAGATCACTCTTTGTAAGAAAAACTTTCCTGTCAGCCTTACACTCTATAGATGGTAAGTACACAAATAAATCCGGATTTACTACTTGGAGTACAAATCTCTTGAAGAGATGAAGCCGTATACTCGGAAATAGAGTGTGTTCGAGTTTTATTTGAGCAAATCTCTAAACAAAAATTTTAAAATGAGAATTTTATATATTTTTTTTCAATATTTTATTACAGATGTTTTCAAAAACTTATTCTAGTAATATAACTAGGGACGCTCTTAATGTGAGTATACTTAGATAAGAATTAAATTACAATTTGCAACTTATATTGAATATAGTTTAATTAAATACACTAAGCGTTAAATATACGGGAATCTAGTTATAATATTTTTTGATTTCTTGGTTTGAAGACTCTGCTGAAGAGTCGTAGAACTCCAGAAGATAATAGAAGCAAGTATAAGATATAAAATCCACCACAAAACGGACAAGCAGTTAAGACTTTTTAATGCGGAAGTAAAACTAGTACATGTACTGGTTAGAACTGATTTGGATTTGCGATTTGGGAGAGAGAATTTCAGACTTTGTTAGTGTAATGTGACGCCGATTAATTAATAGATCTTAAATTAGTAACACTTAGGAGGAAATGTTGGAGACCCTATAAAATTTGTGTATAAATGATCACCAAGACGAACTTAGACGCTTTATTGCTGTCCGTCTGTATATCCGTCTGTGTGTATATATGCCAATTAGTACCACAGTTTTGGAGATATCGTTCTGACATTTTGCACACGTTCTTTTTTACCCAAGAAGCTGCTCATTTGTCGTAACCGCCGTTATCGGATCACTATAGCATATAGCTGCCATACAAACTGAATGATCAAAATCAAGTTTTTGTATGGGAAACTTTTTCATTTGACGAGATTTCTACACGAAATTTGGTGTGAATTATTTTCTAAGGTAACTATCTAATATCCGAAGAAATTGTTCTGATCGGTTCATTATAACATAAAGCTGCCATACAAGTGCAACGAACAGAATCAAGTTCTTGTATGGAAAACTTTTTCATTTGACGAGATTTCTACACGAAGCTTGGTAGGGTTTATTGTATATAGAAATGGTATAATCTTCGAAGAAATTAATTAGATTGGATTACTATAGCATATAGCTGTCATACGAAATGAACGATTTAAATCATGTTTTTGTATGGATAACTTTTTTATTTGTCAAGATATCTTCACGAAATGTGGCACGGTTATTTTCCACAGCAATGCCATAATCCTTAAAATTTTTTTTTAGATCGGAACACTCTAGCATATAGCTGCCATGTAAACTGACCCATTGAACACAAGTTCTTGCAAGAAAAACTTTTTTATTTGTCTATATATCTTCACGAAATGTGACATGGGTTATTACCTATCTGAAAGCTACACTATCCTAAAAAAAATTTCAGATCGGAACACTATAGTGTATAGCTGCCATACAAACCGACCGCCCAAAATCAAATTCTTGTATGGAAACTTTTTTATTTTGAAGGATTTATGTCTTGTTTTTGATTAAAACCTACAGCGCGCATTATTCCGTTAGGTTTATATGACTCCTTACCACTTTCTTTTAATATTCTTACATTTGACGCACCCTAGTGCCAAAGAAACACATGTTCCTGCATATAAGTAGTTATGTACACATGCACAAACATATGTTCTACTTTATAAGGCATAATGTGTTGCAACACAGCATGAAGAAGGCGAAGAACTAAAATTATTTGAAAAGTTGTCGCTGCCGCGGCGGCGGTGCGTCGGCGCGTGTACACAGTCCATTTTTCATTCCGCTTTGTTTTAGCCATTTTCCATTACTTTTCAGCCATTTGCTGCATTCACTACACTTGCTCATTTCCTGTTTTCGCATTTTTATGCGAGCTTCTGCACACTTTTTAATAGCTTTGTTGTTTGCTGCGCTGTTTTTTCGCAACCCCTCACCAACCAACAACAGCACTTGTTGTTGTTGCACAGTAGAGTACGTGACGCCCGACACACACAATACAATGCTACAAGTATGTATGCATGTAGCTACATATATAAAAATACACCTGCTTACAAGTCGTGTACGTATGTATGTATGTAAGTGCAGCTGAGTGCGTGCATGTGTGTGTGTTTATGATTTGCGGCTGTTGTTGAATGCAAAACATTTTTGTTTTGGTTGCTTTTTGGTGTTGTTAATACTGAGATCATTTGTAATTGTCGAAAAACTTTTATGAATATTTTCTTTTCTCTTTGCCATGTTCGGCGGTGTGTTGCATGCATGCGTATGTGTTGCCAATTTTAAATATTGCATGTTGCAATATTGCATGGAAAGTTATTACGACAATGTTTGCCTCAAATAGCAAATGTATCATATGGACATACACTCCGCTCTTACACACACACACACACGCATACACTCGCACAGTGTATTGTAAATACGTTCGTTTGTATGTGTTTGTATTTGCATATTAACGGGATATTTAAGTGCTCTTATTTGTAAAGCAGCGCGTTTATATTTCATTTTGACAGGTATAAATGTCAGCAAAGGTGTTGATTTATTAATTTTTATTTCGCATAAAAAATGCTTCAAAACAAATGGGCGAACAAGAAAATTATTAACTTTATTGAGGTTTGCACTATAAACGAATAAAAAAATGATTTTAAATGCTGGCGAATACCAAAATATGTGCACAACACTTACTGTATAGAGAAATATGACAAATATAGGGTGCTTTTTCGGATGTATAAGATTAACTGTTAAATCTGCTGTCAAAGTTAATACAAATGTTTGACAGTTATGTTCAATTACTTTGGAAGATTACCAAACGAAGACTTACACATCCTCATAGAATATTAAAACATCGTGGAAACCTAACAGCACAATTGAAATGTCCCCGACCTACCATAGTAAAACACATTCTTTTGGCAAATTTAGTTTTAATTTTTATTAAAAATAGTTCCCTTTAAAGGCGATACACTGACTACCCTCCAACTTTTCGCTACCATTTTTGTCGAACGATTTGTTCTTTGCTTCAAAAGTGGCCTCAGTTTTAATGATGACATCTTCACTCGACGAAAATTTCTACCCAGCGAGCATTCGTTTGAGCTCTGAGAGCAGGAAGTAGTCGCTAAAGGCCAGATCCGGAGTATGCGGCGAATACGGAGGCAACGCGAAGCCGAATTCAGAGATTTTTGCCATCGTTTTCAACGATTTGTGACACGGTGCATTGTCTATCCTTCTTTTTCTTCAAATGCGAGCATTTATCGGCGATTTCGTCTTTCAAATAATGCTATGTTATAGTCGTTTTTGATGGTTCTTCCTTTTTTAAGCTAGTCAATGAAAATTATTATATGTGACCTGGTCTACGAAAAGGGGGCTTAGGTGTCAAAAAAAAGGAGATCAATTAATGAGATAACGAGAAACTGACGATTATTTTTAACAGCTTTTCCCAGAAAACTAGTTTTAGCACGTTAGCTTCATTTCGTAGACCAGGTCACATATGCGACGCCGTAACCTTGCCAACCGAATGTTGCATTTTTCCACGCTATCGAGCAGGTTCATTCTGCGCAGTCCACTCGGATGTCTGTCAATTTTGCTTCGGAATGAAACGATGGAACCATGTTTGATTATATGGCACATATGCAAATTGGTTTTATTACCTTTGAGTATCTCCAAACACTGCTTGGAATCATCAACTCCTCTTTGTTTTCGCTCAAAAGTGAGCTCACACGGCACCCACTTTGCACTGAATTTTCCGATACCCAAATATTCGTGAATGATGTGACGTTCTCGCTCTGTTGATATCCTTGTAGTACGTGCTATCTCGAACGACTACACTTTGCGGTAATCCAAAATTATTTTGTGGACTTTTATGATGTTTTCGTCGTTAACAAGCTTTTTTGAGCGCATTCACTGGGTTCAACGTCTTCGGTGCTCATTTTACCACGTCTAAACTTAGCAGGGCAAGCTTTGATGGTTGATTTTCCTGAGGCTGTATCCGAAAACTCGTCATCCAGGCATGCATTTTCGTCAACTTTTTCGTCAAAAAGCAATATATTTCTTTTTAGCTTTTCTTAAAATGAAATTCAAAAAGCCGACAATAATATTTTATCAACTAAAAAATCATATGAATTTATTTCTAGTGGCGCCATCGATGTGGCAGGTCGCGGAATTTTCAAATGACCTGTTACATTCGAAACTGGAGTTCGGGTACAAAACCCGAAACCATCAAAATTGCTTCCGTTATGTCTTCTCAATATCGAATTTAGAAAAACGGATTATTTAAGTTTAAATTATTGCCAAGGGATGGCGTGACCAACCTTTGAACTGATAAGAACGACATTTTATTGAAAAGTATTTGGAGACCGAATCAAATAAAGAAATTAATTGTCAGTTTGGCGTGGGACCAAGAACTACGCTTTGAAACCTTTAGGCTATTTTTGAAAGTACGCTAAGCTCATAATCAACATTCAGCGAGATATTATGGGAGCGATTATGCAGTAAACGGTAATAGCCTGTTAGAGAGACAGAATATTCGTGGAGAATATACTGCCGGATAATTTTGTTAAGTTCTCAAAAAAACTGACAATTCCATTTTTAGGTGTTTCAAGTTTGTCAATAAATGGCTCCAGCAGTTAATTGTGATCGATTTTTATATATTATATAAACTTAACCCAAGAATTTGAAAAAACACTGTTTCCACATTAGTGACTTTGTTTATGTGTCATATACTAATGATTGTGCGATTACGTTCGTTTTTTGCCAAATAATCGTCATTTGCGGGAAGATTTGGTTTTCTTTTTTCAGTCGAAGAAATCGGCGGTTGAGGCACATCAGGAACTCCCAAAAGTTTACGGAGATGTTTCTCCAAGTAAAACAACATATCGTGATTGGTTTTGTCGCATCAAAGTGGCCGATTTCGTTATTAACGCGTTAAGGGAATCCTTCGAAGACGATGCATTAGAAACGTTGCGGCTCCTTAGTGTTGCTATATTATTGAGAGTCACCGGTCAAGTCATTTCAACCCGACTAAATGCGTTGGGAATGATTTAGAAACAAGAAACTTGGGTTCATTATGACCCCAATACCAGGAAAGGCATAAAAAAGTGATTCTGCTGCATGACAACGCTGGGTCTCACGTTGCTAAACCTATTAAAACCAACCTAGAAACGCTCAAATTGCATCTGTCACTCCCGTTTTATTTGCCAGATATTGCACCGTGCGATTTTTTTTTCAGATTATTACTTGTTCCGTTCGATGGCATTTAGTCTGGCTCAGAAGCATCCGACGATTCCGGGCCAAATTTTGTTTAGCGTTGACGCCATTTCTTGATCAATGGGTATAAAAAAAAAAGCCTAGAATTGTAGTTTGCATTGGGCAATAAAAAAATGTTGAAGAAATTAAAGACTGTAATTTCATCCAAAAAAGTAAAGGTTTGGTGTGTGTAGTTTGTGGACCGATGAAATCTTCCGTCCATATTTCTTCAAAAATGCCATGATAACCGATTATTTGATACCAAAAATTGAAGCCCGTGATTTCGGTGACATTTCGTTTCAATGGATTAATTGAGATGAGCAGATAATTTCAGCTTTTGGGTTCGTCGATTGACCACCAAGATCGTGTGATATCACACCGTAAGACTTTCTCCTGTGGGGATATGTAAAATTTTAAGTCTATGCGGACAACCCCGCATCGATTCAGGCCTTGGAGCAATTCCGGTCTTGGAGCACTGCTCGATCAACGGATGGGCCATCTGCGTCGTAGTCGCGTCCAACATTTGAAAGAGATAATGTTCAAAAACCAAATGCCTAAGAATGTTCTTTCGAATGATAATAAACATTCCACATTAAATTTTAAGTTTCTGTATTGTTTTTAAAAAAGTAGGGAAACTCGAAATGGATCACCCTTTGGTATTTCCAAATTCTGTTTAAGATTGATGCATAACATTTTACTAAAATATAAGTATTCAATTTAATCAATTTGAAATAAAAGTTTGCTGTGTTAAAAACAGCACCCTTTTGCAAAATAAGTATCTTTACATAACCGCTTGTAATTTTAATATTTTTGGACATCAAATGAAATATAAAAAACCATCCATTTAGCTGAAGTACGCTTGTTGAAAATTTTTAAAATTATTTCTAAAATCCAAATATGAATTAGGAATTTAATATTTTCAATAAATGTAACATGATCGGGCTAATATCGAATAAAAATTAATAGTATTTTGGACGCAATGTCATTGAATTCTTTATTTAAGTAAAATATTTTCGTTATGCAAAATAAATTATTCAATACACTGGTACATACATACGTATATCTCACATATATTAAATTATCGTTAATATTAGATTCTTCTTTAATATATAAATTAGTACTCTTGCATATAACGTTTGCATTTAACCAATTGAATTTTGAATATTTTTGCATCAGCCGCGTCTATATTTGCAGGACAAATTTATTTGTTTTGTGTATGATTTTAGTATATTAATTACATATGATTACTTGGCTTTAGATTTAATTAAACTCAATTCTCAACTAATTTCGTTCAATTTAATTATTTTTGAATTTTTTTAGGGCTTGGAATGAGCATATAAGATTCTTTGTAAGTGCAGTGGCATTGTAGTTAAATTAAAAAAATATATATTAATTAGTAAAATTTAGGAAATGTATAACAAACTATAAAAAAATATTACTAAAGTCAAGTAGATAAAAAATACATCACAATATCCTACATCGACAGTTTCAAATGCAAATGACCTGCATCTTGAAGAGAAAAACATGTGTGCAAAATTTTTAGAACGGTATCTCAAAAACCGAGTTGGAAGTTGGGCTAGTATCGAACCGATTTTATCTATTTTTCCCAATACATGTTGTACCACATAATATTAATAAGCTTCATACTAAAAAACCAATCTTATATAGTAAAGTCAGTCGGATGTTCGAAAACCTGATATTGGTTTTATGTGGTCAAGTTTTCGCTCAAATTTATGTATTTTAGACAAAAACATATATTGTTATGAGTAAAACACGTTCTCTCATTTTCCTGGAGGTAACTCACATGTTGGCCGTTATATGCGGTACAAAGTTACCAGGAAGTGCAAAAATCTTTATACTAGGTATATGGGGGCTAAGACAAGTATTGGCCTGATTCAATCCAATTTTGATACACAGACATACCATTGACAATTCTAACATCCTAAATTTCATTTTTATATCTCAGACATTAACCGATATTTTCGATCAAAAGTCAACTAGGTACTGAGGTCCAAATATTCGGTACATAGGGGCTTGATCAGTTTTTGTTGGATTTGAAAATTTTTGGTCATAAAGTGGCATACTTTAAAGAAATTATTAGTGCAAAGTTTTATCCCTTTATATTAAATGCTTCTTGATTTGTGTACTGGAAAATCAAAGAATAAATTGAAATGTAAAATTGTGCTATATGGAAAGTTGGCGTGGTTGTAGTGCGATGCCAAATAAATATGAGAATAATACCACGTACTAAATTTTGTCGAGATCGGTCTGTCGGGTGCCGAGAAATGGGATTTCATCAAAAAATGGGCGGTGCCAGAACCGACGTGCAATTTTCACACCGGCTCTCATAAAGTCCTCTCACATCATCTTGCAGGTAAAATTTATTGTCTCTGGAGTATTTAGTTATTGATTTATTACACTTTCAGTAGTTTCTAACAATATCCCTATATGAAGAATGAGCGGGACTATCTTCCGATTTCATTATTTTTTACACTGTGTTAGACGAATTTGTTTAATCTAGCTTTGTTGGTGTAGGAGGTGTGTACATTAAATTTATTAAAGAGCGGAGCCACGCCCACGTTTTAAAACTTTTTTGCCAACAGATGCAATTTAGCATTTAGTTATGACACTTTATAGCTTTTCGGTTAATGGCGTATTCTCTACGAACTTTTTTTGTACTAGAGAACCCGCATACAAATTTTATCAAGATATCCCAATTTGTAGTCCTGTTCTCAGATCGCAACGTAAATTATATTTTCTTTCATTTTTGTAATTTTATCTTACTTTTTTATAAGCTTTCATACTACCGGCTATGCTTCCAACTTGATTCCTCGAACTCTCAGAATTTTACCTAATACTACAAAAATTATGTAAAGCTGTGATTGCTCATCAAAGCACTGATTTGTTAGAAATTACCCTACCAATCTCTATATAAAGGTAATTCATAAATGTTTTTCTTATTTTAAGAAAAGCTATGGACACATAAATGGCACATTTTTTATATCTTCTTTCTTTTGTTACAGTATCATAAATGTTTTTAATACATAACAAGTGTTGTTGGGTTTTTTTTAAGTGCATTCTTTGTCTTCAATAACAGTACAAAATGACAATGCAATTCATTGCTAAAAAAAATAATCATCAAAATGCGAAAACTTTGGTAGAATGAACTAGACACATAAATGGCACAACCTAGAAAAAGGTGGACAATTTAGTTCACATTGCATTTTTATAAATTTTGTTTCATACAAACGTTTTTATTGTTAATATTTTGTGCTGTAACCTTTAATTTTAATGACTGTTTCATACTTTCTACGAGATTCTGACATTTAGTTTAGGTATAGCGTACCAGGTTTTTTTAACGGCAAACCAGAGATCGTCCATATTTTTATAATTAACCTTTGCAATTTCAGACTTGACTTCATTCCATAGGTTTTCAATTGGATTTTAGTCAGGGTTTTGCGCGTTTATGATCGTTGTCTTGCATAAGTTTCCATTTAATTGGCATAGACTCAAAAGCATATGGTTGCATATGGTTTTTTAAAATGCGCAAATACTGAAACTTCTCCATTTTTCCATTTTTGGGCAGTGCAGTACAACTCTAGTACCGCAGTACCAAATCGAATGCAAAATTCTTACATTTTAAACAACTTTAAGTTAAACAATTTTAGCATTTATATGAAACTTTTTGTAGCTGTATGTATGTAATTAAAATATTATTTAATTTTTATTTTTTTACACATTATGCGAAAATATATTTTTGTATTTTGTATTATTTTAAAATTATTATTTATTTTATCTTTATTTACCCAGCTTTTATTAGCACAGCTTTATTTACCATTAGCAAATTTTTAAATTGCGGTTTCTTTATAATGACCGCGACTGTGCGAGCTAATAATGTGTTTTTATTTATCAATAATGAAATGCATACAAGTTCTGTACTACTCTGCTAAGTAACGCTATGTACATATACAGCATCGAATGTAAACTCTCCATGTTAAATATAGAATAAATGTAACCCCTCCATGTTAGTTACAGAATAAAGTCAATGTTGGTAAACAGCAAAGGGCAACAGAAGTAATGTGACTGCGCAACTGATATACATACACATTTCTGAATGTTGACATATACATACATACATACATATGTACATCCACATATTTCTGCGCTTGACTGTACACAACAGTAAAGAGAAACTAGACGCAAATACTGCATCTGGCAGCTAGAAGGAACTTAATTAATACAATGATAACTAAATCTCTTCAATTTTATACATGCTTTAGAAAGCTTACATGTATATGTATATATAAATATCCATGTATGTATGTATAAGAAAAACGTAGCTTTGATTTAAAATAAATGTGCAATAACTTGCCATTAAGAGGCACATGTCTGCATAAACATAAAAAAAAATAATTATTTTAATATTTTAGAAGCACTTACCGCACATAATTTTACTTAATTTCGCATTTTTCTGCAAGAAATGGTTACACTTCCCTACACTAAACTCTTTTCCCTACTTCTAACATTTTATTTACATTAACATAACACGATTAACACTAACATAACATTTTATGCACAACCACTGGCAGAGAGCACTGCTTGCGCCGACGCTCCGCGCTCAGCTTTTACACTAACTCACTCAGCTCTTGCACTCACTTATTTTCACTTCACTTTTACTACGCAAATAACAACGCCCGATTACTTCTTTTACTTCAAAACGATTAAATTGACAAATTCCAAACTAATTTTACTAAAACCTCCTGAGTTGCAGCTTTAATTCCTAAACTAATTTCACTTTTCACCGAGCTGCTACATATGTCACTTTCACGAACGCGGTGTAAGTAAACGAATGTTCGAAATGGCGGCGGAAACGAAGAACGACCAATGATATTCGAGCTTCCAAATTGAAGTGTCATCTGTAATTAATGTAAGAGATCGTTTAAAACCACAGGGTTCACAAATATTTTTGAACTACAGATGGCGCACATATTATATTACTCTTTGAAATTATATAATGCACAAACGTTATTATATTTGTTTATTTCGCTGAAAAACGAGTAATAACAAAGAACGGTGGTATTCCATGTAGTAAACCTGAATTAGTAAAGAAACTGGTAGTAACTTTAACAGATGTTTCTGGCTCTTAGGCTGTTAACTGGTAATTTAGCTGATATCTGGTTTACGGAGATCCTGCGGGACGACCGATTACATATTTTGACACAAGAATTTCGGTTGGAATTATAAATGCAGTCTTAAGTAACTCACAGAAACTTTAATATAACTATCTGGTCAGTTAACAGTTAATTTAACCGCTGGCTGGTATGCGTTGATCATTCTTCAAAAAGACTTCCAACAGAGGGTGGCATTTTACAGAGTCTAGTACCATCAGCTGATAACAGTCTATATATATAAACTATTGGCTTCATCGATCACACACTCGTACACAAGATGTTCGGTTAGAAATGGAAACACGGTCTTAAGACACATATAAAAACATTAACAGAAATAACCAGTAGCGTTGATGGGTAACTAAGCGGTATTCTGCTTTGTTGTGATCCTTCTTCAATCTACTACCAACAGAGGGTGACATTTTATAGAGTGTACTGCCATCAGCTGACAACAGTCTGCCTATTGAAGAGTATCTAGACATTGTAAAGGAAAAATCATAAGTGAAATTACTGTTTGTTTAAAATAATCTAAATAACATGTCGAGCGTACGAAAACCAATTCAAAATATATTTATTTCATATATCCATGTTAAAAGAAGTACTTTGAAAACTTATGCTACCCTGTGCTAGTTACTGAATTGCTTCTTTGTCGCTTCCTTTTGACAGCTCGAATATCATTCGTCGTTCTTCGTTTCCGCCGCCATTTCAAATACACATTTCGTAGATTCTCGTTTGCGTCGGTGGGATTTGCTGCAGCTCAGTGAAAAGTGCAATTATTTTAGGTATTAAAGCTGCAATGTTTTTAAAATTAGGTAGTAGTTAGGGTAGTTCGGGCTTTTAATCGTTTAATAGTGAAAAGTGTGATCGGGCGTTTTTAGTTGTGTACTATTTGCATCTATAGTGGTTTGTGGCAATTGGAGCAAATGGCGTTCTGCCAGAAGTTGTATATCAAATGTGTTTAGACGTACGCAGGGGCACAAATATGGGGAGCAGAGTTCGTTTTACAGCATTAAGCGAGGTAAGTCCTGTTGAAAAATACTAAAATTGATCAAATTATATTAAAATTCGGTGTAGGCCGTGCTCTCACTCAATTGTGTGTATCTGTGTATGAATGTGTATACATACATACATTTACATAGCTATGCATATAACTACTAACGCTTGCGAAAGTTTAATAGTTGCGCAGCCACATTATTTCTATTACTCTCCACTCTACATTAAAAGTTCAGTTGCCACTGCATCGCTGTAAGATTCTTGTAGCTGCCAATAAATGTCGTTGGTATACTCAAGAGCGAATATCATTAGTTGCCTTCTCCTATTTCCGCCGCCATTATCTATAGTTCCTTTTACCTAAGCGTTCGCGTAGATGGAAATTGCATTAGCAGAGTACGCAGCATATTCTCTCATAATTGTCGCTGAGAGCGCTTGCACATTTTTAAAGCTGCGCAGTCACACTATTGCTGTTACAATCACTGTTGATTAACATTTTCTGTTAGACTATGATGATTAGCCAGAGAATGTAAAGTATTTACATTCTCTGGCTTAGCATAGTCCATTAACATTTCTGGCTGTGAGAATACTAGCGTACAGGACAAAATTGTGGTGTCCATAATATTATGGAACAAAAAAAAAAAAACAAATAATAAATAAAGACTGAAATTAAAAAAAAAAAAAACAAAAAATAATAATAATAAAAAATTAAACAAAAAAAAAAAATAATAATAATAAAAAAAAACAAATAAACCAAAGTGAAAAATATATATAGGATTTTATATTAAACAAGTAAAGAAGGGATAAGTTCGGGTACAACCGAAAATTATATACTCTTGCAACTTCCAAGAATCAAAGCCAGGGAAATATTTTAAGGTGTAAAACGTCAGTCAGAGATCAAAATCAAAGAAAAAGTAAAGACAGTCGGATGTTCGAAAAACATGATATAAGTTATATAGGAAATCCTAGGCCAAGTTTTCGCTCTAATTTATCTATTTTCTCTCCCATTTTCATTGAGATAACTCACATATTTGCCGATATACATATGCGGTACAAAGTCACCCGGAAGTTCGAAAATCTTTATATTAGGTACAATAAATGGGGACTAAGGGAAGTAAATGTTCGATTGAAACCATTTTTGATATATAAACATACCATTGCAAGGGAAAGAATATCTTTAAATTAAATCTTAAATTTTTCTCGTCATCGTGATCATTTATATATACGAACCTTATGTCTATCTCGCTTTTTAGGTGATGCATACAACTCTTGGCTAAACAAAACTAAAAAAAAAATATAATTTAATAAAATTTTATATATGTATTTTCATTTTCCAGTGTTAAACGTCAGTTCCACGAAAGGCAACAAGTAAATCGGAAGCTAACAGTAGTCTGTACTATTTATAAATTCATAATTGATGAGCAAACATTTCTGCAAATCAACAGAAACATCAAAGAAAAACAATATAGAGAAATAATTCGAAACAGTAGTGAATCTGAAAAATCTAAAAATATTGTATGTAGCATCAAAAATTAACTCTTACTATCCAAGAAAAATGAGGCTGCGCAATCAGCAAACTTCCCATATATTCTAATACGGCAGGGGAGCACCATTCAAGTCAGTGGATGCTTAGCGACCAATATGCAAATGTTTCGGCATACAAGTGTATAAGCGGCATGCAAATTTATGCAAAGATTCCGCTTGACAACGCGTATCAGTTAGAAGTGTCTCATAGTCATGCCAAGTGAGCAAAAAGGACAACAGCAAAAACCAAATGAACTCAAGGTGTGTTACTATAATGCTTGTATGTATGTCCTTAAGTATGTAGAACAGTAGACAGATCAGTAATAGTTGAGTTCGTGATTGTAATAGTTTATTTATTTATAGGAAATGAATGCTCTACCGGACAATAACAGCAACAAAGAATAACATCTGCGGAGTGCTTAGCGGAAATTATATATGCACGTTTGCGCATGAATCTGTAGAAACAGAAAAAAAACGCGAAACGAAAATAGTGATAATTAGTGCTAGTATTTAGCTTTTAATATTATGTATAAAGTGTTAAAGTAATTTGTTAAAATTTTAATATTTTTGTGTGAAAAAGTGTTGTGTTTTTGTTATTTAAAATGTGATGAATAATGTGCAATTTAAATCGTCATCACAGCCAGCAACAACAACTATCGCTGCCCATGCTGCCTTGAATATGTTTTTAGGTGCTGGATGCTGCTTAGTTCACGCTTACAGTTTACAACAACAGCAGGTTAGTGAATTTTTAGCTTAAAATTAAAGTAAATTTTGGTTTGATTAATATTACAAAGGTCCAAACAATACAATTTATAGTTTCGTTTAATTTATAGTATATATTTATTTACATATGTATATAAATTGAAATCAGAACTGTGTGTTTACTTTTTTTATTTGATTATCTTACATAAAAAGCTAAGTTTCCGGTTAAACCAATTAACTGTTAACAATTTAAAGAAATAATGTTAATAGAAAAAGTGCAAAAAAAATATGCAAATGAAAAATACTCTAAATTTTCTTCGAGAAATCAGATCTAACTACATACATGGTCGTTTTTACATTTGAACATTTACTTAAAATGCAATATTTATATTTCTATAAACTTAATTTCTAACATTTTGATTATAGGTTAGGTTAAGTTGTTTTGGCAAGCCAATAGGTCCAACAGTAGTCACATTTTACGATGCCTGCGCTTGACGTGAATTTTAACAGACTCTGCGGCCGGTGTATCATACCGTGGGGACCCCAGTTGCTTTCAGCGTAGTCTTGTCAACGCGAGACAAGTGCACAAGAGATGTACCATTGTTTCCCTGGTGCCCTACTCTAAACATTTCCTGCAGTCTTCTCGATCTGTCAGCCCCATCCTGCGGGCGTGTGTCGTTACCAGTTAGTATTCACATCATGTTCCTTCAGTCTCTTCCATCGAGTGCCAAAGACCTCTGCTTGAAATATACTGTAGCGGTCTAGCAACTTAAAAGGTTGTCTTATGCCTAACTCTGACAGTATTCCCGCACCAAATCCATCCTCCATATTCGAGCCTTCAGTATAGATGTTTAGAGTGTTGCGCGTAGCTAACATACCTCTACGCCAGGCATCTTTTCCCATGTTTACTTTGAACCTTCTTTCCCAGTTGAAATGTGGGGTCAAGTAATTGTTTGCCTAACCGCCATTACCCACCGATCTATGCCAGAAGGTTCTATATATAAATTCTCCAGGCTTAGAACCAGTCGAAGAGCCGACATTGGAGTTGTGAACCCTTTCCATTGGCTACACGCTTATAAAGTGTGGCTAGTTTTTAAGAAGCCAATGTCGTCCGCATATGTGCGGATTGCATATTCTATTTTATTCCCGTAAAAATGTGTTCGGGACGTTTTCGTAGCTAGGACTTGCCGCATCTTTACAGCCCATAAAGTGCAGACTGAGCAAAGTGCAATGAGTCCTGGCAGTTGTCCCTCCACTATCTGCTACTTGTGCGAACTATAACGGGCGAAGCTAAAAAAGTTTTCCAAGACTCTAGCTTGGCCCTGCACACCAACTTCTTGTAGTCCCTGAGAAGATCTTTATGTTCGTTCCAACAGTGCTCGCTTTCTGCTAGCTTGGCTCAGTTGAAGCATTCCCGTACTTCTGCAGGACCCAAGCTTTTTGTTCCACCTAGGAGGCTTCTTGCTGTGTTTGAGTTGCAGCGTAGGGTATGTGTAGTGAAAAGCTGTATTTAGGGCATTCGTAAATACAGTCACGCTCATTTCAAGCTCTTCATGTAAGTTACACCCGCTTAGGCGTTAGCAACAGCGCCCACCACCAACCCCTGCTTCTTTCTGCTGGTTTTAACTGCCACCCTTTGGAGGTCTAACGTTGGCGTCTCGCAATCCTGCATTATGCAAGGAGTAGAAATTTATTCTTGGCAACCTTCACCGCCACAACCTACAGATCATCTGTGGAAAGACCGAAATTAATATGGAAAAATAGACTTTTCCTCACCAACTTCTCTGATATTTTAGTGTAGTTTTTTGACTTCAGCCCAGCGACCACGTTACCCGATGCAACCCATGGTTCCTGATTAAAGCCACCTAGTAACCGCCCTTCTCTAAATTGAGAAGAAGCTCGGCAGAGGTGATCTTACTGGAGTACCCTTAGCTCTAGGTTTTGGATCATAATACTGCTGACTGAGTTCTTCCTCCACCTTCACCTACTGTAGGACAAGAGAAGTAGTTATGTTCTCTTTTATGCCAATAGCATTTTCTAGTTCACCCATCTCCAACGTGTTTTTGTTGCCGTCTGCGGCATGTACTATCCGTCCGCAGAGTCGGCTGCTATTTAGAAAAGCTGTAATCAGCTATAATCTATTGTAAATTTTTATTTTTGTTTCAAAACGTAATAATTCATACTTTTATATAATAATATTACATTTAAATAAACGGTTATTTATAAATCAAAGTTTCTCAAGGCATTTAATTAAAAGACATATGTATGTATGAACACACATATATAATTATGCAAGTGTGTACAGTTAATTACTACATCATTGATTATGACGCCAAGAAACTTTGCGCCGTATAGCCTAGGCTCCAACAGCAACAAACATACATGTTGTTGATATACATATGCAATTCCACGCGAAACGTCATAACTAAAAAATAAAAAAAAAGTTGTATACTAATTCATATCAAATTCTGTTCTAGCCTTAACACAAATTCAATTAGTTAATGTCAACAATGATGTAAAAATAATAATTTAAATTACCGCCCCCCTCTAATTGCTATAAAACTGTGCTACTTGCCGCATTACCTTTCCAAACTTTAATTTTTGACTTATGTAACGCTTGCTGCAAATGGTCGATTTGCACTTAAGCAACCATTAATACGTTGGCCCGAGCGCTGAACACTTATGCATGTGTATTTGTGTGTATTTGAAGTACTTTCATTGAATGCAAATTTTTTGCTGCTTTGCCGCTTCTACTTCGCTTATGCATATAAGCACTTGTAAATGCATGAATATGCAGGAATGTTCGTGCGCGTTGCTGTGTGCTGCAGGTTGAATTAGTTTTTGAGATCAAGTGTACAACGTAGCTGCTGGGTTTGGTTATTTGATGGCTGCAGATAAGAAGCACCAACATGCTTCAAGTGTCTTCAACAAATACTTATGGTGTGATTAAAGTGCCAATTGCTATGATAAAAGTTGTGGTGTGCTTGTACATACTTAGATCTCTACATATGTCTGCTTGTGTATGTGTGTTTGCTGTTCAAAGTGACGCTATTGAATGACTTCTTGACTGCGGCAAAGCCAAACTCGTTGACTACTTTTGATTTGAGCTTAATCCTAGTGGTTTTGAAGTGCGCTTAACGTAAATAATTGTTTTTTTTTTGTTTTAATAAGATGTTATATTTTATTTTATGAAATTAAATAACTTTTATTAAATAAAGCAAATTTAAAGCAGTTTAATAAACAATGTGAGATCTGTTAAATGTACGTATTTTTTCGAAAAAATAATTGTGTATAATTTTTTTTTAGCTAAAATATTTGTTTTCGTAAGCACATATGAACTAAATTTAATTAATAAAAATGTGCAAAAATTAATAAAATTAAGTTTACTTAAATTTATAAGTAATTTATTATGTAAAAAATAAAACATTTCAATAAATAAAGTACTTTAGTAATGCACTAAAATAAATTTTTGTTGCTTTAGTAATGAAATTTTATTGTGCTTCCGACGATTTTCGTTGCTCTGTTTTTATATATTCTTCTAACCATTTAATTAAGCTTCATGAACATTGTGTGCTTGTTGTCTAATTAAAAAATCACCGCTTAAATATTGCGAAAACTTTCGAAATTAATTTTCTTGATAATTGTGGTTAACTAAAATAAAGAATTTTTTATTAATTTTGTTAATTGATTAACAAAAAATACACAAAACCTAAAAATATAAAATTACTTAACACAAGTTATTTAATAAAAAAAATTTGGATTACTTTACATAAGTTAATTATGTAATAAAATAAAATATTTAAATAAAAATATAAAGTAAAATTTAGTTATGTGTACATTTGTACATACATATGTACAATTTAGTTAATTTTTTAAATTAAAATAATTAATTAATTTTTTAATTTTAATTAATGTTTTTTAAACCTTTTAATTTAACTAATTTATTCAAAATTTAAATGAAAAAATTGTTAACTAATAAAATTTTAAATTAATTAAAAAGCTTAAAGAAATTTAACTAAAATTAAAATGTTAATTAAGTTAAAAAAATAATTAATTATAAATTAAATTAAATTTAAATAAATATATAATTTAATTTATATTTTTACTTTGCACAAGTTAATTAATAAAATAAAATATTTAAATAAAAATATAATGTAAAACTTAGTTATGTGTACATATGTATGTACACATTATACATATGTACATATGTATGAATGTGTATGCTAAAATTATTTTAATAATTAAATTATTGTCGATGTTTAAGGAATTAAAAAAATTCTAATTAAATTTTTATTTTAATTAATTTATAAAATAATTTATATTTTAATTTAAATTTAATTAGTTTTTTACTTTTAACTAATGTTTTGAAACCTTTTAATTTAACTAAATTTATTAAAATTTAAATGAAAAAATGTTAATTTTAAGGAATTAAACAAATTTTAGTTAAATTTTTATTTTAATTAATTAATTTAAATTACAATTTTTTGTAATTAAAATTAATTTAATGATTTAAGTTTTATTTAAATTTAAATAATAAAATAATTTATATTTTCATTTAAATTTAATTATTTTTTTAGTTTTAATTAATGTTTTGAAACCTTTTAATTTAACTAAATTAATTAAAGTTTAAATGAAAAAAATTGTTAATTTTTAAAATTTTAAATTAATTAAAAAGCTTGAAAAAATTAATTGAAATTAAAATATTAATTAAGTTAAAAAATTTTATTTAATTATTTTTCTAATCAAATTTAATTAAATTAAATGAAAAATTAAATTAAATTAAATTAAAAAGCTTAAAAATTAAATTTAATTAAAAAATCATATAATTTAATTTTTATAATTTTTTAATTTTAATTAAATTTTTAAAGCTTTTTAATTAAATTTAATTGATTTAAATTTAAACAAAAAAATAACAAATTAATACTTTTTTTAGTTAATGAAAAAGCTTAAAAAATTTAATTAAAATTTAAAAATGAATGAAATTAAAAAATCGTACTTAATTTTTTTTCTAATTAAATTAAAACTAATATAATTAAATTGAAAGTAGTAAAAAAATTAATTAAAATTGAAAAATTAACTAAATTTAATAAAAAGTAGAAAAATCAAATTTAAATTTTTATTTAAATTTAATTTAATTTAGTGAGCTCGGAGGCTGTTTTCCTTTTTTCCCCTTTTTTAATTATTTTTTTCGATTCACTTAATTACGAATTTCGCTATTTTACTATTTAGCTGCAACTCATATACTCGTTTAGGTAAAAAATGTATACATGTACATACATATATGGGTACATAAAAGTATGCGTAAATTTGTACATGGTACTCCTCGGGCGCTGATTGTGGCTTGGTTACATTATATACTATATAATATACATACATACATACTATGCTTAAGGCATTTGCGTTCGTATGCTGAGATTTTAGTAGGCTAAATAATACAATTGGATATATACATAATATGTATGTATATATACATATTAGGGTGGGTACAATTTTTCACTTGCTACTCTGAAAAACTGGTTTATAGACAACTCTAAGAAAGGCACTCGAATTATGAGCTCTTAATTGTAACGGAAACGTCCTCCGCCTAACGGTTTTATAAGCTTTTCTTATAAACAGATGGAAAAATTGTATTTCGCTTTTAACTTGAAAGAATATTTCGTTCGTGCACACGTTCTTTTCTCTCCAAAAAGCTGCTTACTTGTCGAAATGACCGATATGAGACCACTATAGCACATGGCTGCCATATAAGCTCAACGATCAAACTAAAATTCTTGCATGGAAACTTTTTTCATTTGTGTAGGGTATAATAGCTTTAGTGCAATCGAAGTTTACGTTTTTTCTTGTTTCACATATAAAAGCCTACACATAAATAAAAGTCACAGACACTATATATCCAGCAAAAAATATACATACCTACATATTATATAACAATTCACGCACCACTGAATTTATTTTCATTTAATTGCAATTAAGGATTAATTCTAATTTGTATGTGCAGCTGGATGTGCGAGTACGTACGTGCCCTAGCCGATATCATCAATATCAATTAACTAACACAAAAACAAATATGCGCATAACCTCTGCCACAAAAATAGTAATTAGCTGCTCCAGCGTAAGCTACGAAAACAGCAAATAGCCATAATGTGAAAGAAAAGTGTGTGTGGCAAGTGTGAGTTTAGTCTGTCTTCCTAATAAAAGTCATTAAACAAATTGCTGTCCAGTCTCTTCCATACATTCTATTCTGTATTTATGTGCGTCGGCCTAATTGCATTAGTTAATGTGTGTTTTATTCTCCCACATGCCAATAGATTGGTCACTATGACTATGGTCAGTATTATAAAATAGGATTATTACCATAAAAATAATAATTAGCTACTAAAATAGATAAAATAGATAAAAGAGGGATACATTACGTTTTAAGTAATGAACATAGCGAGGTTATGGTGTGCTATAGTGGCGTAACAGTTCATAAATATGTTTATACAATAATAATTAAATTTAAGTTTGATTTTCTCGGTGCACATTTTGGTCGTTTTTTGTGTATGCGCCAAAATGTAGGCCACAGTTTTTTCAAGGTTGTATTTTTTATACAAAAAATGTGATAAACGAACTGTGGAGAGAATTGTAAGGTGTTTCTAGTATAGTTTCATTGTTTAACTAAGAAATTATATTAATGTAATTAAAATACACTTTTTTCTTAATACTAATATCAACAATACTTTATTTGTGTGCTTAATACATAAAATTATAATTGCATTAAACTTTTTATTTGGCACGTACATATACACAGTTTGCATATGCGCCAAAATGTATGCTTCGTTGCTGCAATTTTGATTATTTACAATTTAAATAAAATCCGATGTTGAGAGAGAAGAATTTGTGGTTCGATTTTGTCATATGTACATATTTAAATGTTAAAGGTATTGGTTTTTCTTTGGTCAAAAATTATCAAAATCTCCCAATCCAAAGATCAAGCAGATTTTTCGGGCTTTGCAGCAAATGTTTACGTTTTAACGCTTATTTATTTAACATATAATTATATCCATACTTATATTAAAAACAGATAAGATTTAATTGGTTGTATGACGCTCCGCAACTACTTAACGAATTTATATTGATCATAAAGCGTGATCCATTTCGAGGTTCCCTACTTAAAACAAAAACATAGAAACTTCAAATTTTCGGCACATATTTTTTGTAGATTATCTCTTTCTAATGTTGGCCGCGGTTGCGTCTCTGATGGTCCATCCGTTGAGTCCAATTTATTTTCGATGGCTCCTGAAGTATTCTCTCAATAAATTCATAGCTTGATGTATAAAGCTTAAACAAAATTTAAGTTAAAAAAATCTCAAAAATCTGAACATTAATTTTATTACCGACAAAACTTTGGTCCTCTGCGCTCAGAAATCGAAGTTCTTTAAGCCATTTTGTAGTGATATGAGAGCTCTATTGCTAACCTTTTTTCCTGCAAGGTTTGTAGGTGATATTTCTTATGTTTCCAAGAATTTCGATCGCACGACTCAATTTCTTGGGAACATCCACTTAGGCTCTATTCCATTTTACGGCGCAGGTTCGCTCATTTAAAGTGATTTTTAAGAAACCCCAACTGTTTTATCAAACTTTATGTAGTGTTATATGGGTTCGTTACTATTGGTAAAAAGTAATTCAATGGTCCACTTAGACTGATCTAAAGAAGTCTGAGGTGGTCCAGTGTTATATAGGTTCGTTACTATTGGTAAAAAGGAATTCAATGGACCAAGAAGAAGCCTCTGAGGTGGTGCCAAAAATAAAACCAAGATCAATATTATGACAGCAAATTAAAATTTCAAGTTGTTTTGATACTAAGCGAGGTTGCAGACAAAGTGACTCGCTATCCTTCAATCTATTGTTGGAGAATATTGTTGAGCTGCGGAGCTAAATAAGGAAGCTACCATCTTCTATAGTAGAGTACAACTGCTGGCAAAATATTATGATATTGATATATCGAAGACAAGACTAAATATCTCCATATCTGGCATTTGCGACTTGGCTCACACGTCCCTGTAGACAGTCATAACTTTGAAGTCGGAGATAATTTCGTTTATCTTAGAACCAGTATTAACACCAACAACAATATCAGCCTTGAAATCTAACGCAAAATCACTCTTGCCGACAGCTGCTATTTCGGACTGAATAGGCAATTTAGAAGTAAAGTCCTCTCTTGACGAACAAAAATCAAACTCTATAAGCCACTCATTATTCCCGTCCTGCTATATGGTGCAGAGGCATGGACGATGACAACAACTGATAAGTCGACGTAGCGAGTTTTCGAGAGAAAGGTTCTGCGAAAGATTTATCGTCGTTTGCGCGTTGGCCACGGCGAATATCGCATTCGATGAAACGATGAGCTGTATGAGATATACGGCGGCTACGCTGGCTAGGTCATATTTTCTGGATGGTAGAGAATACTGCAGTTTTGAAGGTTTTGGATTCAGTACCCGACGGTGGAAGCAGGGAAAGTGGAAGACCTCCACTCCATTCGATATATCAGCTGAAGAAGGACCTGGCTGCACTTGATATCTTGAATCTTGATGCTCTTGTTAGGCTGTTATAGCAAACATACGGAACGAAGTGGAAACCAGCAGAAAGCCTATTGCCGGTTCAAACCCTTCTCGAATAAAACAAACGAAGAGCGAAATATTTTAATAAAACTAGGTGCACATATTACCAATTTTTGCCCTCATTATTATACTAACCAATCGCAGTTGGCTATTCCACCGATAAATAGCATTGCCGCAACATGGAAGGTAACTATAGTATACCCAGCAAATTGTCAACTCGGATTACAGGCTATACCTCTGGGTATATACAGATGCCACCGCACGCGCGGTAATATTCATGTGTAAGCTGACCAAAACGAGCATTTAGGAATGTATGCTCGCTTATATACCGTTATGTGCGTATTATTATGTGTGTGTGTGTGAGCGCATGTAATTCATTGCCGACGCACACCATTCATGTACAGTTATTGAAATTGTTGCTTTTAATAGCAATTTTGGCTACTTTATTGTTGTACCGTCCATTGTATTGTTGCTTTGTCGGCATTGTTGTATCTATTGTGTGAGGTTTTAAGCGTCGAACAATAAAGGCTGCACAAATTCACAAATTGCCAGGAATTGCCAATGAAAATGGACAATATTACCACTTAACCATACAGCCACCCGTTCGACTAGATACTATTAAGCCCGGTTGTGGTTATATGTAGTATATATATGTATGTGTGTGTTTGTCTAATTTTTGTGTTGTACAATGCCAATGCATTACAGTTAATGTAGCGATTTATCCAAACTTATATAACTGGTATTTGTGTAGAAGCTATAGCGCCGTTGTGATTAAGTACCAACGCGGGCATTAATCGATTTTTACGATCGCAGTGATTGAGTGACAGCCAAATCATTCATTACTTTCATTTATTTGCTCAACTGTTTCAAACGAATTCTTCAAATTTATTAAGTGACTTTTATGTATTTTACATCTCAACTTTTTACTCCCTGAACAGGGGTTTGTAGCCCCTAAAAGATAATATATAAAACTTTTGTATCCGATCCTTTAAGACGGCAAAGCGCCTTGCGGCCAGCACAAATTTGCTTAAGCGTTTAATCTCTTTTTCCCCAACCAGCTCGGTGGGTGAACTGAAAGTGTGAGTTCTCAAGTGTTTAAAGATTCAACTCCCAAATGCGGGACAATCAATCTCGTTTCCTTCCATACTGTGTCCACACTTGGCTTCCGGTAACATTCTCAATCTCTTAGCGTTGGTACTGATAGGTCAATGGCTTTTTAGAACCCACACAACGAGGGAGAGGCTAGTCTTCCTGAGAGCAACGAATTCACTGGATCTCTCATGATCGATTCTCGGCCAAAAAATTTTTGCGACAGCGCAGGAACCGTTGGTAGTTCAGCGCTGGCCAAGCTCCCGCGAAACCTTATCTATCCCGTGTACAGTAAGTTGACGACACGAGAAGAGTGGAGCACCGATCCATTTCGATTCTACTGTTAGCGAAGCTATATACTCAAATATTTCTTATTCATCAGTGTCTATTTTTAATGCTTTACTTTGAATTTTTCGTATCCAGAAACTTGACTGATTATTTTTATACCAAAGAGTGATCCATTTCGAGATTCCCTAATTTCTTAAAGAAAAACAGAGAAACTTCAAGCTCAATAAGGAATGTTAATTAGCATTCGAAAAAAATTCTTTTCCATTTATTTTTTAAAGATTATCTCTTTCAATTGTTGGCCGCGGCTACGTCTCAGATGGTGGATCCATTGAATCTAATTTTCGATGACTCGTTCAAGCAATTCGACCGCGTGATTATTTGCTCTAAGGATTGAATCGAAACGGGATTGTCCGCATAGACTTAAGACTTTACATGTCCCACTGGAAGAAGTCTAATGTTGTGATATCACGCGATCTTGGTGGCCAACGACCGGCGCAAAACGTGAAATTATCTGCTCACCGAAGTTTTCTCTCGATAAATCGATTAATTGATGTCATGTGTGGAGAGTGGCGCCGTCTTGTTGAAAACAAATGACACCGAGATGACGAGCTTCAATTTCAGCGATCAAATAGGCGGTTGTCTAGGCATGATAACGGTCGCCATTGACGGTTACATTCTCATCGGCATTATTTCTTCAAAAATAATAATTCCAGTGGCCCACAAGCCACATCAAACCCTTTTTACTGTATGAAATGACAGCTCTTTATTCTCTTCAGGCTGCTCTTTATTCCAAAGCGGCAATTTTGTTTGTTTATACACCCACTGAGCCAGAAATGAACCTCATCTCTGAACAAAATTTGTCTCGAAAACGTCGGATCTTTTCAAAAGCCCATAGAGCGAAGCGGTGTTGCTTCTGTTCTTGCACAAACTGTGTTTTGTGCGCTTTAAATTCAAGATATCGACGTAAGATGTTACATATGTTAGTCCAAGTTGCTGTGAATCGAGTCTACACGGTCTTCGTGGACGCTCTTAGCTACGGCTGCTATATTTTCTTCACTGCGTGCTGGACGTGGTCTGTGCGGTCGAATGTTATCTAATAATGAATGCTGAATCTCAAGATGGATGATGATGGATGATGATGGTGTTGCAAATAGTACGCTGAGTAAGTCATAAGTTGAGCGAAACGCATGAAACACATTCTTTACTGTACTTGAATTTTCGTAATAAAGTTGGACGATTTGTAAACGTTGTTTAGACGTACGACTTTCCAGAGTGAAATGCCAAACATTACAGAATGAAAATAACATGACAAGTTAAAACGACTCACGTGCGTTCAAAAAAAGCTTATTGAAAAAATTACCTCTACTTGGATAACCCTCTTTCACTTTGAATTTTCCGTACCTGTAAAATTGAATTATATATTTTGAGTACTATGTTGAGTACTTCATCCATCGTTTTTTTGGGTTACTTAAGCGGAATAACCAAACCGTTGGCAATAGGCTTCAGATGATATACATATCTGGAGAATCTGTCCAATTCTTCAAATAAGTTGGATAAAATTCTTTTGGAATTTATTGATTTAACAGTTTCTGCTATGCATTTTTGTGAAACTATAGAGCTCATGGTTCCCAACAGGCCTCTAAAGAAAGTCACTGGTGGCCTAATCTGGAGAATACGCTAAGGAACGGATCCAAAAAGAACATTGCAATTTCTCCAAGGTTTAGTGCTTTTACGCAGTGAGCTTGCGATTTTGCGTACACAAATATTCATTCTTTTGGTATTTTTAGCGATCTATATTAGATTCCTTTTACGGTCATCCAAAGTCGTATTATGGAAATATTGAAACTGACGAATCGAAGTGCCAAATGGTATAATTAGCCTAAGTATACTGGTTTCTATGGATTTCAATTGGATAACTTGTGCGGTTGTAGTCATATTAGAATATGTTGCACCGAGAGCACCGATGTAAAACGAAGCGATTAAAGAATTGCCGAATCGAATTCATTTCGTTAGCTCGGGAATAATGACCGTCTGACATTCGTTAAAGCGTAATAAAACTCCAATTAAATATACATAAATGAATTGCTTGTTTAACATAAGTGTTCCGACCACTACATGATTTCCGCATCCAAAGTGAAATCCTCGTAACATAATTGCAACCGCAGTGTCTTTAAAACCCATAAGCGGACGCCATGTACTTGTCTTGCGCATAATATGCGATTTAAAAAAGCCAAAAGATTAATGCAACACACTTTTATTGCATTTCGTTGTTGCCACACGCTTAAAGTGCATCGCTGTGTTGCAAAAGTACAACTTTAAAGGCAACGAACCGCAATAACGGTGGTGTGACCGCCGCCTTTATAGCCAGCGGCAGTGAGCTCCACCTCTCCGCTGAATTCGCTGCAGCACATTTGTATTTAATTCATCAATAATGCAACATGTGCTGCACAGACGCTTTTAATTTGTGCTGCATTAAATGCTTTGCTGTTACTAACCACACCCCCCACACCGCCACACTCCCACACATCGTTACTGTAGGAACTGACGGCCAAAATGGCATGCTCGGTCGATAGCGTCTGTGCAGGTGTATGTGTGTGTGTGCGGGTCAATGCTTTCCTCTGTGTGTGTGTGTCAACGAGTTTTCGCTGCAATGCTTTGGAACGAGGCGTAGACAATGCAATCACAATTCCCGTTAATGCCAGCCTCGAAAAATGTCAACTTGCTCGCCATTGATGTTGCTACACCCCTGCCATCATATAAATATAGCGCACGTGGTTGTTGTTGTTGTTGGTGTTGCAGTTGCAGCAATTAGCGCCACACTTGTCACTGTTGTTGTTGGATTTGGTGTTGTTGTTGCAACTGTTGTTGTTGTTTTATAGTTGTTGTATTGTTTTTTGCTTTTGCTTTAATGCCGCTGTATTTGTTGTTATTGTTATTGTCACTATTTTTGCTATTGTTTTTGTTGTTTTGTGTTCGCTGTTGTTATGTTTGTTGTTGTTGTTGCTGTTGTTGTTGTTGTTGTTGTTGTTGTATTTGTTGTTGTTGTTGATGTTGTTGTTGTTTTGTGTTCACTCTTGTTATTTTTGTTGTTGTTTTATTGGTGCTGTTGTTGCTGTTGTATTTTTTCATGTTGTTGGTGTAGTTGTCATTCTTGTTGTTGTAGCTGATGTTGTTGTAGGTAGATTTTACGGTTTTCAAATTTGTTGTTGTTGTTGTTTTGTTTGTTGCTATTGTAGTTGTTGTTGCTGATGATGCTCCTGCTGTTGCCTGAAACCGCGAACCAACCTTTAATGCCAGCAACATTAATGCAACATCAGCCCACAACATATCGTCGTGGCAGCAGCAGCACCGCCACACACGCACTCATACATCCGCATTTACAGGCGAAAACACACATACAACAAAACACAGCCAGCCAGTCAGTAACGCCGATTTGCAACAGCGCAGAGCTAAAGTGACACAGAGCTGAAGAGATAACCGTTCAACCTGCAGATAGATGCAGTGCTTGCTGACGTCACGGCTGCAATGAGTCGCCGGACTTCGAATGGTCGGCGACAAAGCCTCTCGTATGCACATGCACAATGCGCCAGCAGCGTCTGACCGCAATGTCTGTTGCAATTTATTTTTGATGTACAGCAAATGCTCTATCAACAACAAAAACAACAGTAACAGCAACCCCAACAACAACAATGATGGCAACAATAAAAAGTCAATGCCAAATATACGAACAGCTGCCAGTTGCAAGCCGTCGATTTGGCCAACGACCTGCAGGCCAACACTTCATATAACGGCACGTGTGTACTTATCGATTCGCAAAAGTGCCGCTACTTTGTGCATAGCTAGGTGAATGAGTACATGCCTACGTGTATGTATGTAAGTAGGTGTTTCTTGCATGCGGTTAGTCGCCTGTTTGTTCATTATTATCGCTCGTAGATATATCTCGCTGGCCGGACGCGATATGCCATACATATATACATACATATGGTCCAGGTCATCATTTGCTGGCAATCACGAAACCAAAACAAATTATATATAAAATATCTGCACTGACCGCTGTAATGATTCGTAGGTCAGCTAACTGTCGTTGTTGCGAATTAAATTAAAATTTCGCGTAATTTCATTATGAACCCAAAATCCACACAAAATCCGATTCACAGTTAAATTGACATTAACCGCCATTATTTTACAGTTTTTGGTGATGCCAATATAAATGATGAAATAATATGAAAACAGGAAAAGAAACGGTAACTTCGGTTGCGCCGAAGCAAGAATACTCTTCACAAATATAAAAGATTCCATACAAGAACTCGATTTTATTTGGTCGGTTTGTATGGCAATTATAAGCAAAAGTGATTTGATCTGAGCAATTTCTTGTTAAGTTATATCTTTGTTTTGGGCAATACTCAATTCCAAGATAAAAACGTCAGGCTTGAACCTCAAAAGCAACGCAAACTTCAGTAGGACTTCAACTATTGAAGCTGCAACGACTTTCCTGTAGTCATGCTAGAACTCAAACCGCTTCACCAAGTAATCGATCCGACACCCAAATACACACTGCTTCAAATGACAGCCGAAGGATTTGGCAGGGGAATGGTAATCTTATCCCAGCAAACGAAGGTCTTAAGTTACAAAATATCACAAGATCTTCTCACAAGGTACTGCATTACCGAAAGAGTAAACTAGACTAGGAAATTAAAAATTACCTTTAGCAGTAAGGCTACATTGAACGATTCCACTCTTTACCTACTGCTAAGGGATAGCACTATCAAGTGTTACACCGAGGGTTCGAAAACGTCGGAGGGAATTGGTGCAGGAGTCGCAGCACCACGAACCAAACTCTCCATTTTCATGGGAAATTTTCCGATCATATTCCAAGTAGAGGTCTTTACTATAAGTCGGTGCGTATAGATAAGTTTCCAACGCAAGTATCGGAACGAAAGTACTATATAGCTCCACACAGTGACAGACTGCGGCGCTTAAATCGATCTCTGCCTACGTGACCAATTCGCTACTGGTGCAGGAGTGTATAGCATCATGTAGTAATCAAGTGCATCTCTTCTGGCTGCCTGGTCACAAAGGTGTAGCCAGAAATGAACTGGCTGATGAGCTCGTCCGTTCCACAGCATCCACCAACATGGTAGGATCGGTTGGTCCTCATACCATAAAAGAGCTGCTACGCATGATGAAAGTAAGCAAGGATAGGTAGTAGCAACAACTCCAAGTTGCTAATGAGTGGGTACAACTATAGCAGGTTTAAATATATGTGACCTGGTCTACGAAAAGGGAAAAGGGAGCTAACGTGCGAAAACTAGTTTTCTGGGAAACAGCTGTTAAAAATCTCATCTTCCATCCAAATCAACTAAAATGTGAAAATTCATTTTTTGACACCTAAGCCCCCTTTCCGTAGACCAGGTCACATAATCAAATTCAAATTCTTTCGGCTACTTGACGCATTGTACACTGTCTATTGTAAGCTCAAAAAGAACTTACTTAACTTGGGCCTAGCCTCTTGTGCAAATTGCCGGTTCTGTCACAGGGAGCCTGAAACTACAGAACACCTGCTAATTGACAGCACAACAGTCTGCAGAGGCAGGATAAGGCCTTTAGATCCATGTTTCCAAATAGCGATCACATCGCTACAATAGCAACTAGCTGTATAGTGGAATTCATCAATGTGCTGGGTCTGAGTGAGATGGTGTGACTTAGGAGAGGGCACAATAAACTTAAGATCGCGGTGCAAACAGACAGACATAGCTAAGTCGACTCAGCTCGCTATGCCTATCTGTATACATACATATTACATATATACATATGTATATACTTTATAGTGTCTCGTCTCTTCCTTTCACTGTATAAGACCATACGAAATATAGGTCTTTTTATCATAAATCTTTTTCGGAAAATCTGAAGCAGCAACACAAACTCAACTAAGAGACCGCAGCAAAAGTATCGACCGATTTCGGCGTTCCCATTAAACGGTACCCGATTGTTATCCTGCCACAGATTGACAACTAGGTACTAGGAACCCTCTTTAAAGATTCAAGTTTAGGTTAAAGAGGGTTAAAGATTCAAGTTTAGAATGTCAATCGGCGAGACGAAAATCATTTTTTCGATGTTTTGAGGCTATGAAAAGGTCCAAAATGAGTTTTGCTAACCGCAATTTCAAGGGGTTTTATTTCGCTTTAAGTGGGGTAAGCAGTTTGAAAGACCATCATATTCCGAGCAGTGGCAACACTAAACACCATTGTGTGTTTCGAAACTCCTGCAACATATCTCAATTCTTATCCATGTATGTAAGTCTATTCATATACTATAATTGAAATAATATCCACCATTCTTCCCTTTTCCATAAAAATAAGCCAAAGAAGCATCTACACTCACCGATAATACGCAGAGTCATTAGTAAACATAGATTTAAGATAATTGTCACATATTTTCTCTTCCTGCTATCTATTAAAATTATTTATTGCTCAACCATCATTTGCACCAACCTCTTCACTGCTCGCATACTAATGACTTTGTACACACTCTCGTTGTTTTCGGCTTCGTCTAATGAAACCAACCACTCGTCTTCACGAATTAAAATGCCAGACTTGCCATTGCCTTGCGTCAGCCTCTGCTGTCGCTGAGTGCTTCTTAATTTCCTTACTTCATTTACAATTCGCGAACAAATTAATATAAGCATTTAGCATTTAAGTAAGGAGAACTCAGAATTTGCTGCGGACAGCATTCTGCCATTTGTATTAACAGGTCACGTTTTGTGGAAAGGGTGGGCAAGGTTCACGAAAAATTGGGTCCATAATCAAGTTAGGCAAGAGACTTGTGCGCTGTCATTGGTATATGTTCTTGTATATGGGTTTTACAAGTTTGAAACGGTTTCTTTTTTTTTAATATTCTCAGGGGTTGTTATATTTTACTTTTTGAAGGAGTAACCCATAGGAAAATTTCGGTCCACTGGATTTATTGGAATAAAGTTAGCTTTAGAGTGTCTCTTAGATTACATCCTAACTCAACCTTTTATTTCGAGCAACAGTGGCCTCAAGTTTGTCCTGAGATGACGCAACTTGCTTATTATTACATTGTTACAATATTCCGAACGAACATGTTTCAGCTTTGCGAACAAACCAAAAGTGGTTTGCACGATTTAAAGGTATTGATTTTAGCAAGGAAGGTCTGGATTACTCCAAGAAACGTTGAAATACAATCTAGCATGTTGGAAATGCGGCTTCACTGAAGAGAGATAATATAAAATAAACTTAATTGTAGAAAATCATATATGTAACCTATCCGATCCAGCCAAATCAACGGCAAAGCCGAATATCCATGACGCCGGGGCAATGTACTGTATTGGGCTAGATAAGAGGTCCTACTGCATTATGAGTTTCTAAAACTTTGTGAAACCATTTACCAAGAACGTTATCGGTAACAACTCTTCAAATTCAATCGAACAATTGCCGAAAAACGCACGGTATTTCCGAATAGGCACGAGGCAATAATATTCTATCATGCCAACACTCGACCTCATGTTACAAGACTTATTGAAAGCTATTTGGAAAACAGCGGCTAAGTGGTAACTGTCTTATTGCCCATACCTTGCATCTTCTAACAACCAATTTTTACGGTCGATGCACAAAGCCTACCAAGGAATACGGTTTAAATGTGAACAGGGTATCAAAAATTATTTTGATTTATTTTGGTCCGCCAAGCTGGTGCATTTTTTTGGGATGAAATCCGTAAATTGCCAGAAAATTGGGAAAATTTTATAGCTTCAGACACTTCGAATAACAAAGCGCTTAAATTAGCTCAGCGATGAAGATCTCTTTTGGTTTCCGCGACTGGAGTGATGATCATCTAAACTCCCTTATGTCGACGTTGTTACAAATCAAAAAATCATTTTTGGGTATGCTCTATGGGCAGGGAGAACATTAGTCCATATTTCTTCAAAAATGAAGCCGGTCATAATGTTACACTCAATGAGATGAGGAACTGGCCATAGGGCCATGATTAATGACTTATTTTTGCCCGAATTGGATGATGTTGATGTAGACGACCTTTGGTTCCAACAAGATGGCGCTACATGCCATACCGCTGACGAAACAATATATTTATTCAGGAAAACTTTGGTTCTGACTGACCTCCAAAGTCGTGCTATTTAACAATAAAGACTTGACTACCTGGAAGAGAATATTTAATGCTCTGAACAAGGTTATCGGCCAGCCAGGAAGTCACTTCCACGAAATCATTTTCAAAACATAATGACAAACCTTTCTTCTTCTTTGTTGGCGCAGACACTGCTTATGTGGTTGTAGCCGCGTTTGCAACAATGCGCCAGTCGTTTTTCTTTTCGCTATTTGGAGTGTAGCCAGGTTCTTATCTACGGGATCTCTCCGGAGTGGAGACCTTCCTCTGCTTCCCCCGGCTGGTGCTGCGTCGAATACTTTCAGAGCTGGAATGTTTTCGTCTATTCCGACGACATGACTAAGCTAGCGTAGCTTTAGACCTGGTACGGCTCATCGTATCATCAACTACTGTATTCGCCGTTTCCAAAGCGCAAAGGACCATAAATCTTCCTCAGAACTTTCTTCTCTAAACCCTTTTTCCACCCTTGCGTTAAAGTCTCTAAGCACTGTTTTGACATCTTGGCGGGAGCTGCTCTCATAAGTGCGCTCCAACGCTCATAAAAGACACCTTCAGTCATACTGTACTTTTCTTCCGTCAAAGCGTGGGCACAAATAAGCGATATGTTGGAAAACTTCCACAACGAATTAGCGCTCCTTTATATGACCACTGTGGTAAATATCACACGGACCTATTCATCTCAGTCCTTGTGCCAACCATCGCACTACTTGTACGGCGGTGGTTTCAGCCTTTACTTTTACGAGGACATCAACCAGCTGGGCTGCGGCATCATCCCAATTAAAGGACTGGACATTCCAGTTGCATACCCGTTTTTTTTTTAAGTCATCAAATATATGTGTGGTCTAGCGTTGTCCTGATTAAAGATGAAGCCCTTTCTGTTGATAATAGTTTTCATAATAGTTTTTCTTTCCTTGTTCTGCAAATCATATTTATGACTATTTATACTATACATACCGTACATACAAAGTACATACTATGTATGTACATAAGTATATCGCGTCTTATAATGGCACCTCTGAATAATTATAGGTTATATTGACTAGCGCACATATTTTATATCATTTCATAGGTATGCATGTATGCACATTCATACATACGTTTCAATATTTACGCTGCATCGACGCACACGACTTAGCAGCCACACGATCTTCAAAACCAATGAACACTCACTCACTGAACTCATTCACTGCATATACTAAATATCTTTCATTTACAGCATTTACAGCAGAATTTTATTTTCTTAAAAACTGATTTATATTTATTTTACTAATAATAAAACATTTTCTTGAACACCACTGAATTAAACAAACTGCGATTATCAACACAAACTGCTTAAAACCTTACACGCGCATTCGCCATTTGCTGCGAGCAGAGCACCCACTTCACTTCAGACTGCACTAATAATACAACTAAATAACTTTAATATATTATATCCACACTAAGCACTGCGTTTGCATATTTGGCGACACAAAACGAATATTTATTTGATTTAAATACATTACTTATTTGTATTTTATTTTAAATTTAAAAATTTATAGCACAAATTGAAGCTTCTGGAATGACTAGTGACAATTTTTTTTCTTAAACTGCACAACTTCTCTCTCTCTATACAGAAAAAGGTTTGGTAAAGTAGCGAGTAACGATAAATTGTAACCGGCGATTTTATGCTCTCATCATTTCTTGCAAAATCATTAAACACAAAAACAAATAGCAGAAAAATTCGTGGTTAGTTGCAGCAGCAAAAAGAAATTATGAACGCAGAGACAATAAGAAGTACAACAAACGCACACGGCAAAGGCATACCAACGTACATATGTATGTACATGCGTGACTTTGACAGTCAGTGCAGCAAAGAAGTGTTAGCTAATTATGAGTGTATAGTAAGTATGTATGTATGCACAAATGCTTGTGCCTATGCACGCATATTATTTAATGTTGGTAAATAACAACACAAAGTGAAATAGAGAGTTAGAGATCAACTAATGAGAAATCTATGCTACTCTGAGACATTTCAGTGTAGGTGGTACCAACAAATTATATGCAAATGTCATCAATAACGGATATGCAATTCGTTTTTCGTCAATTAGAGCGAGTCAAACGAAAGTTGTGTGAAAATTATTGCGCTTTGTAAATTGTTGAATAAAAACTTAAATTGTGTGTTTATTTAGTGTTTTTAAATGTGAAAAAGTAGTGCAAGTGATTTCCGTAATAAGTGTAAATAGTTAAATTGTGTTTAAAGTGCAAAATTGTGATTAAACGTACATAATTGCAGATTTACAATCGAGCGTCTTGTGGTTACTACAAAGTGTCGCCGTGTTCATTCATTTTGAAGGTCAAGATTTAAGCGTAGCTGTGAAAAAAATGCGGTGAGTCAAGTTTTCATTATTTCTATGGGTTTTATAATTAGTAGAGACTGCATTATATACATACTTAAATAAATTGTATTGAA
Organism: Bactrocera neohumeralis; assembly: GCF_024586455.1. Classification (NCBI taxonomy): domain Eukaryota; kingdom Metazoa; phylum Arthropoda; class Insecta; order Diptera; family Tephritidae; genus Bactrocera; species Bactrocera neohumeralis. The sequence goes on from NC_065920.1 coordinate 24,612,982, forward strand.
TGAAAATGATATATGTAGGTATATGTATGTATTTACAAAAATTATAGAAGTGTATATAAATGTTCGAACAATTTGTATTAAGAATTTATTCGTATAAAATAGTTGCTTGACGATGAGCTTATACATACATATTATAAAATGGTTCAAAAATAGTTAAATATCGTTCTAAATACTTAAATTGTGTTTAAAGTGCAAAATTGCGATTAAACGTACTTAATTGCAGATTTTCAATCAAGCCTCTTGTCGTTACTCATGTTGATGTTCAAGAAATAAGCGTAAACACAAAAACAAATAAAAGAAAAAATCCCGGTTGCAGCAGCAAAAAGAAATTCTAAGCGCAGAGGCAATAAGAAGAACAACAAATGCTTCGCAAATACATACATACATACATGCATTAGTATGTAGATGAATGACTTTGACAATGTACAAATGTACAAATGTTTGTGCCTATGCACGCATATTATTTAATGTTAGCAAATAACAACACAAAGTGAAATAGAGAGTTAGAGATCAACTAATGAGAAATCTATGCTACTCCGAGACATTTGAGCGTAGGTGGTACCAACAAATTATATGCAAATATCATCAATAACGGATATGCAATTCGTTTTTCGTCAATTAGAACGAGTCAAACGAAAGTTGTGGTGTGAAAATTATTGCGCTTTGTAAATTGTTGATTAAAAACTTAAATTATGTGTTTATTTAGTGTTTTCAAATGTGAAAAAGTTGTGCAAGTGATTTGTGAGATTAGTGTAAATAGTTAAATTGTGTTCAAAGTGCAAAATAGTGATTAAACGTACATATTTGCAGAACTACAATCGAGCCTTTTGTAGTTACTACAAAATGTCACCGTGTTCATTCATTTTGAAGGTCAAGATTTAAGAGTACCTGTGAGAAAAATGCGGTGAGTCAAGTATTAATTGTTATATATAAAACGACTTTACTATATGTGACCTGGTCTACGAAAAGGGGGCTTAGGTGTCAAAAAATAACGATAACGAGAAACTGACAATTTTACTGAACTGAAATTTTTAACAGCTGTTTCCCAGAAAAGTAGTTTTCGCCAGTTAGCTCCCTTTTCGTAGACCAGGTCACATATGCATATTTAAATAAAATTTATTGAATGAAAATGATATATTCACAAAAGTGTTAGGAGTGTAAATAAATGTTCGAATATTATTTGAAGAATTTATTCGAATAAAAAAGTTCTCTGACGATGCGCTGATACTAATATGTACATACATATATGGTTGAAAAAATTGAAATTTGTTATAAATATTAACTTTTATTATATATTAAGATTTTATAAAAATGTTTAACATTTATTAAATTATTTAGTTTGTATTTATAAGTTTAAATTTTATTTTTTTATTTAAGAAAATCATGTACATATGTACATTTAATTTCGAAGCCATTAACTCAACAATGAGATGTTGTTATTGGATGATATGGAAAGTTATGAGGCTTAAATTTGACAAAATATTTGTTGTTAGTGGTCAAATTAAGGAAATGCTTAGTATTTTATAGAGGTTTTTAAGGAGTAGTGACAATGGTTTATTGGTAAACACTTAATGACATTATTACCGACATTTTGAAATTGTTGAGAGAATATTGAACTTCATAGACTATTTGAGACAGTGAAGACTTAAAGAAGGCTCTATTAAACTTTAGTTTTTCTTTGCAATTAATCAATGTGTAGAACACCAAAAAAGTGAAGACTGACTCGATTTCAATAATTTGTGTGTTTTTGATTTTTCGGAGTAATACTCGGATGACTTAAAACAAAAAAGAAGGAATGTTTGCAGAGTATGAAAATTGAAAAAATAAAAATTGTTATTAATATGTGATAACGGAGATATAAACAAAGCTATTAAATATAAAATCTGGCCGTTTTTTTCGATTGCCTGTTTCGATCTCATCAGTTGTTGACAGTAAAATGTACATATAATCAATCGTTAGACCAGGCTGGAGCAGCTCAAAGTGGATGATTCCTTTCCAATCCCGCCAAACACTCAACATAACCTTTTGAGGCGTCAAGACTGGCTTTGCGACCATTTCTTGAGTTTCACCACGCTTGGACCATGATCTTTTTTTTCTAACTGTCATACTCAATTCACTTTTCGTTGCCTGTTACCATTCGCTTCAAAAATGGTTCGATTTCATTTCGTTTCAGCAAAGAATCACATATGTTAATTTGGTACATTAAATTTTTCACAGACAATTCACGTGGTACCCAAACTCCGAGCTTCTTTTTGCAGCCAGCCTTTTTTAAATGATTCAATACCGTTTGATAATGAATGTTAAGTTCCTTAGTGATGTCATGGCTGCTTATGGGACGGTCGTCGTCAATACATATTTTCAATAATTTCATCGACTTTTTCAACGATAAGTCGACCAGCGCGAGGTGCATCTTTCACATCGAAATTTCCAGAACAGAAGTAAGCAAACCATTGTTGTGGTACACGAACTGATACAGCATGGTCTCCGTAAGCTTTACAAATTTCATTGATGGCTTGCATGGCATTCTTCCCTTTTTTATACAAAAATTTTAAAATATAGCGAATTTCTTCATTGATTTCACTCATTTTTGAACAGCTGTAACTTTTTTTCAACTTCCCCAAATTTAATTTTTTTTTTGGTTAAAGGAAGCTTAAAACCTCACCTTTCCAACACTATATGGAATGGAACAATGTGATTGGTAGCACTGGAGACATACGACTGCAACGACATCTATTGACAAAATACGAAAAGACTTTTTCGACTACCCAATATGTAATCATATTCCTTAAACATCAACGCAATTTTTATTCGCTGTTGCTGTTTTAATTTTTCCTTAAATTGCCAAAATGCGAGCGAATATTATTTTTTTACGCTCAGCGCAGTTATATTTAGCCAGCGAGTGAGTGCGTGACATTTCGTCACGGTTGGGTATTTTCATATGTAAATGTCAACACTATTTGCCGCTAGTGGATTGTGTTATGTTATGGTTAAGCTATACAAGTATATTTGTATATACTTAAAATAGCCGTATTTTTCGCAGGATTTTCCGTCGGAATTTTGTCATCTGTCGCATATTGTGCGTGACTTTGAATTTATCATTATTTATTAAAATTATGCTTGCCAGTATTTTCAAAAAAAAAAATAAAAATGTCATACATTTCACTGCCATAACAAGTTTGCGTATTTCGAACTCACTTCTGGTTAAAGGGAATGTGTGTACTAATGTAATTTGGTCGACACTTTGTGGTGCAAATTCATTTCTATAATTGGTGCAGAGAATTTGTTTGTATGTAATAGTGCTTATTATTGCTAAGCAGTTGTGGGCAGCCATTTGGTGTAAATGAAATGAAATTAAAAATTCTACAAAACTTCAAGTTTTCGATCCAATGCAAAACTATTTGACTCGCTTGTTGGCGCTGAAAGCGCGTAGTTCTAGTTTTATTCGTCGCATCGGGTCATGCTCTACCTTTTTGGAAAGCTCATTTCACGCGCTAACAAGTGTTTGATTGATTGTCGTTTCTTTTAAGTCGTTCGTGAGTTATAGCGTCGCAAACATGGAGCAAAATAAAGAGAAAATACGGCATATTTTACAGAACTACTACGATAAAGGCAAAAATGCATCTCAAGCCGCCAATAAAATTTGTGCAGCTTATGGACTCGATACAGTTTTCATTTCCACCACACAACGATGGTTTCAACGTTTTCGTTCTGGTGTAGAGGTGGTCGAAGATGCGCCACGCTCCGGAAGGCCTGTCGTCGAAAATTGCGATAAAATCGCTGAATTGGTCGAAAGAGACCGGCATAGTAGCAGCAGTAGCATCGGTCAAGAGCTGGGCATGAGTCATCAAAAGTTCATTTCAATTTCAAAAAAAAAAAACAAAATTCAATGAAATGCGGTATCTTCTTTGACAACCCATTATAAAATTTAACGTAGTCATAAAATTTGTATCGCTTTTTCTATTGAACACTCTAAGTGTTGCTTCGACTCTTCAGTAATGTAATCTATTCAGCCAACTTCTTCAGATTATAAATTATGAAGAACGTAGTAACTTCGTTTATTAAAGGTAAGATTTCATTCGCTAACCCAAAGGGAGCAAAGCCTTCCAAAAACTTGAAAGTTTTGACGAATCAATTAGCTTACGGGGTTTTCAGTCGAAACAAGTCAATTTAGCCTAAAGTACCTTCTTTATTAGAAGCTGATATTGCATAGAATTTGTATCGGAATACTTTTTCAACAGTTTCTGCATGGAAGAAACACCTGGTACTTGTTTACATACATATGTGACCATTTAGTCAGTTTAGCAGTAATCATGATATTTTGGTTACGGGTGCATTGTTAAGGCTCTGTATAATTCCTTTGCAATCTACAAGAACGTGAGTGTGGAGTGTTGTAGTTTTGGTATACTTTTACCTTTGATAGGTTGTTTTGAGTATATAAAATTTTCTTCTTCTTCTTTATTGGCGTAAACGCCGCTTACGTGGTTATAGCGGAGTTAATAATAGTGCGCCATTCGTTCCTTCTTTTCACTATTTGACACCAATTCGAGATACCGAAAACCTTCAAAGCTGAAGTGTTTTCCTCCATCTTGACAACATGATCTCTTGATTCGTTGATCATCGTTCCATGGACTGGGGTACTCGCTGTATTCGCAAAGTACCACAAGTCTTCCGCAAAACCGATGTCATTTTCTATGTCTCCGCACCATATATCAGGACGGGAATAATGAGAGTGACTTATAGAGTTTGGTTTTCGTTTGTCAAGGTAGGACTTTAATTTCCAATTGCCTACTCAGTCCAAAGTTAGCAAGAGTCTTCCTTTCACGGGTTTTTTCCAAGATTTGGCGCATAGTAAAATCTGATCGATAGTAAATTTTCCAGGTCTGAAGCCACACTAATACGATCCAATCAGTTTGTTGACGGTGGGCTTCAGTTCTTATATGCGGTATTGAGGAGGCTTATCCAAGGTAATTGGCGTAGAGGATGATTGTTATTTGAACCCCATCGTAGTCGGATAATGGAAGCATTAATCCCGTCGGCCGGATTCGCACGCTCTTCATACTCTCGCATTATGGCTTCTTTATTTTTTGTCTACATAAACGCTTCGCTTCCCTTTTCAGCTCTCGGCAACTGTCCCACCCCGTTACCAAAAATTTCTTGGGAACAAAATTATTTCATAATTAGGGGTACGCGGTAAAAATACACATTTTTTATTTTCTAACACCAATTTCAAATATTTAATCTATGTATAAAAGCTTGTAGCAGGAAGATGTCATACAATGTTTGAAGTTATGACAAAATTTATTGAATTTTACAGATTTATATCAATGAATGGTCTTGTCGATGACCACTTAGGTCAAGCTAGTTACCTTCGTGAGATGTAATTTATAGGACTACGCCGATAAACCAATAATAACTGACAATATTGACGAGATAAGAACGACTATGTTAAGGAAGCGATGCGAAATTTGACTGTTCAGGACAATATTCCTGAAGTTCCAAACACTAAATGCTATACGATTGGCAAACCAAGGCAATCAGATTTGATATTATTATTATAAACCAATGATTATACTCCTCCCGCCGCTCAGTCGAGTCTTTAAAGGCAAAATTGTTACTTTTTTGTTATTTGATTTTGTTTACTGAGAAAAATAATAGTCTTTTTAATAAAGTTTTTTGAATCAGATACAACAAATGTGCAGAAATGAGAATGAAAAGCATTACATATGCGACCAGTCCGTCGTGAAGATCACAATTTGATCTATTCTCTTAAATGTGTCGAAAAGCGAACCGGGTTATTAAATTTAACTTCAGTCAGGAGAGCTTACTGTTCCATTCAGAATTTTTATTAAGAATATAATGGCAAGCATTTCCATACGACTGGTGTCTCTCTGGAGGTAGACTTAATCTAGAGTCTCATCGGTAATGAAATAAGGCGAAAAGTAAAATTGTTTTTGAACTGACTTTATTTTATCAAAATGTAACCAAGGTTCTAAAAAAGTGTTTTAGTAACATGCGAATCTCTAAATTCTTTAGACTAACGTTTAACAGAAGGGCATTGTCTAAAATCTCCAATTTCATATATGTATGGAAAGTTTTAATTAATACCGCTTTTTATTACTAAACAGTCGTGTTCGAATACTGCACTCCGGACTATAAGAGGATGCCTCTTGATGTCTCCGGTCGCACATTTGCAAAGCGAGGCCGCATGCTTCCGGCTAAGGAACATAACAAACTTCTCTCCAAGCAAAAACAAATCTCTGAAATTGTCCGCTTGAAGTCTTTTCCTTGACTTCGTCGACGACATTGGACAGTACGCTACTTAAATTCAGACACGCTCTGGCCACCATTCAGTGTTGAGTTATTAATACCTCTACCGACTCACTTTCAGTGACTGGCGTACTTGGAGTCCAACTACCACCCATTGCAGATGATGAACTCGAGAATCTAGAGTGATCCTTGCACATGTTCTTTCTGGATACTGCAGCTGATTAATCTCCTACGTATCCAGAATCGACCCGTACATATCAAATAAAAGTACGGCATGCAACGATCCCCGCATGACGCTAACCACCTCTTTGCATGCTCAGCAAAACCTACTGATTAAACACCTTTCTCTCTATGGCCCGACTCCGTTGAAACTTTACAAATCAAACATCAATGATGTTATCAGAATAAAACTTTGCATTAATAGTGCTCTGAAGGTTTTTCTTCTTATAGCCAAAAATTGACGAATTCGGTCTGCGACTTTTCAAGAAACTGTATATAAAATATATGGATTCCAGTACATATGTGGTCTAGTATTGAAATTCGAGGAGAATATAATAATAGCGAGCCCTCGTAGCAAAATCAGATGAAATCAAGTCAATAATTCCCTTAACCCCATATACCTAATATACAAATTTTCTAACTTCTTGTGTTAGATGTTGTATCTATCGGTAAGGTGTCGTAATCAAACCCGGAAAGTATCTCTTTCTAACAAAATAGTGTCCTCTCGCCTAAAATTAATGAAATCAGGGCAAGGATGCTCCTAATCCACTTACACACGGATTTTCAAACATGCCTTATAATTAAAAAAAGGATGACTTAATGCCTTAAAAAAGGGTAAATCTGAGAGGCTTCTAATGAAATTCAGAGAGGCTCTATTTCTGGTAACTATAACTATGTGTCGTAATACTAAAACTGTATAAAATCCGCATAAAATCCGCATTAGAAGCTATTTCCCCAGCTTTGTTACTTGCAAGTTGCGAGAGTATAAATTGCTCGGTTACTCTTATCCTTACTACTGGTTTAACATGAATTCCTAGAAGCCTTTTAGCAAAAGATTCATTTAGCCAAGTAGAGGCCAGAAGAAAAAGCCATTTTATCCGATTGGAAAGTATTTTAGATACAAATTATATAAATTCCAAAAGAAAAGATTCGATGTTTTCTTCACCACTCCCAGTGAAAACTGTCGAATCTATGGCTCTCTTAGGCTTCTAGACTGGCGTACCACTTATTACGAATTTTCTATTTGTTCCTTACAATATAAAGTTAGTCCTCTACTGAACAGATCTGAAATTTCTCGACTGCATTTTTATCTTTTTAGCGTTTAGCGCTGCGTCTTGTATTACTAGCAAGAAACAGTTGAAAACTATAATTACTCGTATATTAAATATTAAATGTATTATTGTCATTTCCGGTTCCAAGTCAGTGCCATTAATTTCAAGCAGAAATTATGTTTCTCTCTCCAAACTGTCAGTCAAACTAACTGTGCGCAACTACATTGCATAAATGTAAGCAAGACATCACTTTTGGACACTTGTGGGACGGGATATTACTAGTTCCCGTTGCAAAAAGTAGAAATGTAGCAAATCTCGCATTATTCACAGAATCATAAACAATCTTCAAATAGCAAAAAATAGAGGAAATTCATTTCAAAAGACACCCCCGTCGACTGTAGCAGGAGGAGGACTTGTAAGCTGAAAAGGCAGCAGCTCTAAGCCGCTTTTAGAAAAAAGAAGAGTGAAAAAAAAAAACACAAATCGTTTGCTTACGGTGACTTTTTGCTGAGGTAAACGATGTTCATAACTCACAGACAATGTCAACCTGAGTTGCTCGCACATTAAGCGGTTCCCGCACTCCAAGTGTACCATCACCAAGGACAGCCGACTAGCTGACTGGCTTGCTGGTTGACTGACTGACTAGCTGAAGGGCTGTTTGGGGCTGGCTATAACAAAAAGACGCTAAAGTACGTGCTCACAGCGAAGCCGAGCGATAAATGCGCGCATTAAGGCAACAACAACAGCAAACTCAATACAAATGACAGCGACAAAGGCTACTACATGGAAAATTACATTGCCAACAATAAATATGACAACTGTACTCATTGCACACAGCAGCAAGAACATGCACACAAACAAATGTGCACACACATATATATGTATGCGCACACATACACGAAGGCATAGCGAATACAATCGAGCGCTTAGCCATATTATGCTCGTAGCAGCATGGCGACCAAACAAATTATCCTCTTGCTTTTTATTATTGCGGGTAATTTATTTAAAGAAAATTGAAATACACACCATTTACCTGAGCCCTTGACAACAACAACAGCAACAACAATAATAATAATGAAAGAAACAAACAAATGAACTATTTGCTATGCTGGCTAGAATTAGAATTAGACTTGCTCACCCCGTTCACAGCGAAAAAGCAGAAAATCCACTCTACTTGGTTATCTTAAATACGAGGGCGGTTCGATAACTACATGACCTTACTGCATGATGACGCCGCTATGGAAATAAAACAAAATTATACCGCTGTTGTGGGTAATATTGCGGCGAATTTCATAAAGATTTCTCGTCAAAAAACGGTGCTTTCACATATATATGTATGTGAATTTCATTAAGATTTCTCGTCGAAAAACGGGGCTTTCAATAACAGCTACTACAAAGGTACATTCGATGCCATTATGTATGGAACTCGATTTCTTTTGCATGGGCACCACGGGCACGCTTGCAGAAATCCAGATGCTGAACCCCATTTTCGACGGTTTTGAAGCATAATCGGCCCATTCTGCTGCAATTTTACGTTAGATATTCGTACAAAGTTCATCAATCGTTGCTGGCTTGTTGGCATAGGCCACAGACTTGACGTAGTCCCACAGGAAATATAGTAGATAGTGACTGTGCGATTTCGTAAGATAACACGTGTGGCGCCGTCCTGTTGAAACTACATATTGTCCAAGTCCATATCATCCAATTCGTACCAAAAATATTCGGTTATCATTGAACGGTAGCGATTCCATTCACAGCAACGTGCCGGTCTTGATCATCATCGAAGAAGTACGGCCCATAAGCCGCACCAAACCGAAATATTTTCGGATTCAATGTTGACTCATGGAGTACGTGTGGATTGCTGACTGACCAGTAACGCATATTTTGCTTATTGACGATGCCATTCAGCCGAAAATGAGCCTCATCGCTGAAGATGGTCAAAATCCGAATCATTTTCATATTGTTGTTCAGCCCAATTCACGTATATACGACATTCGTTTGCTGTCCTTATTGGGCTACTTCTGTAGCGTCTCTATGAAAAAACCCTTTATAGCACTAAAACTGGTTTGCGATCGTTTATTTTGTATGGTAGTTATATGCTATAGTAGTTCGATATCAATGGTTTCACCAAATGAACATCTTCTTTGAGAGAAAAGGATGTGTGAAAGGTTTCAGATCGATATCTCAAAATCTGTGAGACTATTGAGCGTATGTATATACAGATGGACTGGACTAAATTGGTGCAGCTCCTTACGATCATTTATATTCATATTTAATATTTATAAGCCCACCAGCATTTCCTTCAGAGTATTACAAACTTAATATACCGTGTGCAAGGTATAACTACCGGAATGAAAAATTTCTAATAGAAAACTTTCGATCGCTTATCCGATTCTGATTTTCGGAAGAGAAATCTCGCAGTGAAATCAAGGAACGCTTGTATAATATATGTATACATAGACGCTTCTCTTTCAAGGGTGACTGTCAAAAAAGGGATGAGGGATGTCGTTTTTGATAAGCCACACCCAGGTGCTCCGCTAACGTTACATCGAAATTAATACGACAAAATTGCACGATCTCATGCGGAGAGGCTCCCTAATGAACGTACTCGAACCGGCTGAGACTGTAGTCATCTGAAGAGCCTGCATGGATCATATCGTGTATGAAAAATTGGACATAAGAAAGCTTTCGACGTGCTTGGAGTCAAATTTCCACACAACGTACAACGAAACTTGGATCCATTGGTTCACGCAAAAAACCTAAGAACATAAAATTTCATCGGCGAACCTGCTTTGTCGTAAGCGCGAAAATTAATTTGTCGGTCAGAAAGTTGATGGTCATAGTAGCTGCGATGCATGTATGTAATAGGTTATCAAAAAAGTCTTGCGGTATTTACGCTAGTTGGCGCTGAAAGCGCGTAGTTCTTGTTTTATTCGTCGCATCGGGTCATGCTCTACCTTTTTGGAAAGCTCATTTCACGCGCTAACATGTGTTTGATTGATTGTGTTTTGTCGATTGTCGTGTTCTTTTAAGTCGTTCGTGAGTTATAGCGTCGCAAACATGGAGCAAAATAAAGAGAAAATACGGCATATTTTACAGTACTATTACGATAAAGGCAAAAATGCATCTCAAGCCGCCAATAAAATTTGTGCAGTTTATGGACCCGATACAGTTTCCATTTCCACTGCACAACGATGGTTTCAACGTTTTCGTTCTGGTGTAGAGGTGGTCGAAGATGCGCCATGCTCCGGAAGGCCTGTCGTCGAAAATTGCGATAAAATCGCTGAATTGGTCGAAAGAGACCGGCATAGTGGCAGCCGTAGCATCGGTCAAGAGCTGGGCATGAGTCATCAAAAATTCATTTCTATTTCAAAAAAAAAAAAATCAATAAAAATACCGCAAGACTTTTTTGACAACCTAATATATATGTATGTAATCTGCATCGACTAATTTAGAAGTTAGTTATTTCAGTCGAATGGGGAATTTAACGAAAAGGTATTCAATTTCAGACATTTGAATGAAGTTCGAGAGCATCGCTGAGTTAAGCGCATCGAGCTAAAGCCAGACTATCTGGAGAAGTAATTCGCCATAATTATGAAATCTCGTTTTTTTATATAGGCTAAGTACTCATCGCACCAACCTCGTATACTTGTACACACATACACACATAGTAATATAGCTGTTTTTTACGGGTTTAAGCTCATTGCCATCTGCGCACGATATTAACCTTGACTCGGATTGGTATACTTTGCCGCTGGATGAGTGTATACATATGTGTGTGAGTGTGTGTATGTATGTAGATATGTAAGTATGCGTTTATGTTGTACTTGATGCCGTTGTGCGTTTTTGTGGCAGCAAAACTAATTTATTTATTATGCGTCATTTTGCCAAGTATTTGCGCGGCAAATGAAAATTTCACTAACAGCATCAGTAAGGTGGGGTTAATTTCGCGCGACATCATCTCGCAGGTATTTTTCTCATCTAATATTTTTGAGATAAATGACCTAAGGCAAAAATCCACGTGCCTTCAAGATATCTCGTCAAATGAAAAACTTTCCTAGGCAAGCAGTTGATTCCGATCGTTGAGTTTGTCTGCCAGCTTTATGATATAGTTGTTGGATATCAGTGGTGCCGACAAATAAACAGCTTATTGCGGAGAAAAGTAGATATGCAAATTTCAGATCGATATCGCTCAATCTGAGGGACCAGTTCGCGTCTATTTATAGAGACAGACGAACATCGACTCAGCTCGTCATGCTGATCATTTCTATATATATTTTTTATGGTCTTCGATGTTTCCTTCTAGATGTTTCACTGTGCAACATCTTGCTAGTGTACAAAAATAGTTCTTAACCTTACAACCAGTGAATGGGCAACAAGAAATGAAAACCTCGAAGAATAATATCTAATAACGAACAAAAAAGTCAACATTGCAACGAAATACTATGCCACATCATTCGCTACGCATTTGCTTATTTTCAGCTTTCCAGTAAACATTCACACACACATACATCCACACACAGTTACCTGCAAAGTCAACAATCGCCTTATCTGTTTGACCAATCTTTTGATTAAAATTGGCACTGATGAAGGCCAAATGAAATGACGTTTGCTCTGGGTAAATGAGCGTTTATGATTATTACAAACATTTTCCGTCCACGAGTTGGCTTCCGCACTTGAAGATTTCTTAGATGCTACTTCGAGTAAATGCGTATACTTTGGCAGGGTGCACTTACATACAGATATATTTATATGTATCTATGTAATACAATATTAAAATGAAAATGCTGGATTTATATTTAAAAACTAAAAATTTCAGTTTAAAATAAAAATAATAATTTTTCTTCTTCTGTTTTATACCAGTTTTTATATAAAGACTTGGGCTTTAGTTGGGGGTTATTTATCGCTCGTGATTTCTGTAAATGAACCGGCCTATTATGGCACTGTTAGTTTACTCGAAACCTTATAACAAAACATTTTCATCGTATATGGAAATTCAAGCTATTAATGAGCCTGTATCGCATGCCCTTGCAACAGTTGTACCCTTTTAGTCCAGTTTCCTATACCTTGATAATCGGTTATTTGCGATGCATGATCATGAGATCAGAGAAATATTTTATTATTATTTGCTATTGCCGTTGATCAATATAACCAGTATAAGCAGCGTCTTCCAGTAGGGATGACAGTTCATCTTGTAACGTTTCACCTTGGTACAATGATGGAAAATTGAACAAGATTATTACGCGAATTCACGTTCTCCGGTGACTAATGTAAGAGCTTTTCGCCCAAAATAGGTCTTCTCAGATGAGACCCTTTTGTGGCTTAATAGCTTCTTCAAAAAAGCAAAATTTTTACTATTGGGATGAGTCAAATCCTCAGGTAGTTCAGAAAACACAATTGAATCTATTTGACTCTCTATTTCTCAAGACGGATGCCGTCTTATCTGTCACGTCTAAACATAGACACATTAGCCGCCAACAACATTAAAGCATCTAGACTAATTTCTCTGGAGGTATGTTGTTTACGACAGTCATCCGACACCGCTCGAGGATCTGGAAAACAACATTCTACCACCATAACCGAAATTCCAATGCTACACTCGGTCATCACTCGGTCACCCATGACGTAACACAGCACCAATATTGACTAAATTTGGGAGTCTGCTTCATTTTAATATCATATCTTGTTGATGGGCCCGTTATACATATAAAAGTTGTATTAAATAATGTTGCTAATTTTCTCAACAAAAGGCACGAAGCAGCCCAATAGAATAGATGTGCAGCATTCCCGGGATGTTACTTTGCTACAGGCTCGAAATATGAAAAATTGGACCACAACTACTTGTTGTTCATATGTATAAGTTGTCATTTTCAATCCCAGGAGCTATATTTTCTTAGACTCAAGCAGTAATTGAAATATCTGAACAAAACTAGCACTTAGATACTGTAAGATTGAGATTACAATACTATACCTCTACCTAAAAAAAAAATTTCACGAAGAAGTCTTTATCAACTAGACTCCTTACAAGTATGTCGACCCTTGAACCAATTGTCCATATCTTTGTTACAAGCCTCTGCTGGGGTAGTCTTCATTGTCTTTAGTGAATTTTATTTTTTTCATCTTCATCTAATTTTTGGAGTCCCATTCGCTAGTTTAATTGCTGAAGAGTTTCGATATCACATTCAAAAACTCACCTTTCGCTACCAGTAATGATTCATTTATTGAATGTAAGGTTCTCAGGTTTTTTGCAAATGATTCAGGTTTTTTTGTATGAGTATACGATAGACACGCGTCATACCCAAAATATTAACTAAAATATATTGAGTTGAACCGTAAAAATGTCAAAATCCTCCGTTATTCCTCTGATGATAACACGACGATACCTAATCACAGTTTCTTAAACTTTTTCAAAGTTATCATCATTATGAGAGCTGGGTGGACGAGCATCATTAGGTAAGGTTTCGAAGACTTTCGACCTTTATTGAATTCTTTTGTTCCAATCAAATAGTTGTTCTCGCGATGAAATACTTAGACTCCCAAAAACACTTTCGACCTTTATTGAATTCTTTTGTTCCAATCAAATAGTTGTTTTCGCGATGAAATACTTAGACTCCCCAAAACACTTTTGCCGTGATTTCGTTGGAGGCGCATGGAGATGAAACTTCATACGAACAGAAAAAAAATTTATCAATCTAAGAAAAAACTTTGTAGCGATTCAGTTTCCGCGTCCAGTTTAATTGGACCTCTCCTATACAAATTTGATCAGATGATATATAGGATTTTCATACCTACTAATATTAGTCAAATTGTCAGTTATCAGCTAAAAATATATGAAATCTGTACATACCCTTCCCTAGTACCCATATACTTGTATCTAATAACGGGTGATCCAAGTAGATGTACTTTTTTCAATGTCCTCTTTTTGACAGATCTCTCGTGAGTCGTGTCAAGCTGTCATATTATTTTTGTTCAATATTCTTCGGAAGTCTTCCGTCTGAAAACGTTTACAAATCGTTCACGTTCTGTAAGGAATGTGTTTCGGGCGTTTCGTTTTACTTATGGTCAACATAATTGGCCTACTGAGCGTACTATTCGCAACACCATCAGCCATCTTGAGAACCAGCATTCATTACTGAATAATATTCGACCGAATGGACCGTGGAGAGTTGATTCGGTGCCGTTCGCAGCAACTTGGACTGACGTACGGAAACATTTGGCGCATATACATCGAGATCTTAAATTCCTCATTTAATATGAAGTTTCAGTGTTTTTCTTTAAAAAACTAGGGATCTCGAAGTGGATCGCCCTTTATTATGTTACCACCCCCACAGTCGATTTCTTACTGCACATCTCAGTTACTGTGGATAAACTCACCCATTTCTCTTTGGGTGTCCACTGTTAGACATCGCATCTTTAGTTATTCTTGCAACGCCATAAATGCACACGCTACAACAAAACAAAGATGGTTTTCGGTGTTCCTTTATATAATTGATGCAAATTTAGTATTCATTTGTGTGAAGCCTTATTGAATGCGCCGCCTCCACCACTTAGTATTAATCTCATTATTTTACGCCACAGCACGTTCGTCCACAAACATTTGGCCGTCGCTTTGTTTATATGAATTTCTGCTGGCACTAATTGTGCGTGGCATTTACGTAATTGACGGTATTAAGTTTATATCTACTACAATCAATATAGCGAAAATATAGGCAAAGTTGAAAAAATTTGGTATAAAAATCTGTTAACACTGTGATACCAAATAGAGAATAGAGTCTAGGTATTTAATAAAGCCTAAAGCAAATGAGCCGAGTAAAAACTCAAAATAATTTTAAGGCTGCACGAGTAGATCTATTTTCATATTGAAAGTTAATCGGTTGGTATAAAAAACCAAACATTTAGTGAAGTTCGACCAATTAAAGAATTCCTAGGAAGAATTTCATCAGACTCGTCCATTTAAACAGCGCGCGCAAACCGAATCGACAAAATTAATTTTATCCAGATTAGTACAACTTTTTTTAGGTTTGTGTGAACTTTAATCTCCATAAATCAACTAAAGTGTGTTCGGCAGCTATTTGTTTACGATGGGAAAGATTTTCCTGGAAAAATAAATTGAACAAAGCTTGAAATTTTCTGTTTCCATTAAATTCACAGCTATACTTGTAGAATTGTTGAAAATTTTGCAGTTTTAGGGATTCTACGTTTGGCGTCGCGAAATCACGAACTCAAGCATTTGAGTTGCACAAATACTTCAGTGAATATCGTGAAGTCTTTCAAAACTTACATAATGAGAATCGCTCATCCATCTCTGCTAATGACGATAACATCGAGAGGTTAAAAAAATAGTGCTGGAAAATCATCGTAATGGCATCAGAGAGATATCAGACGATCTCTTAGGTATCAAATTAAAAATGCTTTGGTCCATGTTTTGGATATAAAGCGTGTTTTAGAAAAGCGACTTTGAATAGAAGGCGCAAAAGAGATGCTTGACAACGTAACTGAGTACACTATATTCATCAAACGAATCGTTATTGGTGACGAGACGAGAAATTATGAATATGACGTCGAAGCTCCCCAACAATCAAGGGAATAGCGCTTCAAAAAATCATCTCAAAACCAAAAAACTATGTAAGTCGGATAAAAATCAAGGTGAGATTTATCATCATCTTTGTTTGCGGTGCGTTAGTTCAGTATGAAATCGTTCACATGGTCAAACGATATGTAAGGAATAAATTTTGGATACTTTGAGGCGTTTCGTCTCAGGCAGAAAAATCATATACTTTTTTACCACGGTATGCACACTCTAGCATGATTGTGCTTAGCTTTTTGATTAAACACGAAACGAGAAATATCGCTGAGTCACCTTTCCGCCAATTTTACTTCATGTGACTTCATTAACATTTGCAGGACACAGTTAAGTGGTTAGTTATGGCACTTAATAGGTGTGGTCCGATTACGCCCACCTACGAACTTGTAATTTTTTTGTACTAAGAGACCCAAGTTTGATGATACGGATATACAGACAGTCACCCGGATTTCAGCTTTTCTTGTTATTCAGATCATTTAAAACTATCTATACTATATCTATTAGTTTTAGGTGATATACATATACAACCGTTAGCTGTACAAACCTATTATTCTCTGTCATGTTGCTATATTGCAAGAGTATAAAAATCAAAAATGGGTGAGGTTCAAATTAATTTAGGTATCCTGCAGAATGATATATGTACATATGTAAGTGTTTGATAGTCTGCATTCTTACCTAGTTCCTGAACACCTGGTATGGCTCCTAATCACTCAGGGTCATAGGAAAAAAATATATACAAGTATATTTGATCTAGATTACCGAAAATCATCATAGTTTTAATCGATGACGGGGGCTTCATTTTGTTTTGCGACATCAAATTCTAGTATTTCGCTCGTGATGGAGCAGACACTTGAAACTGTCATATTATGGCGACAACTCACATATCCGTTTCCGTTTGTTTTAGACAAACCATTTACATGTACATACTTGAGCGCAGATATTTATTTCATTGTTTATTGCGGTCACATGCACACCCAGCACCACGCTCTCCAGTCCTCTCAAATAACACAATAATGTTTCGTACAATTCAGCGCATTGATGTTGCTTTTGCCATTATTTTGCTGTTGATTTTTCAGTTATTTGCCATCTTTCGCGTGACAAGCTTTCTGTTCTTATACGACGGCGGTTCGATAATTTTGGAAAAAAAGCGATGTTTTCGCAACATACGCGAAGGATAATACAGTTTCGGCTTTCTGGTTGGAATAGTATTTTTCCTTTGCAAAATATGGCAATTTTTACTGATAATTATTTGGGGTCGAATCAGCTCAATAATTCGGCTACATGGTAGCGCTCTGTGATCATTGTGTCCTTCTTGAGGTAGTTTATATAGAGCATAACTTGGCAATTCTCCAAAAGCATCGTTTTTCCGGCCGATATGACAGTCACCGGTCGATTGCTCCTGGGTCTCGGCGAAAAAGGATTGTTTCCATCAGATGTTTTCGGATTGCGTTTAAACAGCATGTATAAGTCAGTAGTACTTCTTTGAACTGATCTCATGAGCTAATTGGTTCTCTCAAGCGCAGTATTTCATACAGATTTGGCTCATGGAGATTTTGTGATTCCTAATATCTGAACTAAATGACATACCATCGATCGTCGGCCTACAAATATAGGATCGTGAACTTTTGTCATGTTATCTTACGTGGTAGCAGTTTTCTGAGTTCATGGGCGTGGCTTATCAGTAAAGGTCGTGTGCCAATTTGGTTTTTGAAGCTCGCCATCGAAGGAGCAGAGTGACGGCATACAACATCCAAGCGCTCTTTGATTTTACTACGCGATTTCCCAACCAAAATCTAATATCCAATCTCCGACTGACAGTGCTATTTTTCCATTTTTCTTTTCACGCGCCATAAAAACTGAACTGCGAAATCGGCTAAATTGGCCCAACGTTAGTGATGTTGTGGAGCGGTGAGCTTAAGTACTTATCGAACCGCGCTCGTATAAATGTTTGTATGTATTTGTAAATACTATACCGAAACAGCTTTTAACATAATTTATTTCTTTTTATTTCGATTTATTTATTTTATACTTTATTTGCAATTCTCTCTTCATACCAGTTTTGTGAAGACTTCACAATATTGTATCTTAAAAGAAGCTTGTTTATATACAAACGGCCATTTAAATATACAATTGCGCGTATATATGTATGTTATTTGTGTTGGTTGCTGTCGTGGGGCGTTGTGCGAAACAATATTGCCAGCAAAGCCATGCTCAAATATTTGCTCACAAACTCGATAGATAAACACTATTCGTAATGTGTGACATTCAATTGAGTAGAAAATTGAGTTTACGAGAGAGACATTTTTATTGCATTTTATTGAAAACATTCACTGAAGCAATGTATACATTCCTGTGTACATATACTTTTCACAGGCAGTATAAGCGATCTTTTAGGTTCGGAGACAATTTCTGTAGTACAATTTTCCTTAAGCTTTGAAATAAGCTCTGAAGTATTTCTTCATTCATTTTCTTGAAGTTCAAGAATCTCAAATATTCAGTCAGATCCGGGTAATTCGCCGGATCCGAGGTCATTTCACCAACCTTTCTTGAGACGACGCCGGAAAACTAATTCACCTTTGGCAGAAGAAGTTAGTAATCACTTAGTGTCAGAGTCAGACATAAGAACCACCTAACCAAGCTGGCAAGTCCTTTTCTTGTGTGGCCTGCCGTAGTACTGTTGGAACATCAAGCTGGTCGCATCTGGGTAATTGCTTCCATCAAACGGTCCGTATTGAAACTTTTCAAGAACTATTTATGGATCAGATCCGGGCATTCAGCGTCATTTCACAAACTATTTTCCATAGGCATGAACATGGACTCATCACTTGGTGTTAGTTTCGGAATATGCGTTGGATGCATAATAACCACTTTACCAAGCTCTCGAAGTTTCAGGCCAGTCTGTATCTTCAAACGGTGAAATATGGTGAACGTTGTTTCATTTTCTGTAATTAAGTCTACATTGAATGTTAAATTGATAGCGACTAAATATTGTATTGATAGTTATAGATTATACTGAAAATCATACTATGTTATTAACAAACTAATATCGAATATATTAACATAAGGACGGTATTAGTTTTAGCGGCAATCAATAAAAAATTAAACTTCATCAACGCTTTGATATTATCAAGATATCTCAGAGGAGTACCCTGCCGAACGGCGGAACAAACATCATGAAATGAGAAAATTTTTGCTAATATAATGCCAAGCGATACAGCCTTTTACAAGTTTAGAGAATAGACACGAAGGAGACTGTTGCAGTTGAAAACACGTTAACGATGAGGTTGGTATTCGGATATATATACGAACTAATATATTAACTCACTAACCGTGACTCAAATCAATGAAAATATTAGTGTAATTATAAACATTCGACTTCACATAACTTCGGTACTTATTATTTTCTCACAAGCTCAACTTCTTTCTCTTCTGAGACCTTGAAGGCAGATTTTTTTCTTGTCGTCAGACCCCAAAAGAAAGCTCTGTGAAAAAATGCACTATTTTCGTCACCGAGTGCTTTTATTTACCATTAGCCAGTGCCAAGTAGACCTCCCACTTTCTGGTTTGACGTTCTTTATTACAAAAGAAGCTTCTCGTGTAAGCAAATTTTCATCGCAGAATACATTATTGCAGCTGATGTTGAGTACCCGAATTGGAAAGTCCAACCCGACTGTTGGCATTTTTGCATATTTTTATCTAATAAGGTTGGTGGCTCAAATGTTGATTTTTAGTAATTGAAAATTTGATAATAAAACAAGTAAGGAAGACCTAAGTTTGGGTGTAATTGAACATTTTATACATTTTCATATTTTCAAGGCCGTGCAAATACGTTCAGGAATTGGAAAAACTTTATATAATGTTATTAGAAAGAGATTCTATCTGAGTTTCATTAAAATTTCCTTCTTAAATATTTATATTAGGTATATGGGGGCTGTTGACTCGATTTTACGTATACTTCGCACCAGGAGCCAGGAAGAGACACTCTTTAAATTTCATTGTTTGTCATAGAGAGGAGCTCTATTTTCGGTAAAAAATCATCTACGTATTGGGGTCCACCTATTTGTTTGTATGTATGTAGCTCAATTTTTTGGCAAATTATTATTTTTTTGTATTCAACATAGTTCCCTTCAAGGGTGGTAGACTGATTATAGCGACCATCCAACTTTCGAAAAACATTTTTCCAGTCCTTTGCTTCAAAATAGACCTCAGCTTTGGCTATCAACTCTTCATTCGACGAAAATTTCTTCCCAGCGAGCATACTTTTGAAATAATCTTATTTACTGCTGTAGAAAACGTGGCTTATGTGGTTATATCAGAGTTCACCACAGCGCGCCAGTCGTTTTTTCTGTTCGCTATTTGGCGTCAATTAGAGATATCAAGCACAGTCAGGTCCTTCTCCACCGGATCCCTCCAAAAGAGTGGAGCTCTTCCTTTGGTTCCACCGGCGGGTACTAAATCGAAAACCTTTTCCATTCGGACAACATGACCTAGCCAACGCAGACGCTGTCTCTTGATTCGCTGAACTATGTTAATGTCGCCGTATATCTCGTACAGCTCATCGTTCCATCGATCGCAAAGGACCAAAATCTTCAGCGAAATTTTTCTCTCGAACATTCCAAAGGCGACTCATCAGATGAAGTAATTGTCAACCAGGACGGGAATTATGAGGTACTTGTAGTGTTTGATTTTTGTTTGTCGGGAGAGGACTTTACTTTTAAATTGCCCACTCAATCCAAAGTAGCACCTCGTAGTAAAAGTGATTCTGCTTTTGATTACATGGCAGAGAGATCGGAGAACAGGAAATAATCGCCGAGCAATTCGAAGCCCAATTCATGAATTTTTGCAACCGTTTGCACTGACTTGTGACACGGTGCGTTGTCGTTTTGAAACAGCCCTTAAATGGTCCAATAAAGTTACGCAATAGTCGCTGTTGATGGTGCTTCTTTTTCCCATAAAGACTATTCCATGCGCATACCAAAAAACAGACGCCACAACCTTGCTGGCAAACTGTTGCGTTTGGAGCGGATTCATCGTATGCGGTCCTTTCGAATGACTGCCGATGGGAGAGTAAAATGTTGCGTCCATGTTTCATCTATTGTCACACAACGATGCAAACACTCGGGTCTATTACGCTTGAACACTTCCAAACACTGCACCGAATCCTCAACTCGTCGTTATCTTTTGTCAAAAGTGAACTCACGCGGTACAGAGCTTTTTTATACCCAAATATTCGTTAATGATGTAATGTATGCGTTCAGTTGATATCTTTGGACTAGCTGCTACTTCGAACAACTTCACTTTACGGTCATCCAAAATTATTTTGTGGACTTTTTTGATGTTTTCGTCGGTAACAACTTCTTTCTCCGAGAGCTGTCAAATTTACCACAATTAATTAAAGGCTCGTCTCAACGAAAAAGTCTCATGTTACTGTCAGATATTCTTTAATTGTATTTCCAAACTACATGCTTTGTTATCTCTACTTTCCCAACAACTGCAATTCGAATGCTTAATTGCAATTATTAAGTAAAACTAACTGAAAACAGAAGTTCTTAATTTAATAATCGTAAGAAACTTTCAAAAATTTTGATTTCATAGCATGCTGCACACATACATACCTACACAAACAACAAATACATTCATCATTTCTCTAAAACTAATTTCCATTGTTGACATTTGTTTAGTGTGCTAATTGCTTTCAATTGCAAATAATTTCGAATATCTGCCTTTGTGTGCGTTCATTCATTCATTACCATACATACGATGTGTGGGTGAATTCACTCGCTACATTGGGTCAGCTGTATCTCTGCAGTTGTAATTGAACTGTTGCCACCAATTACCATTTATTGCTGTCCCTGTGTGGTCATTATAGCCGAAGAGCATCAATCAAAATTTCATCTTGCCAAATTCGTTTGCAACCATTTGTGTTTGTGTGGATGTGTGTGTACATACGAGTGTGGTAGGATAAGTACATTGCTTCACCGCGCGAAGGTAAGACGAAATATCTCCTGTCATAAAACAAATAGTCGTCGAACGCGAGACTTGGATCCCACGTCACTGTTGACAGTCATAACTACGAAGTCGTAAATAATTTTGTCTATCTTGGGATCAGTATTAACACCAACCACAACCAACAGTTGCTACTCAGAACTGAAGAAGCGATTGAAAAGTAAAGTCCTCACTCGAGGAACAATGACCAAATTCTACAAGGCACTCATCATACCCGTCCTAATATATGGTGTAGAGGCATGAACGATGACAATATCTGATGAGTCGGCGTTAAGAGTTTTCGTGAGAGAGGTTCTGCGGAAGATTTATGGTCTTATGCGCATTGGCAATGACAAATATCGCATTCGATGTAATGATGAGTGGTGGATATTGACATAGTTCAGCGAATTAAGACACAGCGACTAAGTTGGCTAGGTTATGCCGTCCAAATGGATGCTTTGAAAGTTTTCGACGCAGTAGCCGTCTGGGGAAGCAGAGGAGGAAGAAGACATCCAATCCGTTGGAAAGACCAGGTGAAGAAGGACCTACCTTCGCTTAGAATATCCAATCCGAACAAAAAGAAGAATATCAAGATCGCTAATAAATAGTGATTAAAATTTTTCCCCAGAGGCAAAAATTTTTCTAGTGTCCCGAAATTTAATAGCTACCGTTTTCTGTCATTTGCAAGGATATATCCACTACCGTAAGAAGAGTCACAAACTTTTACTACGCAGAATTATTGACCTGATTCCTGTTTGAATAGATCACATATCTCCGCGGTCAAATCGGTTGAAGGTTTAGTATTGCTGCTCCGTTCACAGCATCTTCAATTGAAGCATGTTCGCGCGCGATAAACTTTGTAAGCGACAATTTTTCAAAACCGGTTTTTTTGCAGATTACTGTTATAATGGCTCTCTTTTATCAATCCAAATCAAAATTAGGCATATTATTGCACTTGTTCGTATTCAAATCGCATTTTAATACAAGCACTCAGTGCAATAACGTTTCAAGTGACTTATTTATTGTGTGTACAATGGCAAAAAGTGAGTGTTCTCGTGTGCTTGATAAGTGTGTTAGAGGCTCCAAAAGGAAAATAAATTTAGAAAATTGGAAAGATTTCAATAATAAAAGGCTAAGAAATAGTGGGCAATCTTATATTAATAGAAAAAAACAAGTTATACCAGCAAAAAATGTCCCAAAGCATTTATAGTGGAAAAACGTTTTAAGTACATAATTTTCATTTCATATACATTTTGAACTATTTTGTAATAGGTTTTTGATTGCCATTGTAACTTCCATTGTGAGAAACTTGGTAATGAACAAATGAAGAACCTTTTTGATAACTTTTATAGCAAAAATTATAACGAGCAATGTTTATTTCTAACCTCACTTCTTGAATTGAGCGAGCCTAAAATAAGAAGAGTTGAAGAGGGGAGTTCTATACGAAATACAACAGTATTTTATTTTTTGGTGCTTTCAAACGGAAAAAGAGAAAGAGTGTGCAAAAAAATGTTTTGTCACACATTTCAGGTAATAATTTTCTTGTTGTTGTTTTTCGTTGATTTTTACTTTACTTTTTATTTTAAAATATGAAGATAACGCAGCGCAGAGTTCAAATTTTGGTTGAAAAAGTATAATATGGGAAAAACATTGATGATCAGCGAGGAAAACATGAAAATCGTCCCCACAAAATCATAGAACAGGAAAAACTGAGCGTTGATGAACACATAGTAAGCTTTCCCAGCCAAGAAAGTCACTATGGTCGTTCAACATCTCGAAAAAATTGTCTTAACCCCAATTTAAATATTAAAACAATGTACGAGTTATACAAAGTTAAATATCCGGATACCCAAATTTCGTACAACACATATAAGCACATTTTTCATACAGAACACAAACTACGATTTGGTTTCCCAAGAAGAGATACTTGCAAGGTTTGTGACAAGTATTTTATTGTTATGATTGCCGCTGAAAATACGGAACGATTTGAAAATATTCAAAAATTGGCGACTGCTCATCACGAGCAAGCAGATAAAGCATATGCGCAACTTCGAGATGATTCCAACGCTGGCAAAAATTCACAAAATACCGTAGTCATATGTGTCGATATGCAGCAAGTGATTTTCACACCGAATCTCACACATTCTGATGTATTTTATCAGCGACAGTATTCCAATTATAATTTTGATGTCCATAATATCTCAGAAAATACGGTCGATAAGTACACATTGCACGAAACGATTGCTAAAAGAGGAGCTGCTGAAATAGCTTCATGTATTTGGAAACCCATTACATCAAAATTCAGTATTCTGGAAACTTATCAAATTAGAAAATTGATTATATGGTCCGATAGATGCGTTTTACAAAATAACAACTGGACTATGATTGCTTTTTGCCACAGCCTTCTGACCAAATACTTTTCTGAAGTGAATCAAAAATTTCTTACTTCAGGGCACAGCTTTCTGCCATGCGACCGGGATTTTGCACTTATCGAAAAAAAGAAAAAAACAGCTCAACTTTATACACCAGCAGATGTGTATCATATGATTCATTTTGCAAGGCCTTCAAATCCATTCCAGATTCATCAAATGGCTCTATATGTATTTAAAAACTTCGAGATGCTAGTCAAAAATTTATAAAGAAATCCTTTGTGCAAAATAACTGCTGCAAAGTGGATACAAATTTCTAGAGACGATCCAAACACACTTAGAATGCGTAAGCAGCATAATATAGCAGAAACATGGACTTCTTATAATTTGCGCTCGAAAAAAACCAGAAATTATGCGAATTATACTTTGCCAATGCTCAGGAATGATCCAATAAAAGTAAGTGATGAAAAGAAGAAGGACCTTCTGGCAATGGCGTCGTATTTACCAGAAAACTATGCACAGTTTTATTAACAGTTGCCATGAAAGATAAACCAATACATATATTGATACTCTATACAATTTACTACATATCCGTTGTGAATTACATTTTGCGGAAATATCGTTTAAATTTATTTGAAATACAAGATTTTTCGTTTTGTTTATAACCTTCTTTGTTTGTTTGTATTACTGAAATACAATTTTTTTGATTTTGAAACTTTTACTTTCCAAATCGTTGACGGAAAAACGTTTCAAACGCCATCCTACTATATGTTATGCATAGTGGAATAACGTGTTAACATCCATTTAATTTTGGATATGAAACGTTTTTCCATTTAAAGAGTTTAATTTCGTTTTTTTATTAGTTTAACTATTTTATTAATTTTTTATTTCAATTTATTCATTCTAAATAGACAGATTACTATTGAAAAAATAAAAAAAAAAATCCAAAAAAGATAAAACTTTATGCTTTAAACGTTTATTTCATTTCCTGAACATTTCTAAATCTGTTGCTTACAACGTTATTCGCGAACATGTTTCAATTTTTCAGCTTTAACTGCAGCCAATTAGGCGACTTTTTTCCAAAATTTTCCGGTGTGGGCTTATCGGATTAACCTCGTGTTCATTTAAGTCTATAATGATTTGTCTAATTGCTTGTTGTATTATTGTCAACAAAAGTCCTTTCTTTCGATAGTTTACATTCAGTTAGGAGATGTCTATGTTTTCTACTTTGTCGGCATGTAGAATATGGTAATTTGATTCAAGAGCGAAATTATTGAGTTTAATGATTGGAAAATTCACAAGGATATTATTATTTTTAAATTTTTATCGCAGCTGAAGAAAAAATATCAGTTGTAATTTCTGTAAAATATTTAAAGGACACTCGGATATAAAATGTAATTGGATTTAAGCACTTCTTTGTATGTTTACGTGCTGCACAGAGAGTACAAGGCCTACAAAATCAAAAACAAATTAAACTCGCTTGAAAGTTTTAAGTTCCAAGGTTGCTATTTAGCGATTACTTCATAAACAGGCGTAGTCGCGCTATTAACACAACTAAAAACGTTAACTTTCAAAATTACAAAAAAAAAACTTGAAAGCTTGAAGCTTCCAGGCTCGTATTTTAACGTAGATTATGTGAGTTTAAAGATTTAAAAATGAACTTAAATATGATATTGCCTACTTTTATGCGAAATTTAATTAACAAAATAAGTTACCGATATTATTGAAAGCAGGTAACATCCACAGATCAGTACGTAAATGAATAAATTCGAGCAAATTTTATTGTATTTTGTTTTAGTTGAGAGAATTGCAAACTATATGGTTGATGTGTAGATAATCCAATTTTAACCGTCTGACTGTAAAGCGCAAGGGATCATGGTCTAAAGAAAAGGATGATCAGGTCGTTAAAAGCCATGTGAACCTGTTTTTTGCCAGAAAGGATCAAAAATTGTATGAGCGTGGAGTCAATATCTTGCCCGAAAGATGGAAAGAGCTATTGAGTCAAAAGGAAAAATATTAAAATTTCATAAAATATTTTACATAATAAAAAAGTACGTTTAAATAAAACTAAAAAAACTTAATGATTGACCCAAAATAATAGCTTTCTTTAAAAAACTGTTTAACCTTTACATTTTCGCTCTTACTTATAAACAAAGTTTTTTTTAAGAGGATATATGGTTTTTTGAAGCCCTTTCCGACGGTTATAAATATAATTTTCCAGAAGTCAGAAGAGGATTTTATAGATTCTTGTCTCTAAATGCCTAGTTGTGCTTGGTTGATCAGCAAAGATCGCAAATAGCCAGATAACTGGACGTATGGCGAACTTCTATTTATAGCGGCTCCAAGGGCTTGGAAACATCAACATTGTTCCAACTATACAGATCATACCACTCATGCATGTAGCAACCAAAAAATACAGGCTATCGCTCTTTTCGGTAGTAAAGGAGTATGGATAGTGTCTTCCGGTCCGCACTCAAAATATAAACAAAGATCAAATCTATATAACCTTGAAAGACTGACACGGAAACTCCATACTTTTTAAAGGAAAAATACAGGAACTTCAAATATGTTATGTTGATTATTTATTTTTTGAAGAACAGCTCCTTCAATTGCTGGCCGCAGCTAACTAGTTCTGATGGTCCATCCGCGAAGCGGGATTTTCGCATAGACTTTGGACTTTACATGAGAACAATTTGATGTGGGGAAGTAAGCGTCGACTTGTTGAAATAAAACCAAGAACGAGCTTCAGTTTCATTCATCAAATAGTCGGTTATTATTGTGCGATAACGGTCGCCATTGATGGTTACGTTTTCATTGGCACCATTTTTGAAGAAATATGTACCGATGATTCCTTCGGAACACAAACCACACCAAAACCTTGTTTTTTGTGGATCAAATGGCTGCTCTTGAATCTCTTCAGGCTGCTCTTCGTCTCAAGTGTGGCAATTTTGTTTATTTACATACCCATTGAGCTAGAAATGGGTCTCATCGAAGAACAAAAATTGGCTCGAAAACGTCGGATATACTTGGAACTTTTCATAGCCTCTAGAGCGAAGCGATGTTGCTTGGGAAAGTCGATCGACTTTAGTTCTTGCACAAGTTGTAGTTTGTACGCTTTTGATTTAAGATCTTGACGTAAAATGTGCCAAGTCGTTCCATACGCCAATGCGAGTTGCTGCGAACGGCGCCGAATCAAGTCACCACGGTCTTCGTGTACACTGTACGCTACGTGGCCTATTCAACAAAGGCTATTGGAAAAGGTATCTCTACTTGGATCAGCCGTTAATTGGCACTGCTGCTTATTTAAATTAAAAGTTGCTGTCTCCTTAATCCAAGACAGCGGGTATTCTTTCTCATTTAAGACCCATCCGACAATTATATAAACCGAAATCAAGTCCATCTACTTATTATCTCTAAAGCCAAATTTGTTTCATGTTATCATGTCTTAGTATGTATATTTGTATATATATACATACATCTAAATTTTCTGGCATTGAAGACTATTTCGCTTGTGTTGACAAGTGACCGCTGTGCATTAGTTAGTTTTTTGTCGAAAATCACAATCCCAAAGCCAAGTGGCAACGACTCCAATTAGCGTCATTTGTCAGCAGGGTTGCATGCAGTGAACGGTTGGAAGTTATACATATAACTATGTATGTATGTATGTATGTATGTCTATAGTGTTTGAACACATATATTGAGGTATATCAATCGAAATGTGCATGAACACAAAATGGCAGTGAGAGTCGAACGCAAATACATGGCGCTGGCTAGTAATCAGCATTGAATGGAACTTTGAAGTCTCGCTGGTGTAATTTACAAATCAAATCGATGTTTGAAACCAGCGGCACCGTATACTCAATTTACAAAGTGTAACATGAAAATCGGAAATAAGCGCATGGATATCGACATAGCGGCGGGTGCGCACCGGAGAGTAGGTGGTTGGGGTGGCGGATTAGTGCGAGTTGCAAAATTGTAAATATAGCGAATGCGCGAGAGCGCTAGATGCCTTTTAAACTTCCATGCATAGATACATACTCACATACATACATATTTGCCATTTTAAATGGATGTGAAGAAAAAAACTGTAGACTAACGGAAAAATTGCGCCTCAGCGGTGGCAACAGCGGGACATGTAAGTTACAGCTGCCTCGAACTGGGCTAACCAAGTTGAATTCAATATCTAAACCTAAATCAGTGCAACCGAAGCGACCAACACGGCGTATGCGCAACACCAACAACCGCAACTTGGTTGCAATGCCGGCGAGCTTTGCTTTGCTTTGCACGACTGGCGCTGTGCATGTGTGTGCGTGTGTGTTATTTACTTTGGCGAAAATTTGCAGATTTGAATTGGGAATTTGTGATATGTCATTGCTGTTGCAATTGTTTTTGTAATGTTTTACCGATTGCTTTGGTGGCAGCAAGGGACGCAGGCAAATGTGTTTGACTACCAAAACAAAAAAAAAAAAATAAAGAAAAATGTTTTTAAAATCGGAAAAAAATAAAGCAATATAGTACCGCAGATAGCAGCTAACGGAAGTAAATGCGCAAAAGTAAAATAGTGAAACTATGAAGTCAGCAATGGCTTATACAATGTACGCTAGAAAATACTTGAAATAACTGTAACTACTCAAAATTTTAAAATTAAAAAAATTATGTGCCAAAAAACAAATATCATATATAAGACTGGAAATGTGAGCTAGTATTGTATTTGAAATCGCAGATTTGGAGTTTCAAAATTTCCTGGCGATTTAACGGTATTTTATGATTTTAGTCAAGCGTAACTGGAGCTTTTGGAATCTGTTTAGGTTTTTGAACAAAAAATTTCAATTTACACAAAACAGTAAAAAAAGTTATACGTTTTTTGAAATTATTTTAAAACAGATGGCAACATCGTTAAAAAATATATTTTAATTTTGTTTTGGTTTTTGTTTAAAAATTTAAATTATTAAAACAAGAAAAAAGGAACACTTTTTTTTAATTTTCTTAAAATAGATGGCAATATGGTTAAATCATACGTTTAGTAATATTTCTATAAATAATACTATTCAAGAACTGGCAGTTTTTGTTTTTTTTTGAAAAAGATAAGTACCATCTGTCAATATTTCAAACCATGTGGCAACACCATAAAACCATTTGTTTAATAATAAGTATTTCATTATTTTGAAGCAGATGGCAACATCGCAATCATATATTTGATAATATTTTTTTAATTACTATTCTATAAAAAACGGATTTTTTTCAAAAAATATACATAATTTTGAAATTTCAAACCATGTGGCAGCACCATAAAGCCATTTTTTTAAATAAAAATCTCATTTGCATCCATATTAGCACCAGTCTACTTGTTTTTTTTTTTTTGGAAAAACGAATTTATGTTGTATATGTCACAATATGGCAACGCTGTAAAATAATATATTAAATCTTATAACCATCCCTGAATCCATTGCAGCACATATTAAATTATTTTCAAATTATTACAAATTTAATTTTTTTTTAATTTTTGAAAAACATATGGCAACGTCATTAAGCCCTTTGTAATATAACTTCAACATGCATTATATCAAAACCACTTTGCATTTTTAACATTATTTTATAGCTTCATATTTTTTCAATATATAACCTATGTATATTAAATCATATGGTAATCTTTTAAAATCATAAATTTAATAATCTTCTTTTAATTATCACTCTTTCGTAAAAACGAATAACTATTTTTCAAATAAAATAACAAATTTTTTAAAAATTGAAATAAGGTGGCAATATTGTTAATAAATTTATTTACTATTTATACACTTGAAATAAAATATAACCGTTTCAAGCATAGATTGCATTATTTTCGAAATACCTAAATATTTCTGCAAAACTTGAAACTCATAACAGCACCACCAAGTCAATAATGAAATTCTCTACCGGTTGTCAGAACCACAATGTAGTTCTGTAAAAAAATAAAAAAAATATATTTTTTTTTTAATCTTAAGTCAGATGGCAACACCATAAAAATACCCAAAAATTTAAAAAACAAGATAACACAAATTTCTAATATCCCAATACAGAAGATCAAAAAAGCTTTAACGATTTGGAATCACAATTTTTAAATAATAAAATTTTTTTTTTACTATGTGGCAACTCAATAAAAATATATTTTTGTATCAGAAAAATAATTTGCATCAAAAATCAGTAGTTCTTACTATGCATATTCCGAAAAATTTTTAAAATAAAAAAATATTCAAGATCGTTTTAGAAAAGCTTCGGAGGACAAGGGCTTAAACGAAAACTTCCTCTTACTATACTTACTATACTAAAACCATCTTATTTTTAAATTCACTACATATAAATTTTTATTATGTATATGGGCTCAGATATATGCTTAAATATGAGAGTAAGCCCATAGAATCTCTCTCTCAAAGGCTTTTATTTATTTTTCTCGCATTATTTTTATTCTGTTTCTTGGAGATTCTTGTCCCTTGGAGACTTTGACTCAGTCCTTTTTCTTTTTCAAGTGTAAGTATCTACATATATCCACACACATACCAAAAGTAGGTACTATTAAGCTTTGCTAAAGTTTAGAATAAGCCCTTCGAGACTTTCTTTCAAATTCGCGTTCTTATGTTCTCTGTATTCTTTGCCTTAATATGCATATGCTTGTAGACATTACGAAAGATCAAAGCTTTCACCAAAGTTGATAATAAGCTTTTGCTCATTTTTGTTCAAAATAAAAGCTTTCGCTTGTTTTTCGTGTGTTCTTCTTATTCTTTTATCATCTTATACAAAACTAGTTATTCAAGGCGTAAGATATGCTCAAATTTACTCTAAATTTTGTTGTAAGCTTTCAAGAACTTTTACCTAATATAAAAATATTAATTGCTTTAATCTTCTACTTCAACTTCGTACAAATAAAAAAAGTACATCGAAGCTTTCACTAAAGTTCAAAGTAAGCTTTTGGAAACTTTCACCTACTATAAAAGCTTTAATTTGTTATCACTTTTTTGCTGTCACTTTTGTTACTTATCTTTTTGTTTGTGGACATTGAAAACGTATGTGGAAGCTTTCGGTAAAATTTGTGAAAAGCTTTCTGTTTACGTTTACCCTTTCGGCATTTTTCTTGTGTTTTTTCCTATAACATGCAAGTATTTAAGAAAAGATTAAACTTACGTCAATGTTTATAGTAAGCTCTTCGAAACTTTAACTGAATACAAAAGCTTTTGCATTTATATTTTTTTGCACTGTTCTTCGTTTTCATCTACGAAAAGTTACAAAAAAGCTTTTGCCAAAGTTCATTGTAAGCTTTTGAAAGCTTTTACCAAATATGAAAGCTTTCTTTTAAATTTACTTTCTCTGCACTATCCTGCTTCTTTGTCTTCGAAAAATTACATATAAGATTTCGCTAAAGTTTGTGGCATGCTTTTATCTACTTTTACCGAATATAAAAGCTTTCAACAGCGTATGTTTTATTTTATTATACTTCTTCTTATGTATTTTCCGAAAGAGATCATTATGCTTTCGCCAAAGTTTATAAAAAACGTTCGGAAACTTTCATCCAATATGGAAGCTTTAGTTTTATATTCTTTATTTTGCATTACTTTTTCGTCTTGGAAAGGGTATACCTAAGCTTTCATTAAAATTTTTAGTAAGCTTTTTGAAACTTTTACTCAATATAAAAGCTTTCGTGTGCATCTACTTTTTTATTATTTTTTTTTTTCTTCGTCTTCGAAAAAGCACATATACTCGTAAGCTTTCGCAAAAATTTATAGCAAACTTTTGGACACGTTTACTTATAATAAAGCCTTTCTCTGCATTTACTTTTTCTGCATTATTCTTTTTCTTTTGCGAAAAGATATTTATAAGCTTTCGCAAAAGTTTATGTTAAGCCTTTGGAAACTTTCATAATATAAAATTTTAATTTTAATTTTATTTACTATTATTCGACTTGGAAAAGATACATCTAATATTTCGCTAAGCACTTTCCTTTCGGAAACTTGTGTCCAATAAATATTTAAGAAAATTCGATTTCACCTGCTCCTCGAGGCTTTTTCGCTTGCAGAAACTATGCTTTTACCAAAAGCTTTGCCACATTAGTCTCTATTCAAATTTGGCATTGCAACTATATTTTTCTAATTTATCGCATTGATGGCTTGGAATACACTGTATTATCTATTCTCAAGTCAATAGTTTGTTTTTTTTCGCTTCTGTGCCATGGCCAAAAAGTCATGCAAGCCATTGGAGCGCGAGAGGGATGTGAGCGCAAGTCGAAGTGCACGCCTCTTGGGAGCCACAATTCACGTTTACGACTAATGAAAATGTCTGCTGAAAACGTGGCCGCTTGCATGCACCACTACCCCCATGCCTACATATACACACACACACACACACTGGCTCACCAATACTGATCTATTTGCTTTTTTCCTAATATCTGCCTGCCCTTTTGCATTCGAAACTCTTTTTCGTTCAATTTTCGGTTTGCGAAGCGATTTTAACGAATTACTTGTCACGTGTGGTTTGAGCATAAAGAGCGCAAGCGGAGCGGGCGAGGACGCCGCCCTTCGTACGCCTTCGTCGCTCACTCGCTTCACCTATTGTCACACACATACACACACACACACATATAGGCTGAGGCTGGCCTGAATTACGATTCAATTGCGGATTTTCGATTGAATTTATTTTGCGCATGTTTTGGTTTGTTGTCGAACGAGTTCGAGCTCCAGCCGTGCCACCCGGGCTCCATATCAACGGCTTAACTTCTATAATATCTTTTCAGCATTTCATTTTGTATACATTGCATTTGTTGTTGGTTTTATTTTTTTTCTTCTTTTTTTCCGAACATTTGGATTTCATTTCAGTTTGTTTCCTATTTTCTGTCAATGCTTTGTATTTGTTGCTGTATTTGCAGTTATATTGTGTTATACGACGACGCAAATCTGTGGGGAGCAGCGTGGTGGTGGCGATCAGAGAGAGAGAGAGCGGGTATGCGAGGGGGCATGTCATGCAACGGTGTTTCATTCTCTGGTGAATTTGTTTAAACTTTTGTCGACAATTCAATCAAATGCATTCGCAAAGCAAAAGCAAAGGACGCCTTTTGTTGGCAAACTTCTATGTTTGTGCATGTGTGTGTGAGTGTATTGATACCCGGCGCATGTTGGTACGGGGGCTTTACTTTTGTAATTACGCCGTTTGTAAGGTTGCCAAGTGACTTTATTTCAATCAGAGCACTTCATTGTGCACTATAGTGTGCTGATATCGTCCTTTTGGGAAATTAAAAACGTGCGATAACAAAGCGGGGCCAACAGACATGTTGCAATAACTAAGCCACATAGAGGAGACCATATGTGTGTGTGTCTCTCTATTTGCGAAACATCAAATTAAACGGAGTAACTTTGCGTACAGTGCCTTATGGAAGCAACATTTATGTAGACCCGCATATGGGTATATCAAGGTACACCCTGTATGGTCCAAAATAGTACTATGGAACAAATTAAGTTGTTAAACTAGCCTAAAACTTGCAATAAATTGATTTTTGGCTAAAGCACTCTTTATGATCTTAGAAACATTATTCATTTGGTTTGATATGGATAAATTGTATAGTCTAATTTTTTGAAATGGGCCAAGAATTAACCATATATACCCCAAAATCAAATTATTGCGAAGTTTGTTCCAGTGGCTATAATTTTTTTCAGTCAGAAATAACAGGTCAATCATAGTTAAACATTTTTTTGGTTCGTTTTTTTTTACTCAACATAGTTCTCTCCAAGGGTGATATACTGGTTATAGCGACCCATCCACTTTTCCATATCACTTTTATACTCTTGCAACAAAAGATAAAAGTTTTGTTCACCTAAGCACTAAATTAAGATATAAAACTGTGATTCCCTGTACGGCACAGGAGATCGTAGTAGGAAAAAAGTAGGCGCGGCCCCGCCCTCTAATAAGTTTATTATACATATGTATCTCCTAAACCCTCGCCATATAACGGTACTGTTCAATACTAAGTACTAAAAACGCAACAAATCAATAACTTATTATGCCATAAACTTTAAATTTCGCCTCCGAGATCGTATGAGAGGGCTTCATGGGAGCCGGTGTGCAAATTGGGCGGTGGGTGTGAAAGCAATAGCTATAACGAGAAAAAATTTGCACTAATAATCCCTCTAAAGCATACCACTTAATGACCAAAAATCGATCAATTCCAACCAAAACTGTTCAAGCCCCTAGGTACCGATTTGTGGACGCTGTATCTATAGATGACTTTTGACCAAAAATATGGTAACCTGGTGATCTACTCTAGGCATTTCCTGCAGTGTTCGCGATCTGATTTTAATGAAACCCATGGAACAGTCTTATAGAAAGCGGCATGATAATGGGTAATAGATAAAATTGAGTTGATATAAACAACAAAACGTATGCTGAATGTGTCGGTCAGTGTATGAGTTATGTATATATAAGTATATGTTTATATAAAATTGCTTAGATTTCGATCCTTTGATTAACGTTTTAGCCTTTTCTTACTGGTTGTAGTACGATTTGCTCTTTGCTTTAAAATAAGTTTCAATTTCGGCGATCTCCTCTCCATTCGACGAAAATTCCTTCCCAGCAAGCCTTATATTGAAATTTTAGAACAGGAAATAGTCCAGATCTGGAGAATACGGTAAATGCGAAAGCTAGTTATAGTCGCTGTTAATATGTAGTTCTTTCTTTCTCAAGATATTCAATACAAATTATTCCAAGAGCATCCCATAATAGAAACGCCAAAGCCTTGTCAGCCGACTGTTTCAGTTTTCCGAATCGTCGAATTGTCCTTGTTTTTGATCGAAAGTGAGCTCGCGCGGCATTCACTTCGCACAGAGTTTTTTCATGCCCAAATATTCGTTAACGATATGATGTAAACGTTAAATTGGTATCTTTAGAGTGCCTGCTATCTCGAAAAACTTCATTTTACGGTCATCAAAAATTATTTTGTCGACTTTTTTGATGTTTTCGTTGGTAGTAACCACTTTCGGATGCGTTCAGCGTCTTCTGTGCTTAGCATATTTCACCACATCTAAACCGAGCATACCAATCATTGGTGATTTATTTTCTTGGAGTTGTGTCAGGAATTTATTTTTCACAATAACAAAAGTTGCTTCACTAATGGTTATTTAATTCGCAAAGTAAAAATCCGGCAAATGTCAGATTTATATAGTACAGTAGTCTTTTGAAGTTTTGGGATAACACAAATTCATACGGAATCTTCCTGAATATGGACCCCAGACGATTGTAGATAAAGATATCCTATATATTTTTCTGAGGTGCGACATTTTGAGAACTACTTTTGTCCTCAGACTAATGGCATAGGTCGTTACTCTGATACCCAAAAAATCATCAGGATGCTGGTACCACCGAAAAACTATCCAGCTGAGGCAAAGGAGGCGGATGAGTTGGCCACACTATAGTATATTTTCATTATAAATGAGGTGCTCAGGTCAGAACTACTGCTTATAGACATCAAAGTACTCCCTTATCTAGCACCCAGAACGCTCATAGGTCTTCGTTCTCCAATTTTGTTAGAATATAACGATAGTGTGCAGACTGAGCTGATTTCGATTAAAGAACGACCGAGAAGCATTCCAAAAAATACAAGCAAACTTTTTGTTTGTTCTCCTTTAAAATTTAGTATGAAATATATTCCTTTTATTCACAAAAATATATAGTATACTTGTATATGAAGCGTCAATAGCTAAATTGGATCGAATTCACTTCGCAAATGAACATTGTTCATTGAAGCAAGAACCAAGAGTAATTGTGAAACCGCAAAGAAGTAGTAAGAATTGTATTTATGTACAATCTATTTGTATTTATATTTCATATATGTATATCCATCTGTATGTAAAACTTGTAAGAGTAATGTGTGAATATGCTTTGTATAAGCTTTAAGCTATTTAATGAAAAACTCATATTTCCGAAATTCAATGCCAGAGCTTATTTCATGTTTCGCAGCACATCCAGTGAAATTATGACACATGCATATTAGGGTGCTCTTCGTATACCGAAGTTAACTGCTTTTTGGCGTAGAATTTTAAAAGTATTTCTATCATGCAATATTGTTAACTGTTTCAAAAATTTGTAAGCCGTAGCACTTATTACGGAAACATAAATAAACTTTTAGGTAAATAAAAATTAAGGTGCTACCAACATTCCAATAAGGCGCAGTTTACTATATACTTGTTACAGCAAGGAAGTATGGATTTTTCATTATATCCTAAGCCTACACAAGAATTATATAAAATCAAAACTGAACTTGCCTGATATTGGTTTCGAATTCTTCAGCCTAAAAAAACACCCTCGAAAGTTTCATCCTTAAGGGCTAACCAGTGTGACACTTTCAAAAAATCCGGTTGTTTTTTCTTGAATAGTTTTTGAATGACAGCGTTCAAAAGAGCGCGCTCTCGCAGGTATTTTGCAGGCAGTTGAAGTTGAAAAAGCGTTTAGCTTTTTTACTCAAAACGCCATTTTTCAAAATTGCTGACATCATAACTCAACGAGAAATTGACTGATCGACTTCAAATTGAAACTGAATATTCTTGAATATATATACCATAATTAATGAACCGACGATCTTTTGGATTAGTTGAAAATTGTCAATTTGGCAATAAAATTGAACCGGCATAATTTTTGAAGAAATATGGACCGATGATTCCACCGACCATCAAACCACACCAAACCGTTGCTTTTTCTGGATAAAACGGAAGCTCTTGAATCTCTACAGTTTGCTCTCGGTCCTAAATGCGACAATTTTGTTTGTTCACATACCCATTGAGTCAGAATTAGGTCTCATCGCTGAACAAAATTTGACTTTTCAAGAGCGCATAGAACGAAGCGATGTCGCTTGCGAAAGTCGAGCGGATTCAGTTCTTGCACAATACGTACATATGTATTTTGTACGCTTTCAACTTAAGATCTCGACGTAAAATGCGCCAAGTCATTTCATACGTCAGTTCGAGTTGCTGCAAACGGCGCCGAATCGACTCTCCACGATCTTCGTGTATATTCTCAACTACGGCTGCTATATTTTCTTCATTGCGTGTTGGTTGTGATCTGCTAGGTCGAATATTATCCAATAACGGATGCTGGGTCACAAAATGGGTGATGACGTTCCGAATAATACGCACAATAGACTAATAAAAAAGTACCTCTATTTGGATCACCCGTTACTTATCGTATTCCTCATTGTAGCTTACATCTATTTATGACATAAAATAATATATTCGGACTACAAATCTATCCGAAGGTTTTCTTTCAGTTCAAAATGCTTCTACGAATAATATTTACATTTAAGTTAGCTCATGACAAGGTGTCATTTTAGTCATAAAAAATTAATATATTTGGCCTTTAATTATGAATGATAAATGGCACTGCAGTCATTAATCTTTATACTTATTCTCCAACTTCGTATCTAACAAGAATATCTTTTAAGTTTCTTCAAAAGTAGTCTGGTAGTCTGACAGACTTATAGACTAATGCACGGTTCTCACTATGTCAAATTCAATATACCTAAAATGACAATCTCACATATGTTTTTCTTGCACTGAAGTTGCAAAGTAAGTCCGATTCATTTCGTTATTGATTGCTATCAAAAGAAAATGGCCAATGTTTAGTAAATTTGACTACAAAAGTTACTACATTTGAAAAATGCGCATAAATATAGTACGTAGGTTGCGTTTTTTATTTTGAAATTTTGCAATCTGACGACTCACAACTTTATCGTAAAGTCAGACATTTTTGTTGTTATTGGTACTCGGAAAGTTTTGACATACGAGTAAAATTGGTGTTGTTTGCAGTTACTTAAAATATTCATAATAGCATAAAGTAGCGAACATTTTCGAGCGATTATTTTTTATAACTTTCTACGTAGATTGATTCCCGTACGTAAAAAATAAATTGAGAGGTCAACGTTTTCGACACCTGAAGAGGCGGTTGATGCGTTCAAAAGGCATGTTTTGGAGATACCTCAATCAGAGTGGCAAAATATAGCATAACCTCCCTTGTATTATAATATCTAAATACTTCAATTGAAGTGTGAGTTAACCTATTTTTTTATCTTTACCTTATTCTCGCATTTTTTTTTCTCAGGCTAATGTACACATATATATTTATAAATGTACTTATCGATGACTTTCGTTTAAATCTACATAACTGGGTTCACTAATTTACACCTTCACTCATTGACACCTGAATAAATTGAAGATATCATTTTCCTAATAAAATATATAAAAATTAATATCTGAAAATTATAGCTTTCGAAGAAAAATTTTGATTTCATTTTCGCTTAGATCAAATACTTAACGAGCGACTGGTTAAAGTTTGTGGGTGAAATATTATTCGAAACGCCTTGTAGTTCACTCAAAATATTGAGTAAATTTAAATAACAATTCATTTGTTAAAGTAGTAGAAGAAAGCTCATTGTACTCACAAAAGCAGGCTCACTAGAACTCGTTAAGGCATCACGCATAGTGATCGAAATATAGTATAGAAAGTCTACTGCAGGAAGCGATGTTCTTATACAATGGAGCTCTCATAGAAAATATGGTATATGGAACGGTGTACCTACATTGTTGCTTGAATTATTTATTCTTACATAATGTCGACCGATGGTAGAATGCATTATTCGGGTCCGATTCTTTCATAAGGAAGGCATCGGTTGCCTTATATTGGAGAAGAGAAGCTATAAGAAAAATATGCGAACTCTCACCAAAGATAGCGTTTTGGCTCTACGAAACCGTAGTCAAGCAAATTATGTTCTATTGTGTATTCGTCTGGTGGACGGCGTTCATAGAGAATACACTTGCTAAGAAAGTGTTCGCCGAAATTGTTTGCAGATACATGAAGTGTGCTCTAATGCTCAGGGAATCTAGGTAAGCGAAGAGGTACAAATATAGAAAGGTCTAAATTCTCTACTCCTTCAAATGCATCCCGGGAAACTGGGATCAATGCGTTGCAGAGGCTACTTTGCACTACTACTTTTTCACGGATGGGTCGAACCCAGGAGGGAAGGTTGGAGGAAGAGTTTACTGCAAGGAGCTTTCTGTCAATCTTAGCAATAGACTACCGAACTAATGTTATTGTCAGAATTGTGTTAGTTGTACGCACAGAGCTGCTTCATCATGACTGAGATGCTGGGCTTCGAGGAAACGCTGGACGCAGTGGCTGTACGGCACTGAGTTAGAAAGCAACATCTAAACACCACCAACTTCATCATCAGACGCAGGATAACTCTTTAGATGCTGGGCAATTGAGAGGAAAGTCCTCTCTCAACAAACAAAAACCAAACTCTATAAGTCACTCAAATTCCCGTCCTGTTGAAAGGTGGACGATGTCCTTGTCGAAAGATTTTTTGCGCGTTAGCCAACGGAATACGGTGGAGTTATGAGCTGTACGAGTTCTTGCACGACATAGTTCAGCGAATTAAAAGACAGCGGCTACGCTGGCTCCAGTTGCCACTGCACGATCCTTTTTGCCTAGAGTAGAACGCAAGAGATCTACTGAATTACTTGCTCTTAGCAAAGTTCATCCTTCCGCAATTGTTGAGGTTCTTATTGGATATTGTTCAATAGGCATTCATGTGGTAAGACTAAAAATATTGCCGCATGCAAGTTGTCACCTTTGTATGGAGAAGTAGGAGGAGTAAACATACAGGCAGTTTCTCCTTCATAGTCCAGCCTTTGCAAAACTGCGTTTGAAACTTCTTGGTGAACCAGAAACATAACACGGCTTACTCAAC
Source organism: Bactrocera neohumeralis (assembly GCF_024586455.1). Taxonomy (NCBI): domain Eukaryota; kingdom Metazoa; phylum Arthropoda; class Insecta; order Diptera; family Tephritidae; genus Bactrocera; species Bactrocera neohumeralis. The sequence goes on from NC_065920.1 coordinate 24,653,209, forward strand.
AAATGCGTGCTAGACTCAAAGTGATTTGTCGATTTGTGAGGGACTTATGAACAATTATATAGAAGTTTTAGGAACCAGAACGAACCGGTATTCTAAGCTGTCGATATGAGTTCTCTTCGGTTTCTGTTGCCGTTTATATGTATGTAGTAAGTTGTAAATAATAACATTACGTAGGAGGGCGTGATAATTACTCAAATTTTTTTTCAGTTTCTGCAGGTGTGGTGAGGCTTTGATGTACCATAAGTCAGCTGAGCGTACTCTAATAAATATTTTATGAAACATCCACATTTAAAAGTGTTGACATACCCAGTTTAGTAATACTTCACTGAAACTTTTTTGTGGGCGTGCCCATGGTGCAATTTTCTCCGTATACGAAAGTTTTGATAACACTTGCTATTTCTCGCAATGGAATATAAATATTATTATTATAGGAATTTGTCGCGATGTTCGATAATTTTAGGTATTAGTAAAACCGTTAGATGACGAAACCTACTTCACTATCTGTGAGACTTGTTGCAGCCCCATAAAAATAATAATTACTGGTTATGCAACACAGTTATGCCACCGAAAAATTTTAATAACGCTTCCACCCATTTTAATACGGCCGGCCGTCAACTTGAAATATGTATGTATAACCTCAACAGGATAAATTTTCTTTTTTCATAAATTATTAAGCTTGCCAAGCTTAACTGTGAATGGGACTGCTGAAATGTATAAAACTTCACACAATTAATTTTAGGCGATTAAGATGGAACGTCGAAACTTGAGTTAATCGCTATTGTCTCAATGCGACGTGGCGATGGAAAAGAAGCAGCTGCCAACGGTACTTGAGTGACTTTTAAATAATACTTAACGTGACTCAAATAAGCACACAAGTCTTCACAAACACATGTGCTTAACAGCATTCTAACGTGTGGGTTTAGGAACTTTGTTTTTGAACATACAAGAATTGTGGAGTGGGAGGTCAAAATGTCTTCTAGCATTAAATTCATTAGTTTTTCGTAGAACAAATAATTAAAACTTATTTTGGAACTTAATGAGATCAAGTCAAAATCCACACTGAAAGCTGAAGCCAAAGTTGGAATTATTTTGGAAGTCGTGCGCTGATTGCCTTCGTTAAGTTAGTAACTGTTTCAAATCTTCTTTCAAGTACAAGTATGAATCGGAGGCGATGGAGAAGAATTGGGTTAGGTTAGGCAAATCAGGTAGGCTAATGAACCATGCATAGACCAGTTTTAGTACTTTTCGATACTCAATGGAGTTCCACTATGTAGTAATCCTTTAGGGTGCCTGCATTTGACGCGAATAACAGCATACTCTGTTAACGATGTTAACGATAACTCTTTCAGTGTCTCATACCGTGGAGCCTTTGAATGCTTAAAACCTTGTTAATGCGTGAAAAGTGCTCAAGAAATGCTCCATAATTTCTCTCAGGCCTTGCTCTCAACAATTTTTTCAATCTTCTCTATCTATTAGCCCCACTCCGCATCCTTATGTCCCCACCAGACTTTGACCAGAGAGTATTTCAATCAGGTTTTTACAGAATATACTATCGAATGTCAGTAGGAACTTTGCGGTCAACCTTTTGAAACATGACTTTCGCAGGTTTGTAACCAAATAGTTCGTACCATCGCGTTTTTATTTTCCTTGCCATGCTCCTGTCCAGATCGTTGTATACCTAAAACCCTATATAATTCATCAAAAGACCCTCACAAAACGACAAAGTGCTTTGAACCTTCACATATTTGCTGAGATGGCTAATATCAGCTTCAGCTATGTCTCCTGGTTCGCTGAAGGTAAGACTGCCAAGACTTCAGTTTTGCAAAGAGTAGACAATGAAGGAGAAAGTGCCTGGTTCCACCTCAATCTACTCCATACTACTTTAATAACATGCATCTGACAAGAGACAACTGCATGATTACCTTATCTATTGGACAATATCATATAAGAACCCCTGTGCTTGCGGTAAGGTGTTCTTTGTTAAGAGCAGGTAGTTCAATAATTCTCCTGCTTTCTATTTAAGGCCAAAAGGTTCTTGCAGTCGTCGACCAGCGCCTACTAAGCGTACGTGTGGTCCAGTGGTCCAGTGATAGCAAGCTAGATACCAATGCAGATTCAACTCGTAGTCAATCGAATGTGAGGGGAGTAAACGTGCGCCTTTGGCGAGCCCATCGGCTTCGCAGTTACAAGGGATTCCGCTATGACCAGGCTCCCAAACGAGTGTGATTATGAAATAGCTTAATTTCATAGCAATACTGCGGCTGCCAATATTATAGCAGCTAAAACAATACAGTAGTTCAGTAGCCTAAAGCTAAGATTGACGGTGAGCTCATTATAGAAAATTTCACCTCCAAACTTCTCCCTCGCTTCGACTCATCCCTGAAAAAGTTCACTGCAGCATGTGAGTTTCCATAAAATTTGAGTTTTCTGGATGATAGTTTTTCACCAAGTTCGAGCTTGTATTATATTTTATCGAAGTTTGATATCCTATGTAGGTTTGTTGACAAGCTCCGCATAAAAATTCACATTCGGTTCAATTGAGATATTTATGTATTCATACTGACCAATAATTCAGAAAATATTTGCTTCATTTTCAGAAATTTTCTCGAATAGCAATTTTGACCTCCCTGCTTCATGGCTAAAAAGGAAGAAAAGAAATAAAAGTTGCTTTTTCTTAACACCTGTAAGGCATATGGAATGAGTTCTTCATCTACATATGTATTTATATAGGTGAGAAATTTGTGGGTGATGGTCAAGTAGCATAATAATGTACTTCTTAAATATCCGAAAAGAATGGTGTGCTGATAGACGGCCCTCTGTACTGCAACACACCCCATTTAACTAACATATACTTTATAGTACATACCGACACACAGACATTGTCGACGGTCAAAATGAAATGTTAGCTGAATATTCTCTTCGTAAGCTTCAATTAAAGCTAGCAGAACCTTATGCATTCTAAATACACAGTCCAAGTAGAGTGGGATGCAAATCAGACCTGGAACAGGCTTCGTGTGAGCTGAGCAGTTAAGCGTACGTGATTTGCGTGATTACTTCCAATCAGTGGGTATTTCCGTTGCCGTCCTAATGAAGGCACTTAATTTACATGGCAACATGACCGAAAGTCAGACAAGCCAGCGCTCAGAATGGGAGACGTCTTCTTTCACTACTTGTGACGAACGAAGCGGCAGGGATGGGTGAGTGAAGCGCTCAAAGCAGGCGGACAGCAACAACACGAACAACAACAACAACAACAACAACAACAACAAAGGAAAAACAATAAGAGAAATAACAACAACAACAATGTGAATTACAACAACCACACTAACATAATCAACCACAACAACAATAAAAAATACAACAACATAAGAACTACAAACAACAACAATAACAAAGTCAGGCAAAGCAACAATACCAACAACAACAAAAACAGCAACAACAAGAACAACAACAATAAAACAAACTTAAACAACAACAAGTTGGACAAAAGATACTAGCAACAACAACACCAACAACAACGAAAAAGCTTCTACAACAACACCACAGTCCAGCATCAGCAACAATGTTTCTTTTCTTGCGCTACATTTCTTTTTGACACCATTTCTACTTAGCCTTCTGCCAATTGTGCTTACAGGCCTTAATTTGATCTTTCTACAAATTTTCGCATGGTTGCGTTTTGCTAAAATATGCATTAACTGTTATTCGCACATACATACATACCGACCTAGAATAGCTGTAATTCATTTTTTCCAACATTTCACGTAGCGTCGTGTTGCACGTTCCAAAGACCAAAATGGCGTTGCCAAATTGCATGAGTAAGATGTTGAAAAGGTGTTAATTATCGCCTCTGTGCAATAATACGCTGCCAGCATTCATCCAAGTCGCGCTGGTGTGCTTATTAACGTTTTCTCTTTTTCTCTCTCTTTTCTGGTTCGCATTTTGTTTTTGTTATGTCGAAAGTCAGCCAAAGCATTTAAAGCCATATTGTTGCTCCCTCAACTGCAAACTTTTAATGAGCAAGTTTTCTCAAAGGTTCCTCTTGCGGTTTTTCCGACTATTGTGTGTGTGGTGAGTGGTTAGTCGTAGAATTGCATGCTCTTTGCAGCGCATTGTTGGCTAGTTTGCTGTGTCTCAGCGCGCTTTACTCCCTTTCCTTTTTTCGGTTCAAAAATAATACATTTCTTTTTAATATTTCTTTATCTTAGTTCATGTGGCATAAGCATTTAATTAGCAACGCGATTGAAAATACGTGATACTGTCTGAAACAAAAAATATTTAAAAATTAAGAGTATCAAATAAACAAATATTGTTTGACCCCAATCCATGGCTGAATACTGAAGAAACAAATAAAAGTTGGTTTCTTAATTATCATCTCGATTTCTCCGCTTTTTCCGTGATTGATTCACTGAAGGTAACTGAAAGATCTTTCGAAATCTATAGCTATGCCCAGAAGTAGCATAAAAATAGCATAATCTGAGTTCGTCACTAAGAAAATATGATTAATTTAAGTAATGGATTTTAACGACCGTTAATTTCTTATTTATTACTCGATATCTTAAAGGGTTATTTATTTCGAGATTTCCTACTTTTTTCAATTCAAATTCAGTGCAATTTTAGATGACTTATTCGATCATTTTGGGCTGGTAACAGGCGAATGTCAAACGAGATGTTTTGCTCCAAGGCCTGATTCGAAACGATATTGTTCCCATAGAATTTAGACTTTATACTTGTATAACCCCACAGGACAAAGTCTAACGGTGCGACAACACAATATCTTGGTAGCCAATGGACAGTCCCAACATGTGAAATTATCTGCTCACCAAAGTGTACTCTCAACACATCCATTGACTGATTTGGATCCCCTCTGTCGTCTCAAAATGCTTGCCTTTCATCGGCAAGGAAACAAAAAAAGTCCGGAGGGCCACATCTGGACTGTAGGGTGGTTGCGTAAGCGTTAGGATGCCGGCCTTGGTTAGGTAGGGTGAGGAGACGCCGGCAAGTGCCACTCAGAAGATTGCCTTTTGTCTCATGGGATCATACTCAAAGATCCATGACTCGTCACCTGTGATTATGTTATTCAAAAATTGAGGTCACTTTCACACATATTCAAAATTTCCACCTCTGCTCTTACGAACGCTGCATTTTCGGCTTGTACCACTCATAGAAACACGTCATGTGAAAATGGTTGTCCTGACACTCCAGGTGCTCGGAGACAACTGACCAGCCGCTAGTTTGTTAGCTAGGAACGCCTTCTACCAAACCAAGTCGGTGTGAGGAGTGTTTTTTTCGTTTTCTCACTTTAGCTCACCTTCAAGCGAATGTTCTCTAGCTATACGGAGCATACTTGATCTAAGTACGGAAATCGTGAGCTGCTTGAGCCATATGTAAAAATCGTTTCTGGCCACTCGCAAGTGAAAGGCGCTCAGAGAACTTTCCTCACTTGCGTATACTTCCACACATGGCTACAACATTTATTTAATTACGGTTCGCAAAAAAAACTGAGAGGATATTATACAAATCGTATAAGATATTTTCTTAATTTTAACTATCAGTTTTGGGCAAATTTATGTCCAATACAAGTCGAAGGCACCACATTGCATGCTCGGCCATTTTTAATGGATTTCCGAATAAAATATTTTCATTTTATGTTTTACAGCATGCCACTCACGCATTTACAAATTTTACTTATGTACAATGAAATTTCGATGAATTCTTAAGGTTTCCGAATTTTAAGCTTAATTCTCTAATTACCTACAAACAGTTATTTGCTTTGATTACTTCGATGCAGTAAATGTAAATCTGTTTTTTGCGGAAATGTCATCAGTGAAATGACTTTTGCACTTTATTATTAAAGTTTGCACTTTGTCTTGGCCTTTGGCCATGGACTTCTGTTATCAGCAAAGTAAACCGATTGAATTTAATTACCATAAATGCATGTTTGTATTTACACAATGCTGCACCGTTAGATACACTAACAAATACAATGTCAAATGTATAGCTAATATATGCTTACACTTTGCAGGTGAACATAAATATTTGCGGTGCCATTAAGATGTTATGAAATTGAGTGATCAAAATATTTCCGAATAAATTTATAAATAGGTATATACTAGTACATATATATTAGCTGCTAATATATTCATACTGCAGCTGGTTATAAATCGTGTATATTCAAACTTTGAAGTGGTTGATGTTGAGGAGAACTAAATTGAAGAGTGCTGAACCCGTTGATTGTTCATAATTACACCGCAAGACGGACATATTCATAAACCCTAAATGATAGTCTATTAAGTTTCTTCTTCTCTCTCGAGTAAATGATATTTCCAAAAATTTATTTTACTAAGTTTGTCGGACTCTCTTTAATTACTATGCCAAAGCGGCTGCTTAAGTCGGTACACCTCAGTAGTGCGATACGATTTCTACAATGGATAAAAATGTCGAAAAAAGAATTTGTCTCAAATTTTGTATTTATAACCAAATTTCGTGTGCGGAATCGTTGCGAATGTGGAAAAAGTTATAACGGTTCAGTTTGACCAAAAACACAAGCCACGTCCAATAAGCGGTACTATTTGGCAGTAATGAGGAGTTTGCTTCAGAATATCCGTCGAAAATGGTCGGAATGGTGGAAGAACAATCCATGGACTTACATCGAACTACGATTGTGACCGAATTCAAAGCCAAAAACGCCATGAATACCACCGACAAACCAACATATTTACCAGATTTGACAACGTGTGATTTTTTCTGCCCCAAACTGAAATTACCGCTTCGTGGAACCCGTTTTCAGTCGATCGAAGAGATAAAACAAACTTCGCTGAGGGAGCTGAAGACCATGCCAAAAAGTGCTTATGAAATTTGTTTCGAGCACTGGAAAAATGGCCGACATAAGAGTATTGCATCTGATGGGGATTATTTTAAAGGCGACATAATATTTTTTTTTAATTACAAGTTCCGAGTGTTTTTTTGTATACAAGGTGCGTTCCAAAGTAAACAGGACTTTAAAAAAAAACAGAACAAATGGTTTTTTTCGGCAAAATCAATTCATTTTATTCAAAATAGTCTCCTTCTGCTTCAATAAAGCTTTTTGCACGGTCCAAAAGCATGTCAAATGAGTGTTTTAGCTCGTTAGCCAAATTAGCCGCTGGTATGCCGGTGCAAGCATTTTGAATGGCCTCTACGTCTGCATAACGCCTTCCTTTCATGGGCAAATGCATTTATTCCAATAAAAAAGAAATCCCACAGTGCCATATCAGGTGAATACGGAGAGTGGTTAATGGTTTAAATGTGATTTTTGGTCAAATAATCGGTCACAAGCGTCTATCGATGAGCCGGATTCTGAGCAATTTTTGGTCGTCAGTCAATTTTCGTTGGGTGTATGGCAATCTTGTTGGAAACAAAGTTCGTCCAGATCAAGATTCTTTCATGCAAGCACGAAATAGTCATTAATCATGATAGCGCCATGAGTGTTCCGTATTCCAGCTAGACTTAGTATAATATAATAGCCGACTTTTTATTTTTAAAGAAATTTGGACCAATGATTCCCTCTGCTCATAGAGAACACCAAACAGTGACTCGTTGAGGATGTAACCGCGTCTTAAGAATGGCTAAATATATTTATTCAGGTCTTCTTCGATCGATCTGCTCCACAGCGGCAAAAGCGTCTTCGGTACGCAGTGAACAGCGTCTCTGACGATGCCTATTTATCCATTAGAGTAAACATGGTGCGAAACCGATCCGTAGTTGCTTTAATTTCCGACTCACCTGGGCGAATATGGCACGAAGCGCGCAATACGTCTCGCGAGCCGAATCATTGCTTTGGTAATCAATTTGCTGTATGTGTATGCATTTTGAAATGGCAAGCCGAATTGAGTAGAAATCCGAAAACAGTTGTTCAGCAGCCAGTTGGCCAACTCTGAAAAAATTATTGCAGTTTTATGAGTAATTGTGTGATTATCATTATTAATACACCAAATTTATTGGTCTAAACTTCAGCGGAATTTCATACGAGTATACATTTACCGTTATTAAAATGTAAGTGCCACCAGCTGCATGAATTTTAAAAACTTCGACAGTTATTGAATGCTTGCCGACTTCTCACACTCTCGTATGCAAATATGTAGAAAACGTGAGACGTCGGCAACCATTCAATAACTGTCATTATGCATCAATAAATTATTATACAACGTTCAAGATGAAAAGCATTGTATATGTACAAAGAACCTCATCATGCATTACCCCAAAACCAGCTTTGAATAACGTGTGGCAATCACTCTTCTAGCCAAAATGGTGCTCATGGCGCACTTATGTAAATGGAAAGCATAATTATATTAATGACATAAATCATAAACACGAATACATGCACAATAATGTTGTATTTAGATATATGTATACATACATATACCCTGACACATACAGAAACCACCCTACAGTGTGAGAAAAATAAGGTGCGAATCAAGTGAAAGTAAAACAGTTGAGGAACTTTCGAAACATAAATTTCTTGTGTACCGTAATCTCTTTCACTTAAAAGTGTGTAGCAAAATAATACTCGCTGAAATAATGAATTGGCTGTAGAACAACATATCTTCTTCTTCTTGTTTGGTGTAGACACCGCATGTGCGGTTATAGCCGAGTTTACAACAGCGCGCCAGTAGTTATTCCTTTGGCGGCAACTGGAGTTTCCAAGTAACCAATTGGGGATTCCAAGTAACCAGTTCTTTCTCCACCTGGGCACTCCTTCGAATACTCTCAGAACTGGAGCATTTTCATCCATTCGGACGACATGACCCAGCCAGTGTACCCGCTATCTCTTAACTCGCTGAACTTTGTCAATGTTGTCCTATACCTCGTACAGCTCATCGTTCCACCGACTGCAGTATTCGCTGTGGTCAACGCGCAAAGGACCATAAATCTTTCGCAGAACTTTTCTCTCGAAAACTCGCAACGTCGACTCATCAGTTGTTGTCATCGTTCATGTCTCTACATCATATAGCAGAACGGGGATGATGAGTGACTTGTAGATTTTGGTCTTTGTTCGTCGAGGGAGGCATTAGTCTAGTTCACCTCTGGGGCGATAGTTCAATATTTTATCACCCTCACGGAGTACAGGCGACCTGAAGCAAAATATATCAAAGATAATAAACCACTTCATTGTGTATGGGCTCTTGAAAAACGAGCTTTCAAAGAACCACATCCAACTTTACTTAGAAATCTTCAGATGACAACCAATAGTTTGGGAATGGGTTTCCCGTTTCTATTTAATCGAAATGAACTGTGACCGTTTTAAATACAAATATATACTCTGAATGGAACTATTCCCTTATTTCATATTTTTTAAATTTTCTGTTGCAATTAATTTGCAGCTACCCACGATTCCTCATATTCTTAATCGCTTATTTCCCTGTCAGCTCACACTTTTGCCTAGAAGTTGAAGCTTTTTAGTCTGTCCAACATAAACACTATCCCAAAAGTATTAACTTAATATTAAGCCCTGTGTTCCTTGTGTTCCAAGACCTGAGGTGTTTCACTAGATTCCCTACTCTTGAAGAAGCTGAATGGAATGGGGAAGTTTTGAAGAATTGTGCCTTTTCAGCCATATTCTCTGCTTCTATTTCTATATGACTGGTTACACTGATGATATTAACAGAGTTACCTACTGAGAGTCTAGTAATTAAATGCATGTTCCAACGTAATGCAACTTAGCTTTGGCGCTACGGATAGACTTAATTGTTGCATGCGTTTCTACTAGACGGTTTATGGATTTGCTGGTTAGAGCAGAAGCCTACCTGACACTTTCTGTTATATCCACGATTTCGGCCTGAAAAACTGAATTGCAGTCATTTAGTTTGAAACTACCTTTTGTTTATGGCTTATTACAGAGAAAGCCTGTTCCAATTCCATATCACCCTTTAGTCCGTCGGTGAAAATGTGGATTATACCGTAAAATTTGTCGGTTACGGAACCATTAGTTCATTTTTCCTACTGCGGAATGAAAACGTTTTGTTTGATTGGTCCGAATTCATTAGGCCTTTAGGTGACCGATTGTGAATCCTGGAACTAAATTTCCCTCATTCCGTTATATCCTCCCTGAAGCTTCCGTGTTTCCGTTGAAGCTCATCAATATAGAAGGTTTTATCTGTGCAATATCCGAAAAATCGTCAAGAAATCCTCCTCGATAGTTGCCGAGTTTTAAGGTCGAGTATGATACCATGTCCGTAGTGACGTCGAATATTACTGCAATGGCTTAAAATCTTCAGCAAGCTGCCGTAAGTATTGGTTCATACTTCACTTATGTATGTATTGACCGGATATCGAGGAAAATCTTCACAGCATTTGTTAATGTAGTTTTCATTGCAGTCGTAATTCCCAGGAAGTAGGTCCATTGCATTTCTTCCAGGGGATTACCACCATCCAACATATACCTACCACTGCTTCATATGTTGGTTATAGTATAAGGCGGATGACACTTGGGTGCGGTCATAAGCCCCGCTTTGGGGCATTGACTTTTTGGCAGAAGTTCCAGTTTCGCAGTGCTTCGAAATCTCTGCTCTCAATATGTTCTCACCATCTTAGCTTTTTAAGCTCTAAGATAACTGCGAGATATTTGACGGAACTCGGGAGCACAATAGTTATGTCCCTTAAAGAGTAGCGATTGAGTTCCGAAATTTTTGTTGCTCTTGAGAAAAGACAGATTTTTTACATTACCTGGTGTTCCTTTCACTCGGAGGGTTTTACGTAGCGCATCCTAAAACCAGCGCACAACCCTGGAGAGGGATATTTCGCCTTCTCACTTTAGCTCGCCTTCAAACGGATGTTTTTTTTACTACGAAGAGGATACTTGGCCTAAGATCGGAAGTCGTGAGCTGCCAGAGCCATTTATAAATGAATCGTTTCTGGTAATTTCCAAGTGAATGGCATTTAAAGAACTTCTACACATGATTCCATCCTCCGGAGTTCGTAGATAATTTCGTTTATCTTGGAATCAGCGTAAGCAACGCAGAATAACTCTTTCCAACAGGTGCTACTTCGGACTGCGTAAGGAATTGAGAAAAAAAGTCTTCTCTCGACGAACAAAGACCAAACTAGGAGCTCGGCTTATTTTAAAAATAATGGAATTTGATAACTCTGAGTTTTAGTTTTCCATAACAACGTTATTTGAGCTTGATATTTAACAAAAGGTTACGAGTTTTTCCTTATGTAGCAAACTGTACTAAGGAATATTGAAAATTTAATGACATTAAGCCTTAATATGGAGTACAAAGTAAAAATACGATTGCCGTCAAAGAAGCAACTTCTGATCGCATACCCATCATAAGCCAAACATAAAGCATTGAGGCATATGCACTTATGTATATGTTTGCATGTCCTTGCCAAGGATATGTTCTTGTTTTGAGGCAAGGCCGAAATGAAATTTGAGCTCAAAGCAGAAACTACATGACAGCCTGCAGAAAGAACATACTAAAAGAAAATAACAATATGACTTATGGACAAACTACAGCATGTACCGTTATGCTGTGCTCTCAGTAAGTCACCACTACACTACTCACATGCATATGCACATATGTATGTGTTCGTAACATTTTCGTAACTACCGCAAAGCTAATGTCGTCGGCATTGTCGTCAGTAGCAACCGAATAGTGGATAATAATAATATTAATAATAATGATGGCAATGACGAAACCATCAATCATCTGGATAGGATGTGAAATCAATTTCGGTAAATCAAAATCATGTTCTGCCTATGAGGGCGCCTTGCGGCGTGCGGAGTTAGGGCGGACAATGTTCATTATGTGACGAAATGCATTAAGCAAAGCAAGTTGTTGACTACTCCAACTCCAATCACTTGTTGTGTGTTAGTTACTCATACTCACTGCATATGAGCAGCAGGGAAAATATTGATTTCAAAACAATTACTTCATTTCGCATTTTTATAGAATTTCAAAGACACTCTGCCAGAGGCTTGAGAGTGATTACTTTTAGAAATTTTAATTTTCACAAACGTAGCCTTCTTTTAGCTGAACAAATTTGACCCAACGTTGTCCTAACTTTTTCAAAACGTCCGTAATACACGTTTTTCGGAGATCCGCAAGACATCCATGACTGCGATAACCACAAATTGTATGAGCCCTCACATTTCCTGCTTCCTCTCGGCGGGTTCTGCGCATACTTTTAGAGCTGGAGGGTTTTCGTCTCTTTGGACGACATGACCTACCCAACATAGCCACTGTCTCTTAATTCGCTGATCTATGTCATTTTTGTCGTACATCTCGTACAGCTTATTGTTCCATCGACTGCGGTATTCGCCGTTACCAATCGGAACCAAAATAGTCCAGTCAAAATAGGCTAAATTATGACTCAAGTTTGCATTAATTCCCAACAAGCTGGATTTTTGTGCATTCCTTGGAACAAAAGTCCCCTCGATCTCACTTGTGCATTGTTTTTTATTCAAGGACAAAGGTCACAAATTTGTGAAAAATATACAATTCTGAGTGAGTCATCGTCCGTTCTTAATTCTATTGGGCGGTTAGCCTTGAGAAACATTTGCCTGCGACTCTCCATTTTTCGGGTCGAAACCAGCGTAGATATATGTACCTGCTTTTCCCGAAGAACATGGCCTTGGTAAATGCAGTCCGTTTTGAACGTTTTTTCGTAATGAATAGACGTGTTTGTGAATTATATTCTCTTTTTTAACCGTGCCGTTACAAAATTTTGTAAAAATGTCAGAAGTTTTATTTGCAATGAATCTTTGACTGAAAGTGAAATTATGGTTGTTGATCGTGGACGAGAGACTTTAATGGATTCAAGTACTGAAAGGGGTGATGGGTTCGCTGAATATGTGGAGGACAAAACATCTGTAACTATACACAAGCAGTGCCATAAAGCATACATCCGGAAGAGCAGCATCGCTGCAGCTAAAAGACAGCGAGAGACGGAGATAGCTACCACATCTGGGATTAGTCCTCCTCGTACTAAAGCACGGGGTAATGAATCGTCTTTTTGTTTCAAGAAATACTGTTTGTTCTGTGGCAATGAAGCAGATAAAACGGCTGCAATGAAAAAAGCTCAGCATCTTCGACAAAGAGTCTCTCAAGTTTCTACCCTTGACTTCAAGAAAACCATCTTGAAGGAAGCTCAGACTCGTTCTGATGAGTTAGTAAGAAGTGTCATTGCCCGCATGCAGTATGAATATGACTTAGTTGCTGCTGAGGCTAAGTACCACAGTGATTGTTACACTTCGTTTCTGAAAACCATTAGTGTAGTTAAAATCGGTCATCCTGAAAGTTGTGCTTTTACTTCAGCGATGGAAGAAATATTTGCATTTATTGAAAGTCATGATGATTGTCAATTTTCAATACAAGAATTGAAAATACATATTTGCAAAGAACCATCAATCCATAATAGAGCAATTAAGTCAAAACTCAAGTTAAGTATGGTAATAGAATCATTATAACTGAGGAATTGGAAAGTTCAACATTCTTTTGCTTCACCGACAAACAGCATGACGTCCTCAGCAAAACTTGGTATGAGAATAGAAAGCAAAATGAAAAGGAAGAGCGGTTAAGAATACTTGAAGCAGCTACAGCAATCGTTCGAGAAGATATTCAGTCGATAGTGTTTGACACTGATAATTATCCTCCACCTACTCAGATATTCGAAGATATCAATAGGGATATTGCAGAATCTTTGACTTATTTGTTAGAGCAAATAATTTTGAAAAATAAACTATATAAATTGGAACACTTGAAATTAATATGTACAAATGTCAGCCACTGTATTGTGGCTGCTGTTGGGCCTAGGTCTTTCAAATCACGGTTACAATTGGGTCTCTCAGTGTGTTTTCATCGACGGTTTGGATCAAAACGTCTTATTCAAATTTTTCATCTTTGGTGTGATGTATGAGGCAGCAGCAGTTCTTCATCGTCCACCTTATATTCTACTACCAAAAACTGGATTTATTCAATATGCTGCAGACTAGACTTGGCTAGCTGTGTTGGCTCATCCAGTGATCGCACTTGAACTACTATATCCATCTTATATGTAAGTTACCGAAGTGCCATTTGGGCAACATAAATTGTTCAAGCCTTTAATTTCTATACCCACCAGTTCGGTGGTATATCTGAAAGTGCAAGTTCCCAAAAGATTAAGCTTTGTTCTCGGAAACGTTAGGTAATCAAGAAAGAAGTGTTTAAATGTCACCTCTTCCTTCATACAGCTTCTGCAACTGGCGCCTGGTTAGATTTTCAACCTTACAGCATGAATGCCAATAGTGCAATGACTTTTGGAATCCACAACAAGAGAAAATCTTGCTTTACTGACGGCGAAGAGCTTGCTGGATCTCTTACGATCGATATCTTTCCAAAAGGATCTTACCACAGCGCTTCAACAGAAGGCAGCATAGTGCTGGCCGTGCTCCTCCGTACTCCAGCCATCCATTATTAGAACTCATGGGTAGAGGGAAAGACGGACCCGTTTTCATTCTACTGATAGTGGGACTAGGGTACCTTTCTTTCACTGCTCATCAACTTTACAGTTGCCTGCGTTTCCGCTATGGCCTCGCAAATATACTAGTCTTGTCACAAAATGACTCAATGCTATTAATAAAGAAATAGGCATTCCTTAACCAGCCCTGAATGCACGGTTAGAGATATATCTCCAAAGTAGGCTGCGCACCGGAACAGTAAATCTACCGCTTAGTTAATGGCAGCAACCTCGAATTCAAAAACTCTGCAGTAGTAAGGAAGTCTGAAACTGAAGTTGTTAGAGAGCTCCTGATAATATACTTCTCCACCGATCTCCTCTCCTCCCGTGGCTTCTAACACCCAAAAGTTCATTGCAGGCTTATAGACAGGGAAAAAGACACCAGACTTTGGTTTGGTCAGTGTATGACCCTTTATGAAGTCTTTGCCTTCGGGATCTTGTAAATACTAGTAAATAAAATCATCTCAGTATTATTTGAGTTTGGTCAGGAAATTTCCAATTACCCAATTAGTCAATAAAATTGAAAGAGCGTGCATTTCTTAAAACGGTGCATATTTGTGCTTCAAATAAATAAAATGAAGTGAAAATTCCGCCTTGATCTCATATAGCTAACAGGCCTTATGTACCTGATGGTACTTCCCTCGCTTTAATTCTCGCAAGTTGTGAAAGTATGAAATGTTCGGCTATACCCGAACTCTCATTATTTGTTATATATAGATCATCTTCCATTTTACTGTGCGAATAAAACCTTTCCTATGAAAATTGTTAACAACGTTTCCTCTGTTCATGCCATATTGCATTTTTCCCTATAATCTCGTTAGAACCCTCAATATTTTCCGAAAGTTACTTCAAATTTTCGCAACCTATTAACTGCATATGGCGAGTATATGTGAAATGAAATTGTATTTTCTTCCGCAGCCATATTTTCATTTTTCACACTCCACCTGCCTCAGTGCGTTAACGTTTTCATCCATCTACCGGAGCAAACAACATAAAACAGAAGGCGAGTGGACACCAGCGTTTTGCGCGATTTCGTTTCATTACATCGCCAATCGAATAGCGATTTTCATTCGATTTTTCGTCATTTATATTCAATTTTCACAGCAGGCGTGGGCAGTCACTTGAAAATGTTGTGAAAAATGACCTCAAGTGGAGTATACACAGGTTCGTGCTGCTGCCTTCTGATACCCTTGCTGTGAGAGAACTACATATACATACATATACAAGTATGCGTGAATGCGGGTGTAATTGTGTAAGGGGTGAGTCTTTGCTGTTTTACCAGAATAGTTTTTGGTCCTTTTGTATAGAGTTTTACCATTCCGGATATGGAATAAGAACGGCTTTTATCTTACATATTCCTGTTTCAATTCTAAACTGGTAAACTGTGTATTAAAATATGATGAGACTAAATATTGAAGGTTAGAACTACATCCAGAGCTCGTCTAAAGAATATTTGTCGTTATTAAAGATCTATTCTGAATCTATTTCCATTAACACCTCTGAACAACCAAAGCAGCTCCCGTTTTTCTTTCCTAGATCAATATGAGAAAAGAAAGAGCTTCATGTTAATGAATGAGCTTTTGAATCGGAAATGAAAAACACTGCCCTCAAACTCTATCTCTCTCTCCCCTCGCCTACTACTATCCTCTTTCTCTTTCCTTTTCTTGCTTTCTAAGTCCCATTTTCTTTTTCTCTCATAAGCTATCTTTTTAGAATGAATGCGTTACCATTTTACAAGCTCGAGAGCACAAATAAAGTATTAAACTTACATTTGAAAATGAATTGTCCGTTATTTCGACGAAATAGTATTTCCGTTTTTTAGATAAAAAGTTACACCCTGTATCATACATGTATTACTATATATTCCAATGTAAATATCTATATCGTGTTGTTTCGAGAAGTATATTCGTATGTTCCCATAAAGTTACTCGCATGAAATGGAAGAGCCAGCATAATCTGCAAAAGCAAAGTACTTACGAGTAAAAACATTTGTGTAAAAGTCACGAGAGGTTAGTTTGAGTAAAATTTGTTTCGAAAAATATTTTTTAATAATGGTTTTTTTGGATTGAACCAACGAGTTTTGTTTTAGTCTCAAATCGCGCACAAAAATTTCTAAGTCCTCCGACGCACTTCTGAATTAATTTGGCTAGAGGTGGTGAATTATATATTCTCGATCCTTTAAGTATCTCAGAAAATTATTCCAAAAAAAGTGTACTCCTTTGCAATCATTAAACATTTTGTACTGCAATGGAAGTGATCCTTAAAGCACTAGGATGATATCGAATTGGTCTTATCAGTAATATGAGAATCAAAAACAGTCCAGACGAAAGAACGTTAATGCTACTGAATATGCATTGTAACAAAAATACCCTCACTGGATTATCTGAGGATGAGGTTAAGTTAAAGACACATACCTAATACCTTGTATTAACTTTAACTTCTTTTCGAACTTTTAAGTCTAAATAACGGTTTCAGATCGTAGTTGAACTATACATTTTGTAGTCTATTTTGTACGAAGCAAATGGGTCTGGTAATGAACGAGGGCAAGCCGAAATATCTCCTGTCATCAACGAAACAGTCGTCGCACTCGCGACTAGTCTCCTACGTCACTGTTGACTGTCATTACTTCGAAGTTGTGGATAATTTCGTCTATCTTGAAACCAGTATCAACACCAACAATAATGTCAGCCTCGGAAAACAACGCAGAATAACTCTTGCCAACATGTGCTACTTCGGATTGAGTAGGCAACTGAGAAGTAAAGTCCTCTCTCGACGAACAAAAACCAAACTCTATAAGGCACTCATTATTCCTGTTTTGCTATATGGTGCAGAGGCATAGACGATGACAACATTTAATAAGTCGACGTGACGGCATTCGAGAGAAACGTTCAGCAGAAGATATATGGTCCTTCGCGCATTAGCAACGGCGAATAGCGCATTCAATGGAACGATGAGCTGTACGCGCTATACGACGACATTGACAAAGCTTAACGAATCGAGAGACGGTGGCTTCTCTGACTAGGTCTTGTTACCGAATGGATGAAAACACTCCAGCTTCGATAATATTCAATAGAGTACCCGCTGGGGTAAGCAGAGAAAGAGGAAGACCTTCACTCCTTTGGTGAGACCAGTTGGAGATGGACCTGGCTACACTTGGAATCTTCAGTTGATGTCAAACAATGAAAAAGAAGAAGGGCTGGCGCGCAGTTGTAAACTCGGCTAAAACCGCGTTAGCGGTGTCTTCGCCAATAAAGAAGAAGAAGAATTTTATATAATAAAATACAATTGATCTTT
Source organism: Bactrocera neohumeralis (assembly GCF_024586455.1). Lineage (NCBI taxonomy): Eukaryota > Metazoa > Arthropoda > Insecta > Diptera > Tephritidae > Bactrocera > Bactrocera neohumeralis. The sequence continues at coordinate 24,670,978 of NC_065920.1, forward strand.
TTTATACAATCACCGTGAATTTTTACGTTTTCTATTCGCACCTTTCCTGAAATAGTTCTTAACCAGTCAATTTCATTGCTGGGTTATTACATGTGTACGGGTATTAAGTAGCGTAAAGTAATGGAATTCACGCGTCACAACGCATAACGGTAAACAGCCGCAAGCAAACATCCTCCCACGTATTCGCTTTCCTTGATCGTTCACCAACCCCTCACTTGCCCACACGAAGAGCAAGTTTAAAATTTCGAAAGCTATCTCATCGTAGCTGCCTCTGCGTTCCGCTTTACGCGCGTTTTCCTTTACTAAAGCTGTACGGCTTGCAACGGTACTTCAAACCGCGTTTTCTCTTTGACTTCTGAAGTGTACAACAATAATTTTCAATTTTCACTGAGAAGCGTACTGAAGTGGCAGCAATTGTCATCGAAGTATTTGTTGATATTATTGTCCGTAAAGGGATGTAGAGGGATGTGGATGAGTTACATTCGGAATCTTCGCAAATTTTATATTTGTGAGAAGTTTGATTGAGATTTCTAAGAAGAAACTGTATGTTTTATATGTATTTATATATGTGTGAGTAAAAAAACTATGCAACAAAATAAAATGGTGTGAATTATATAAACACAGGTAATTAATTTAATTGTATCCAAGTTCGAAAAAGCTTTTGTGAGAGACTTGTGGAATCTATTTGACGTTGAGCCGTTGCATACCCAAAAGAATTATTCTAAGGTGATTATCCCAGTTGCGAAATCTCCAGATAACAACTCAGCATGGTTAAAGAATTGAGACACAAGCTCACAAACCAACAACGTGAACGAATCTTCAGCAAATTTTCTAGCCTTAACTTATACATACCAATAGAAAAGTGACGAATGGAATCTATTTGACTTGTGGAATCTATTTGACGAAGTGAGAATACTTATAAATGCGCCGAGATTGACTTTCCTAAGAGCCAGTAGTTCGGGTGACCTCTTACGGTTCAGTATGGGCTAGAAGAATTACGCAATCGGACAAGTTGTGGAGCTCATTGGTTTTACAACTTTTCATTAGATCTTCAATAATTTAAAAGATTTTCTAAAGTAAGAATGAAATCTTATAACGGAGGGTCGTTTTTTATGAAACGACATAGTATCAGGCTGCTCGGAGAACTCCTCTAAATTTGTTTTGAAAAATACTGAATTTACATTAACTGATATGAACCTCTTTGTAACCTCTTTTGGCGAAGTAGAGAGTAACTTAAAAGTTGTCTGGAATGTCGATATGGAGCGTAGACGTTTTTTTTAAACTGTTCCCAGATCTTATGCAAATAATAGGCAATACATTTCGAGGTTTCGTACTTCAAACTTAATAAGGAATCTTTATTGTCATTCGAAAGAAGATTCTTTGGCATTTATTTTTTTATCTTTCAAGTATTGACCGCGACTAAGCTTCAAATGGTCCATCCATTATTTCCAATGATTCGTTCAAGCATTTCGACTGGCAACTGACGAATGACACGTGTGTTGTTTTTCTCCAAGGTTGCATTAACTTTGGACTTTACATAAGTATCTCAACAGGAAAAAATCTAACGGTGTGATGACACACTATCTTGGTGGCCAAACGAACGGCCCAAAATGTGAACCTACGGTAAGTGGCGCCGTGTTGTTGAAATCAAATGTCGCCAAGATTAGGGCATTAATTTCAGGCATCACATAGTCGGTCATTATGGCGCATTGAATCTCTTCAGGTTGTTCTTCGTCCCAAATGCGGCAATTTAGGTGTTTACAAGCCCATTGAGACAGAAATGGGTCTCATCGCTGAACGAAATTTGGCTCGGGAACTTCGGATCTTTTTGGAACTTTTCAAAGCCCATACGTCAGTCCGGCGCCGAATCGACTCTCCACGGTCTTCGTTTATACCCTCAGCTACGGCTGCTATATATTCTTCACTGCGTGCTGGACGTGATCTATTCGGTTGAATATTTTTCAATAATTAATATTGGATCTCAAGATGGGTTATGGTGTTGCGAATAGTACGCTCAGTAGGTCGCTTATGTTTACCATAAGTTCAGCCAAACGCGGCAAAGACATTCTATGCAGAAAGTGTATTTTTGTAACAAAGCTGAACGATTTGTAAACATTATTCAGCCGTAGATCTTCTCATGGTGAAATGCCAAACAATACTGAACAAAAATAAAATGACGGTTTGACACGACTCACGCGTGTTCCATCAAAAAAAGGTTATTGAAAAAAGTACATCCATTTGAATATGTGGTTTTGATAGATGGCCTTGGGAAAGAGTTCAAGTAACTGCATTATAAAGGTTTTCTGCGAATTGATGTTCAATGGACAGACTGGTACACTGGCTTCTTCAGATTTATTATCTATTAATCACATTGTTTTTATTCAAATCCGTCGTCGTCGTTGGAAGTTTACTTTCCTCGTTTTCGCCGATTCTTTAATTTTTTCTCGTTTTCTCTTTAAAGGAGATTAGAGCTATATTTATGGATGTTGTGCTAGAGTATTGTCACCAAGAAGAAATACTTGTTTATCTCATATTTCGATACCACTAATCCGAGGAGATTATACTACGCCGAGTATACGAGTATGTAAATAGGTGGCTTGTTTACCCAAAATCGCAATCACGATATGCATTCAAAATTGGCAAATTTTCAAAACGGAATTGCGTTTTATTACTTTCGAATATGAAAAATGTTTGCACCATTACCCCCTGTGTATGTGCGACTCAATGGAGGATTACATCTCAGAACTTACTACCATATAGAGTATCTTTTTGTATGTTTGTTTGTATATGTGATATGTGTGCCGTTAAATATTTGAAGTAGTGCTGCCAAAAATGCCGCCAGCAGAGAGTACACACTTTCACATTTCGCTCATAAAAAATAATGACTTGCACACACATGTATACATATATACATATATGCATATATAAATAAACTTGCTTGTAAACAGTACAAATGTCACAGGGCAATACCAATTTTTATGGCTATGATGCGGCAAAATATTTGTACTCACACAATGAAAAAAAAGAAGTAAAGGATTTATGTGTTATGTGTGATTGCCAAAGTAAAGTGGTTTGGCAGTGGTTGGCAACGCGGCACAGTTCAAATGGACAAGCGTTGGGGGCCAAAAAAAAAATACAAAAATACAAAATAGTTAAGACGGGTTCTGGATGAGTGCCGAAGCCGAATGTAAACTTTAGGAAATAACGCAGCTTAAAATATCTCAAGATTTCGGAGTTTTTTTGGTAGAAAATTTTGCTTCGCCCAACAGTTTTGGCTTCTCCAGGATTTATAGATACTTTGAAGTCACTTTTAGTAAATTTTTTTCCCGGTAATTATGTAAGGTGTGCATTTAAAAGTAGGTTCAAGAAAGGGAAATCTTCAGCTGCAGACATTATAAAAGAATGGAGTCTAGAATAAGAACCCAGAGCTATTTTTTTATTTTTTTTGGATCAGGTTACTTTACCTAAATCGAGAAATTTTCAAAAAAATGTTTATGACTGATTTATAGCAAATACACCCGTACCAACAAAAATTCATACTCTGATCCGTTATTCAAACATCAGGTTAAGGTACAGACCGATCGGACCAATTTCAAAGAATTATAAAATTTCATGAAGATATATTTAAAGTCAGTCATAGAAAAGTATTCAGCATATCCATTACTTAGAGTTAACTAAGTTCCAGAACAAACTCATCAATCCTTAGCACACAGATTACAAAGCGAAAGATATCTTAACTTCCTTTTAGCTGTATATCAGTGAATATGTGAAAATCCTAAAGGAATGTAGTGAGAAATTTATGAGTAACACAGTGTGATTTAGTATTAAATTGGTCAAAATCGGCATGTATTATTCCCCTGGCGCCTATAACGTCTCTATACTGTAGGAAGACTCCAGCGTATATATTATTTATCGATAAAAATGCAAAATATCTTCGAAGAATGTGACGGGTTATCCAAGTGTGAGTCGGGTCAAGAAGGAAGAGTAAGAGTTTACTCGAAGACCAAGGAGAATCGATTCGGTACCGTTCGGAACAGCTCGGACTGACGTATGGAACGACTTGGCGCATGTTACGGCGAGATTGAAAATTGAAAGCGTACGGCTTGTGCGAGAACTGAAACCGATTGACCTTCCCAATCAATTCGATGTCGGCGACATTTGATTTCAATAAGATGACGACGCATCAATCAATGGATTAATTGGGAGAACACTTCGTTGTGCAGATAGTTTCACGATTTGGGCCGGTCAATTGGGCACCAACATCATGTAACATCACACCGTTACACTTTTTCCTCTGAGGTTATGTAAAGTCTAAGGTCTATGCCGACAATCCCGGGCTGAATCGAAGTCCTTGGAGCAAAATATCAACTTTCTCATTCGTCAGTTACTAGTCGAAATGCTCAAATGAGTCATTGACAATTGAACTCAACAGATGGACCACATGAGACTTAGCCGCGGCCAACATTTAAAAAAAAAATGCCGAAGAATGTTTCTTCAAATGATAATAAGCATTTCCCATTAAATTTGTTTCTGTGTTTCGTCTTTTAAATGTAGGGAAGCTCGAAATGGATCATCTTTTATAAGACAATGTGGCTTTGTTTTAAGTGGTCCAGTAGAACCATATACCAATATTTCGGTAGACCAAGTAAGTCTACGAGATGAAAAAACAAACGGTAAATATGAAGTAGGAAGTTGGCCAGTTCGTTAAAAAGAAATGATATTTCAATTCTAAGCAAGCGGTGTCACCCCCATTACTTAGATAAACTTAAAATTTAGGAGGCAGATTGTGAAACCTGAGCAACTAAATATAGCTATGGAATGAAGAGCAAAATGAAAGAAGGTGTGTTCTTTCTAAACGACCCAATATTCCTTATGCAGTTCAACAGCATAACAATTTTTTTTGTGCAACCACCGAGACATCGTCAAAGGATCCTCGAGCGATAGTTGTGATTCTTTTCCTATACAAACTATTATACTTACCGACAGCTTCTACAATAATCATTGCATGGAGTTCACAGATTGCTGGCATGTCTGCCAAGACAGTCACCTATAAGCACTTCATCTTCTTACGTCATTACTATGTCGACTAAGTGAGGAATTAACTGCACCGTGACTCAGCTATATCTATAACACGTGTGTCGATTAAGTATCTACATGTAGCCAGTGGCATATAAACTCTTTTTTTTCGGCCTCTAGTTGTGGGGTTTTCTCTTTTCTGGCTGGTTCATCTGCTTCACAGTTACCTGGAATATTAGTATGTCCTGCAATCCATTGCAGGTTTCTCGTGAAATAGTATGCTGTATCCACCAAGAGTTCAAGGGATTCTTTCACTATTTTCGATGAAAACGCTAAGAGCTCTCAGTATTCATGAATATATTTCTTGTTTTGAGCACATACTTTTTCAGAAGAAAAAGGCTTTCTTTAGTTGTCGAAATCCCCGCTTGGAAGATACTGCAGTGGTCTTGCAGCTGGAAGTCAATTCTGGTAGCTAATTTGGCTGAAAAGACCCCACCTTCCACTCGATTATCTAGTTCGGACCCATCTTCACAGATACTTATTCCTGGATCTCTGTCCCCCTCTCCCCTTTCCTACACTTCTCTGGAAGGTAAGGCAGTATTTGAGTCCGAATTTAAGTTTAATTCTACAGGATTTCGAAATCCGTTGTATTGAGTAGAAGCGAGAACTACAAACAACTGTTAAGCGCACAAAACAATTCTACCCACTTAGCAGCATTATGCGCCGGTAAAGAAATAACGCATTTGTATGAGCCTGCGGTATGCGCGTTTGGTGACAATAACAGCCAAATAGTGTTGGGTACCAACCAACCAACCGCAGCAATACTGGAAGATGAAGTGTCTCATACATTTATGCAGTGTTTCCATATAAACATGTACATACAAATATATCTCAGCAACTACTTCATATCACCACTACATATACATATGGGCACATGTATGCTCATAAATATGTATGAGTGTGTGATCGAAAAAGTGTGGCTATTTTTGCTGCTGCTGCCAATGTGTACAATGTATAGTATACGCATACATATGTACATATATGTTTGGTTGTGTGAGTTTTTTGCTTTGCGGCGGGCGTTGAGCTCATATATTTGGTATTTATGCCCATTTGGCATGTCAATTTTTCGATTACTAAAAGAAAAATAGCAGATAGAAAATTTACAATTTAATTTTGTGCCTTGGCAGCTGTGAGAAATTGTGGCACAGCACGACGGGTGTGTCCGTTAAGGCAGAATATATTGGCTCTTTCTTGCTCTTAAATTACAAAACACAATTATACGCATATGCCGTTATATACGATGGTAAATTTATATGTGCCATGAATTACTACGTTTGTGGGCAAATAAGAAAGGAATTAGTTTCAGTTAGGAAACCGTTAGTGATTTCGAGTGATCTTGTGAAACACCATGACAGCAATAAATGAATCTCAACTTCATGCTTCGTAGATTTTAAGTGCGGGAAAAATAAAAACAGTGACTTGGGAACTATCCAAGACGCGAGTAATTCTTCTATGCAGCTGGAAAAACAATTCCCCTAAGCTGCCCTAGACCATTCAGTTCCTTCAATGAAAATTTGAAGCAATGGACTCTATAGATCAGGTCTTGGAACACCAGAAACACTGGGCATACCAAACGGTTACATTGGTGCAGTTCCAATGGTGGTCAGACCAAACACCTCCTACTTCTAAGCAAAAGGGGTTTGACCATAATAACATTTTAGGGGTCATCCCAGAGCACCAGGGTTTCCATTTTTAGAAAATGAAATGAAAAATCAGGTTTTTTACCAAATGCACTTACGGGATATGGCTTAATTTGGTTACCACCCGACCAACCAACGTTTGTGTTGTTGTGTACTACTTTTCAGAGAGCTTTTCCTGTTTATTATACTCTCGCAACAAAGTTGCTAAGAAGAGTATTATAGTTTTGTTCACATAACAGTTGTTTGTAAGTCCTAAAACTAAAAGAGTCAGATATAGAGTTATATATACCAAAGTGATCAGGGTGACGAGTAGAGTTGAAATCCGGATGTCCTGTCCGTCCGTCCGACCGTCCGTGCAAGCTGTAAATTGAGCAAAAATTGAGATATCATGATACTTGGTACACGTATTTCTTGGCTCCATAAGAAGGTTAAGTTCGAAGATGGACAAAATCGGCCCACTGCCACGCCCAGAAAATGGCGAAAACCGAAAACCTATAAAGTGTCATAACTAAGCCACAAATAAAGATATTTAGCACAAACGATCGCATTAGGGATAGGCATATTTGGACGTAATTCTTTTGGAAAAGTGGGCGTGGCCCCGCCCCCTACTAAGTTTTTTGTACATATCTCAGAAACTACTATAGCTATGTCAATCAAACTCTACAGAGTCGTTTTCTTCAGGCATCTCCATATACAGTTCAAAAATGGAAAAAATCGGATAATAACCACGCCCACCTCCCATACAAAGTTTATGTTGAAAATCACTAAAAGTGCGTTAACCGACTAACAAAAAACGTCGGAAACACTAAATTTTACGGAAGAAATGGCAGAAGAAAGCTGCACTCAGGCTTGTTTTAAAAATTGAAAATGGGCGTGGCGTCGCCCACTTATGGACCAAAAACCATATCTCAGGAACTACTAGACCGATTTCAATGAAATTCGGTATATAATATTTTCTTAACACCCTGATGACATGTACGAAATATGGGTGAAATCGGTTCACAACCACGCCTTCCTCCAATATAACGTTATTTTGAATTCCATCTGATGCCTTCTCTGTATAATATATACATAAGGAACCAATGATGATACCGGAATAAAACTTTTTGGAATATATAACTATTATATCGAAAACAATTTGCCAACACCTGTGCGGGTTTGGCCTGAGTACAAAACATGTAAAATGAATTCTTCAAAAAACGATAAGAAATTTTCGGGCTACTTGGTAGAATATGGCGTCCGAGTGTTTTAGTTTTGGACTTACTTGGAGCTTTACGACACATTGTAAATGTAGGCAATGTTCGCTCCTCCCAGTAAGTTAGGCACTTGCTTTCTTTACTTTTTCTTACTATAGCAAAAGCAACACCTCCATGGCTCTGTACAACGAATTATTATAACGGAAAGGCAATACTCCAATGGAGCTCGAAAGGAAATCAAATTTAAGCTGTATTTCTCTCATAAAAGCAACGACGAACTTGAGTCACTTATTCTCCAAAGTACCATTCAATATTTACCATGGCATACAAACAGGGGTGTATTCTAATAAATAAAAGCCTTCGAACGCTTTCCAACAATCATCAAGTATTCGACTACTTTAAGCGAAATTGCAAAACTTTGTGTACTTAGCCCTCATTGTATTGCCTCATTTTCATTGCACACTCACGAAGCGTCGCAAATCTCGCATGAAAATCGCGCCGCTTCTCATAACACCGTTATGTACAGATTTGTGGCGTTAGCTGGCCTTACAAGAACTCAAAATAATTTGTATTTATTTGTTTTTTATAGCTTTAACTTTTGACTTCACCGCATCAGAAGCGATGCAATAACGTTTAAGACCGACGGTGGAGGAAAAGTGGCTACACTTTGACTTCAGTCACCAAGCAACCAACTGTTGGAGCAACATCGTCACATTCAAACGGCAGCGCTTCTTCGATGGACTCCAGGTGAGTGAAAGTAATACCATAATTTCAATATTTACTGGCTTTCCGGCTGTGTGTGAGCAAGAGCGCGCCGGAGAAGGCCGTGTCAAACGTCTCATTGCGTCAAAATGGCCGCAAAATTAATTTCAAAACTTTTGGCCATTTCATTTTGTTGCCATTTCACTTGGGTGTCCACATGTTTAGGTGTGTGGTCTAACATTTCATTTCATTTTAATTTGCTTTTACAACTTTGACTTCACTGAGTAGGCAATTCGCCGGTATTTTTGCCAACGTGATTTTTTCGTTCGCTCGATTTTTGGTGCAGCCGAAGTTAACATTTTTCTTGTTATTACTACCGTTTACTCGCCTGAAACGTATTTTTATTGCTTTCTTCACCGTTGATAATTCTGCAAGCATTTAATAACGCCTTTGCTGGGTTCGGCTTGTTGACACAAACTGTGGGTCCTTAGCTGTAGCTCTTACGGTGAACACATTGCAGCTGCAGTTCGCTGTACAACGCTTTAATTTCACTTCCTGCTATCAAGAAACTTTTTTTTTTTAATGCAGCTATAATATTTTATTGCGTTCTTCAGCAATATGAAAACTAAAAAAAAAAACTTTCGAACCGAAGCCAATACTTTCAATCCTTCAATTAATGAAATATACATATTTGCTCAACGCATACGTCATTTTATTACATCATATAAAGGAAGGAGAGGAATGAGAAAATGTACAGAGAAGGAGGAAAAAAATAGTGGGAGAGACTAGGAGGATAGAGAGAAAGAGAGAGTGAGGAATATATAGAGTTCTTCTCCTGCTCCGATTTTTAGCTAAGAAAGACATTTCGAAGCACCTTGTGAAATGCTGCCTGTATATGGGTTCGGTGATCCCGTCTTGCTCATCTAATCATGACCGATAACTACCTCTCCTGAAACTCTATACCCTATACAATTCGTAGAAAGTCAGATAATGTAACATTTCTTATAATACTTTGAAGATCGTGAAGATGTTTCCATTCTGATGGAAAACCTAAAACTATCAAGATACAGATAAGGTTATGTATCTATAAATGATCAGGATGACGAGACAAGTTGATGTCCGGGATCCATCTGTTCGTCCGTGTAACTTGAGTAAAAATTAAGATACAAAAACCAAAAACGTGTTAGTGGATGAGCATAATCGGACTACTGCCATGCCCACAAAACGCCATTAAGCGATGACTTATAAAATGGCATAATTAAGCACGAAATTTCAACCACATTTGGTACGTGACATTCCTCTTACATTGCTATGAAATAGTGTAAAAATAGGCGAAACCGGACTGTAACCACGCCTACTCTCCATTTTGAAATTCCATCTGATTCTTTTAAGCCTCTGGGTACCGAGTATTTGGACCCCAGAGTCTACAGTTGACTTTTTACCGAAAATATCGGTCAATGTGTGAGATATATAATTGAAATTCTGAGAACTGAATCTGTGAGAGAATCCTTTCCTGTTAGTAGTATATTTCTGTGTCAAAAATGAGTGGAATCGGGTCAATGCGGATATCTAGGAGCCCCCATTATGTACCTTATACAAAGATTTTCGAACTTTCAGATGACTTTATACCGCATATATCGGTCAATATGTGAGTCATCTAAATGAAATTGAGAGAGCGAGTTTTTCTTATAACGATGTGTCTCGCCCTAGAAGCCGTATAACTAACAAGCCTTATGTATCTGAAGGTATTTCCTAGCTTTAATCCTTGCAAGAGTATGAAATGTTCGGTTATATCCGAACTTAGCTATTTCTTACTTGTTCTATATTCATTATATTTGATCTTTGATGCACATCTAGAAATATTATCTTAAGTTACAGATTAACAGATTGTTGCAATTGAATTATAGTTTATGAGAAGCCTGAGATTACGCTTCACGTATGTTTGAGAGATTCTACAACTAGAGGTTCGTTCATATATCGATAGTTAGTAGTAAATGTAACTAATAGAAATGTGGATTTGTATCAATATAATAACGATTATCAGACGATCATAGTGTTCGCCTCTATTTGACCGCCCGACTGTCTGTCATCGCATCCCATTGCGTATCTGCTCATCCGTGTGTATAGCGTGGACGTCCGTTGTCCGATCATTCGTTCACCCATCGTGCCGTCTGGCCTTACTTCTATCCGTCCGTCCTGCTGTATCTCCATCTTTCCGTGCGTCGACTAGTACAAATGAACCTAATCTGACCGTTCATCCCTCAGTTCATTCGTATGTTTATTCGAACATCTATCCCACCACCCTTCCAAGATACATTTACATCTGGCGCTTTGAAAAGTTTAGTATTTCATATATGCAGAATCGGACTATTGAATCGCCCACAACAAAACTTAGAAAAAGTAGGTGGATAATTTTTGAGCATAAGACGAAAAATTCGAGGCTGTTTGTCTCTTTCGAACAAATGGGATAGAATCAAATATCTGTTGGATATACGACGATTGAAAGTTCAGCGAATGAAAGGACAGACGGACGCTGGAATATCATGTTGTAATGGACATATTCAGCTCTGAAAGTATTCGACCACCCGATCAAGAAGACCTCCACTCCGTTGGAAGGACCAAGTGGAGAAACTGGCTACGCTTGGAATATTTGGCGCCACGTAGCGAAAAGGAGAAACGACTGGCGCGCTGTTGTTAACTCGGCTATAAGTAAGCTATATAACGGCAATTAAGAAGAAGAATACGAAAAATTGCCTATAAGTTTCTCTATCGAACAAATATAGAATCAAATATCTGTTGGTGAGAGAAATTTCTGAAAGGACAGACGGAGATGGAATATCTTAAGCATATTCATTATTGCTATGACCACGATCAAGAGTCTTGTATTGAAACAGGCATGCTTTTTACTCACACGTTCTCGAAAGAACTATATAACGGCAGTTGGCCAAATGACAGCTCACAACCTACTGACATCACGTGTGAGTGGGAGGTTAATAAGAAAGAACATTTAATGCAGGAAGTACAGGGAAGTAAGCATGAGAGAAACGGTGAAACACCTCCTATGCTTATGTCCTTTTCTTCTTCTACCAGCCTTATATAGAACTCGTCTTAGATATCTAGAATCTTCGCAGTTCGAGAGGCTAGATAAAGTATCACAATTAGTTATCGAAGAGCTCTTAAAGTTCGCAAAAGGCGTTCTAGTCCTTATGACTGGCTGAAATAAAACCGAACCTACTTCTGGTATTACTAAGAACCAGTAGGTTTATATATGGCGTGACAGCCCACCAGTGTAAATTAACCTAACCTAACTAACCTAACTTAAAGTTCGGCTACGCTGGAACCTAGTTCTTCCTTACTTCCTTCTTTTGTAGTTACTTCTGGTGAACCATTGCAGTCACCTTATTGACATGAAATTCAAATGGTGCGCTGCCACACATGGGGCAACAATTTCTGCTGTTGTTGTTGTTGTTGTTGTTTTTGCTTCTATCGACATTTGTGGTTATGGTCAATAAACCGTAAGTCGCCAGCATGGTGTGGTTTTCCGTATCATTTGTTCTGCTTCACCACGCCACGCCACGCCGTGCCACTCCGAAATTTCGCTTAATCCAGTAGCCTCGCATCAATATTTTCAGCCAAAAATGCAATCTTCCCTGCGAAAAGCTCATTTGTACACTTTCCTCCGTTACGCCTTGGCCGAGTGCAGTGATGGGTGCTGCTGCTGCCGCTTCGGCTACTGCTACTGACCGATGCTGACCACTCGAACCAACACCGCTAACACCACCGAAACCGCCATCAACGCCACTGGCAGCCGACAATGGACGATGCGCAGCAGCAGGGAGGCAACGGCGAAGGCTCTGTCGAAATGCGCACTTAATCAAAATCTGTGTATGTAGTTCGGCTATATACAAACATACCGTTAGACAGACATACAAGTATAACGTGTATGTAATGGGCGGTGAAGGCTGCGGCGATTCGAAGCGGTGGTGGTGGTGGTGGTCGCTCAGTCGCGAGCTCTGACCAATTGTCGAAGTCAGGTGGCAGCAATGCAGTGGTTTCCGCTGCATGATCAACTTCCGCTTCCGCCATTTGTTTTGCAATTGAGAGCAGCAGCAGCAGCAGCAACAACAGCAGCGCCACACACAAACCTCACGCGGCCAGTGCTGGAGAAAAACAAAGTTATTGCCAAACGGAAGCGTGCCGAAATGAGTCGAAGAAGGCGAGTGCCTTTCAACAACAGTGGCTCGAGGTGCGGAAGTGAAGCCAAAAATTCACAAAACTCACTGGCGTTAAAGCGAAGCTTACTTTTTGGAAATACAGGAAAAACAACAACAATAACGTGACTACAGCGCTACAGCAACAATTTTGGTAGTGAACGCATAGCAGCCAAGAACAATGAGTGGGCCGTTACTAAGCGGATGTGAATGAAATATTAGCAGAAAATTGCTATGGATGTTTGATTCGCTGGTATGGGCGTTACGTCGCCTCAACCACACACCGACACATGCCTACACATACACACACACACATATGTATATATGTATATCGCATACATATGTGCGCAGATCTTGTATTTTGGCAACCGCATTGGCAGCGTAAGATAAAAGGAAAGTCAAAGCGTTGAAATTACTTCCGCTGGTCAGTCATTACTCTTTGAGCCTTTTAGCAAATGCTCTTGCTCAATTTTTTAAATAAATTGCCAAAAAACTTGTTTCTTTGCCTTTTATACTGTGTTGTACATCCGTTATGAACCGGTAACTCATTTGTCTAACAAAGTGCCGTTAACTTTTTCAAAATGAATTTTTATCGAAATTGCTTCGAAAAAGCTTGAAAGTGGTAGCAAATAGCTCGGTGGTAGAAGTTTGCTGTTACATTCTCTCATGCATCAAATTGAAATGTTTTGTCTTAAATATTTTGGGGATGTATTCTCTGAAAATTATTGGGTGAATAATGGGATTCATAAAGCAGGCGCCTCTATACACATTTTATCTTAGGTGGAGTTGACATATATCGGTATTTTATATACTAAACACAAGCACATAGTTTATGAAAGTAAACTCGTTGTAATAAAGCACGCGCTGTTAGTTATGCTTTTTCCCAGAATGGATAAGGAAGCGAAGCAAATGGGTCTGATAGTGAACGAGGGCAAGACAAAATATCTCGTGTCACTCGTGACTTGGCTCCCACGTCACAGTTGACAGTCATAACTTCGAAGTCGTAGATAATTTCGTCTACTTTGGAACCAGTTTTAGCAGCAACAACGACTTGCCAACAGGTTCTACTTCGGACAAAGTAGGCAATTGAGAAGTAAAGTGCTCTCTCGACGAACAAAGACCAAACTCTACGAGTCACTCATCATATCGGTCCTGCTACTTGGGGCGGAGGCATGGACTTTGATATCGTCTGATGAGTCGGCCTTAGAAGTGTTCGAAAGATAGGTTCTTGGAACCAGTTTTAGCATCAATAACAACTTGCCTACAGGTTCTACTTCGGACAAAGTAGGCAATTGAGAAGTAAAGTGCTCTCTCGACGAACAAAGAACAAATTCTACGAGTCACTCATCGGTATCGGTCCTGTTATATGGGGCGGAGGCATGGACTTTGATATCGTCTAATGAGTCGGCTTAGAAGTGTTCGAAAGATAGGTTCTGTGAAAGATTTATGATGCTTTGTGCATTGGCAGCGGCGAAAACTGTATTCAATGGAACGATGAGCTGTTACGAGATATACGACGACATTGACATAGTTCAGCGGATACGCTTGCTAGGTCATGTCGTTGGAATGAATGAAAACACTCCAGCTTTGAGAGTGTTCGAGGCAGTATCCACCGAGGGAAGCACAGGAAGAGAAAGACTTTCACTCCGCTGGATAGATCAGGATTTGGTTTCGCTTGGAATTTCCAATTGGCGCTAAGCAGCGAAATGAAAGAACGACTGGCGTGTTGGCGGTTGTAAACTCGGCTATAACCCCGTAAGCGCTGTCTACGCTTTTAAAGCGTTTAAAATTAGAGTAAAAACACTGTAATTAACTTCCGACACTCTAGATACTACCTATGTTTATAATGGGAATGGCTTAGCGCTTTACATTCACATACAATGTTCTTTCTAACGATTTCTCGAATAGTTTTGCGAATGCTCAAGGGATTTCCCTTATAAATCTCAGTACAAACTTTCTTATTCATGCCACATATTTTAAACGCAAGATTTGATTTCTAAAACGACAGGGAATTTACTTTTAGATACACCTATAATCATTGGTTATAGTGACCTCAAATAGTTGGAATATTGGATTTCATCTTTACAATATTAATTTGAGACCATAGTGATTCCATTCTGACCAGGTAATAAAACAATTTTTTGGGAAAAATTGAAAAAAAAAAATGATTTAAACGACTCTCCAACATTTCCATACCATTTTAATATCACCGTATTGGATTCAAAATAGGCCTCAGCTACGAAGATCACGTTTTCAGTTGACGAAAATTTCTTCCCAGCGAGCTTTCTTTTGAGTTCTGAGTTCCATTTATCAAATTTATACACATGCTTTTTGAAGTTTATGGCTAACTAAAACTCATATGGAGTTAATTATAGTAACGCCTTCTATGTGCGAGGCTGGGGATATTAAATGACCTGCTTTTATCACTAGATGAAATTGATGGCAAAACTACTTAATTGGTTCCCAGTGGTCTTATGCAGAAGATAGTATTTTTGTAATATACTCTTTCCATTGTTATAGTAGCATGCAGTACAGTGATCTAGAAGCTTGAAACGGGAGATTCCAATCATTCGTCAAGCAGTTAGAAAGCATTAGTTGCAATCTCCAATGAATTCATGTACATAAACTATTGTAGATAAGAGAATGACTTCACAGAGCTATTGGATCCTTTTTCGCGAGTTTTATTATGCCAAAATTTGATAGTTTTTCCTAGAGCAACGCATGATATCGATGAACTGTATTGCTTGTTTGAATAATGGTGATACTCTTTAAGATATATCACTAAAGGTATTGCTGTCGAATTCAACTCACCGATTGCGATCTGTTCACTGTGAGTTTACTCTACTATTTGTTGTTGTAGTGGCAGAGAACATTCTTTAAATATTTTTAAATAATGCTGGAGAGTTGACCGTGCTTTATTGGATAATAGTTAGTGACGAATATGTTCGCAAAACCACTGGACGTGTCAACGGGTTAGTTTCTTCTGATGTTCGATGCTTTCTAAGTTCTTATAAGTTTAAAAAGGGTTACAACAACGACTGAAATACCATTTTCCTGGGTTAAAATCATATCAAGAGACGTGACGTCTAAAGCAAGTGAAATCACAACTTTCAATTCGAAATTTCCAACAATTTTTTATCAATATATGAGACCTTGTTTGGCAAAAAATCGACACCAGCCGGTAATTCTTTGGCCTATAATAAGACAGTAAGACAGTTACTTATGGTATATAGTATATTCATCGCTAATTCCTCACTGAGAGATACAAAGCGATTCAACTTGATGGTAGAGTTTACAAAGGCATAAGACTAGACGATACACGAAATTGCTACCGAGCTCTCACTACATACCTTAGAAACAAGAAAAAAAATTATGTACGAATATACCCGGCACTGCTTCGGTTAGAAGCCTCGTTTAGAGGCGTCAGTTCTGGCACAAGCTATATTTTTTATGTTTACAATTTAAAATCTAGACGTGAAATGCGCCAATTCGTTTCAGTCCGAGTTGCTGCGAACAGCGCCGAATCGATTCTGCACGATCTTCGTAGACACTCTCAGCTACGGCTGCTGGAAAAGTACATCTATTTGGATCACCCGTTGTATATAAGGCTTCCAAGAAACTATTTTCATATTTTCCACTCTTTTTTCTCACTTTTCATACTATTTTCCCAACTTATAAATCAATGCCCCTACCTCATATTCAGGCTATCCAAATTCTTGTATACATCCCAAGTTATATAATTTGTATTCTAGCAAAGTGCGCTTCCAATGAAATATGCTCGACAGCGTACATTTTGCCAAGTTTAAATTTATTTTCAGACGCACATTATTAATTTACTCCTCTTCTTTTGCATACGCATCACAATTCCATACACAATATCCACCGTTAGCCGATTTGGCTGTGTGTTCGTGCAATTTGTATCTATTCTTATGCGCTCCTTACCGTTTCCGCATTTGTAGCTTACACTCATATTTCAAGCGTCAAAATTTTTATCTTATCTAACATTTTTTCACTTCACACCATAATTCACTTTTTTCCGCTCGATTTGTTATCAAATCGAATTTACAATATGAAAAATTACAGACGTGTGTACATTTACATATGCAATAAAATAGAATATGGCAGCGCATAACATATGCGAAGGTACAGTGGCGAGCTATAAAAATGTAGAGTACAATTTATACGTTAGATTAAATTTGGTCATAGGGTTGATGCAAAAGCGATGAATCTCACTTGGTCAGATATTGGTCCTTTGTGTTTCACGTAAACTACTAAAAGGGGATCACTTGATCTTTATAGATCGACGAAGATCGAGTTTTGAGCTTGCCACAAATTTATTAAAGCGGTTCATATCAATTCCAGCAAATTCACTAGGTTCACTAAGGTTAAGTGTACCGAAATATTTCCATCTCAGTCTGTCAAAAGTTGGGCAATAGTGAATGAGGTGACGAGACACATTGCCTTTCTCCATGCAGATTTGATAAAGTTCTGTTTATCAACAAGCGTTTGCTGAGTTCACTGAAGTTGCAAAGATCCAGCACAAGAAGACATCGGAAAATCGACACGCTTTCAATTGGATTAAATTGCAAAAAGTGTGCTATCCATAGCAATCTCATCGGGGTTTGCAGTTCCTGGGGACTTCACTGTGATCGGGCACCCATGCAAGTCTAGTATGGAAGAAGCTCCAAGCTCTCGCTAATGAAGTCAAACACTCCTTGTCTAGTTTTGAGCACACAGTCAGCCAACTCAAAGCCAATAAAGCCGCTCGGCTATCAGGGTGAATGTATATTTCTCTGAAGGAAGCTGCACTTTGGAGCAGAACATTTTATTGGAGGCTTATTGGATGCCGTGTAGTTCGTCCATAGAGAGAACAAACTTGAACATTCCGTTAGTAAAGATGCTAAATAACATTCCTGAGCATGGAGTAAGGCCCCATAGATTAACGAAGCTTTAAAGCTATTAGAAGCAGTGATTCAATCCTTGCCCTGGCCTCGAAAATCTCCAGTTAGGTAATAACAAGCTCAACAGCCCTTCAGCTCCCAGCGATTGATGAAGCGTTGAAGCTATTTGAAGCCTTAAGAAACCTGGTGCTATGATTGATATTTAACAGAATAGTTCTCTTAGTTAAGTGGAGCAGAGTGCTTCAATTGCCAGCCTAATAAATTGGAGCTATCAAAAAAGATGTTCTGATGTTTGTAACTAATCATGACAAATATCCATCGGGCTCTTTTTGTGGGATCCAGCTGCTCGCTTCAGTTCGGTAAAAACTTAAGCTTTTTTGCAACCTCAACAGCCTTCCAGTTCCCAGCGATCCAAATATTACCAGGTTTTATCATCAGATGCAATTACAACTGTTCAAAGAATGATGTAATTCAAAGCATTGTGACTACAAAATTGGTCTAAAACCCGAAACTGAAGATTCTAAGACTCAAATTATCCGCCATCACTTATTATTGATTCGACTATCTTAACAATTGAGTTCAAGTCGACAGCCAACCAAGCATATAACTTATCCAAGTCTGATGGCAATCTTTATACTTTTTATGGTTTCTGAAACCAATAGATAGCACTCCTACTTAGCTTGTACTTTCACAAAAGGTTCCAAATTTTTCACTTTACCAGCACACTACAATGAAGAAAGGGATACCTCCGACATTGTATACTTTTTCGTCAATTAAACTCAGTTTTAATCGGACTGATAAGATAATATCAGTAATAATCTTACGATATTAGTAAGAGAGAGTAAATGAGATATAGAAAGAGAAAGAAAAGAAATAAGAATGGACAAAGAGAGTAAGCCATACCAGTTAGTTCAGAAGCTTAACTTACCTTTTCCGAGCTTTCTTACCTCAAAAACTTGTTAAACCCAACTATTACAAAATAATCCATATATCTCGATTAGACTCATGATTTTCCGAATACAATCCGGTCAATCCGTTACTTTCACGGATCCCGCATGGTTAATTGACATTCTGTCGAAACTCGGCTATTATTTCCAACATCAGTGTATTCGCCTCATACACGTGCGCTCGCCCCTTAATCCAGTTCCGTTTGTTACCAATACCACTTCAAATATTGTTAAGCTCAAGTCACACCCTCTGCAGCGGCAACAACAATAACAACGCCTGAGTGTATTAAATAACTATAACAGATAGCACACGTTGTATTCCCTGACAACTAACATGGAACGTGGGAGGACTTCCTTTTTTCTAGAAGAAAAACGAACGGAAAGTGACACAGAAAAATGGAAGGTGTACCCGTGCACACCTGTCAGCGGCGCGGCCGTGAGAACGACTGCGCCAGTGATGTGTTGCAATGTGACAATATTTTTTTAACCATGAAATGTTGTCATATCAATAATGTAAATAGATTTTCTCTTTGGGTTTCCACCAACGCAAGACACACACGCACACACACACTGCGAACAACAAAAGTATATACTTAACGCAATGACTTTTCTCGGAAATTTTACGTTTTCACGCAGCAAAACAGGTGTGACAACGCCGACAATTCAGTTAAGATGGCAAAGACGAGATAGCGAAACGAGAAATGCCAGCGTAGGTATAAATTTATTTGAATGGCGAAAAATTGTGGGTTGCTACATGTGATTGCGTCGCGAAATAGATGACCGAAAAAGGTAGCATGCCTTTGTGTGTAAATTATTGATGTGCTTAAAGAAAAAAATGTTCGACGGTTTTCATTTTTCTATTTTCAATTTTCAATCTTATCAAGCTTAGTTTATTTCGACTCGAAAATTTTGCGTTAATAGCAAATACCCCAATTGTTGTTACTTGGATACTTGTAACTTTATTACTTTAGGAGCCAATGTTTGGAGGTGAAGTCTTAGGTTAGGTTGGGTTACTCTGGTATGCTCGTGAGCTGCGGTGGTATGCCGTTACGTCCTACATGAGAAGTAGTCATCAGGATGTCTGCGCTTGACGCGAATTTGAAAAGGTTTTGCGACCTCACTATAGATACTTCTTTCAGTGTCTCATATCGTGGAGGCCCCAAGTGATTTGAAAGTTGCCTTTCTAGTACGGGACAAGTGCCCAAGAGATGCTCCATTGTTTTTCTGATATCTTGCTCTTCACATTTCTTGTAGTCTTCTCGACTTCTTCTCAGAATGTGAAGCCTAATTACCTTAAATTTGTGTGTTACCCATAAACCCATAAGTCCAACGCCCGAACGCAAGCGGACAACGTAACAGACTCGCTTCCAATTGGATGAAGTTCTTTTGAGTCAGCCGGTTTAGCGATTTCCCTGAACGTTGATTCTGCTCCGTGGGAGGCTTCTTACGGATATAAGATTCCCTCATCCGAATTTTGTGGACTCACTCGAGCCCTCCTCTCTGCCGCTAAAGACCATTTTGGTCATCTCAAATGTGCTGGCATTCTGCTTAGATTCCGGAATAGTCTGCCTGCCACCGTAACGAGTATAATCTTTGTTGCCATGCGACAGTCCAACTTCAATTTTTTTGCTCCTGTTGCGTTACCTGTGATCCCCGAGCCCACCATGAAACCAGCAAAAGTTCCTCTGCTTATCTTGGCGATTACGCCTTGCAACTCAATCCTACCCTCGTACCCAGCCGCCAACTGCTTACAATTCCTAGCCGGTAACCACGCTTTTAAAGGAACGGTTTTTCGCTGCTTTTCGCGATTTGATCCTCACAGGTAGTGATCCACCTGGAACAGTGTTCGCTTTTAAGTTCAGTGCCGACCTACTTGTATTTTTTATTCCTTGCTTTCGCTATTTATGTCTATTGAGTCTCCACTCAGAGCCGCTACCTAACTCCCAGTCGCCCTTAAAGATCCCAAAAATATCTCCATTAAAAAGACATGATAAGGATTGAGGCATGTCTTTATGGGTTAATGCGTTTAGAACCGACTAGCGTAGAGAGGGAGTTCTCTCAACATGCACCCACCACATCAAATTAGTAATGACGTACTCCGAGCCCTACTATGATTTTAACGAAACGTAAGCAAAACCCAAACTCTTCACTTTTGATATCATATTCCGAGTCAAATCCGACGTCAAGGTTCGTTAGGAGTTTTCACAGAGCGGGAAGGCCGCAGTTCATTTAGCATTACGCAGGATGCTCCGCGCGGAGACGATCTACCTTACAACACAATTCAAACCGTTACGTCGGTTGACAATTTTTGGTGAAGTTTTGAAGACATGTTCATTCCTGTTCCGAGGCGTTTGTTTAATTAATTCTTCAAAATCTATATCGCCCTCTTGGCCCCAATACACTTGTCCCACCTTTTTTTAAATCCTCGAAACATTTGTTAAAATCGCGATTCACGTTTAATGTCTTCAATTGGCTCTAAACGGTTTCCCCGCAGCGGTGTTTAAGTAACCAATGCAGTATGCGACGGTACCCTATTGAGGTGCAAAACCAAGAGTTGGCGGACGAATAGCTTCGGGTAAATGATTCCTAACACGCAAATAGTATTTCCTGAAGACAGTTTGGCCGCTCAAACTGTCAATATGCCCTTGAATTTTACCTGCTTTGACGTGATGTTTCAGCTTACTTTTGCCAGGATATTCGTCCGATGAAGCGGACGGGTCGTAAGCATAATTCTAGGGCTCACCGCTAGTAAAAAGTAATACGTTTTATGATATCCTGGTAGTCGAAATAATTTAGTGATTTTGGAACCAATCATGCATTCACTTTACTTAGGCCCTAATTATCTTTCAAAATAGTTTCTTCTGGTCCTTGGCATATTTCAACGACACCAGTAAGATCTCTGACTGTCAATCGCCGATTCTCAAAGACCAATTCCTTTAATTTGTTGACATAGTTGATGTCTACTTGAAGGCTGTACAGAGATATGCGAAGAATATGTACAAACAATACTCCAAGAGCTCGGAAAATTAGCAGCTACGTCTTTCTGGGACAGTCGCTCTAAATCTAAATATTATTGGTTTTAGCTCTCGTCTGACAATTTTCTCAATCCATATCTGGCATAAAAGACGACCTAAACCATTTTTCACTTATAAATTTGTAATTCATACTACCAATGGTGTCTGAGTAACTTTTACGTCTACGGCATTTTGTCTATGGCATTGTCTCCAACAAATAGCAAACAATGTTATCCTGAAAAGAGTTCCTGTTTAACAACTAAAACTAAACTGAAATGGTTTCATCATTTGAATTATGCTCAGAGTTGTTGTGGCACACTGAGCTAGCTCAGAGCTCACGGAAACCGGAAGTTAGAACATGCAACAGATCCAACTGGTCAGGCAAGCAGACAACAATACTAACTTTCTAATTCCCAGCTGTCAACCCATTGCTCTTATCTGTGTGACACTTTCGTGTACAACGAACAATTCAACAACAGCAGTGGTTTCTAGAGTACAGCAAATGCAGAAACACCAAGTTTACCGGATTTTGTAACAACGTTCGGAATTCGTGTCACCGACTTGCAATGAAAATGCATACATATCTACACACTAGGATGGTTCTAATGAATACAGTGATTTCGATAGAACCTGCTCGAATTCCTAAAGACTAAATACAGTTAGAGAAAAGAAAAATACTAATTGAGAACTTTTAAGCCTTCAAAAGCTATTGGCTAAGGGCGTCAATTTTAATTTAATTCCGCAGGATCTTTACGTTTGCTATTTTAGTGCAGCATGTGGCATGAAAACGCTGATGAAAACAGAATTTCAAGCTTTTTAGGCTAAAAAGTGAAGTTATTTGATGGCATAATATTTACGAGGTTTTGTCGAAGATTTTGTAGTTCGATCTTCAAGGCTTCGTGGATGCACGATTGAGGTTCAGTTGGCTATACGGACAAGTAGCCTCAAAGGCTTTGGCCTCTCTTTCCTCCGTTGATTTCTCTTTTTCAGTACTTTTTGGTGATCTTAGTCTGGACATGTCTTGAGCTGTTTTGAGGTATTCAGTCTATTGGTACACGGAGTTTTTGATATATTAAGGCTTGGGTGGATAAATGTTTAAACCAAAATTTCAATGTTGACACATTTTTTTGAAAATAAATCATATCACTCTTATATTCATTATTTCTGGTAGCAAGTTTTACAGACACAGCCTGACTATTTCTTGAAGAGATACTACTGTGATAAAATTGAAAGGATTTTGTTATATTTTTAAAATCTTTATTTACAACTATTCTTACAAATTCATTTCATCTCCTTCAAAGTAATCCTCTCCCGCTGCAATACATTTATGCCAACGAATTTTCCAGTCATCAAAGCACTTGGAAAAATCCTCTGTCGTGATGGGCATCAGAGCCTTCTTCGATTCAGCTTTTATATCCTCAATTAAGCCAAAACCGTGTCCTCGGAGTGGTCTTTTGAGTTTGCTGAACAGCCAGAAGTCACACGGGGCCAAATCAGGCAAGTGCGGTGGTTGCGAAACGATATTTGTTGAATTTTTGGCGAAATGATCACGAATAACCAATGCAGTATGAAATGGTGCAATATCTTGGTGCAAAACCAAGAGTTTTCGGCCTACAATTCGGACCTCTTGAGACGAATAGCTTCACGTAAAAGGCGCATAATGCTCAAATAATATTCTTTGATGTCAGTTTGGCCTGGCGTAAGGAGTTCATAATGCACCACACCACCATAAGCGAAGAAAACTGTCAACATGACTTTGAATTTTGAGCGACTTTGACGCGGTTTTTTCCATTTCGGCTCGCTTTTGGCACGATATTCGGTCGATTAATCGATTGTTTCAGAATCGTAAGCGTAGATCCAAGTCTCGTTTTGGTAGTCAGAAAGCATTGTTTCACAGATGTTAACACGATGGCCTTGTTCGAAAAAATTGGGTGTTTTTGCAACCATTCGAAATTTGAGTCATCTCAAGCCCAATTCTTCTGTAAAAATCGCTTGCATCTATTCAAATAATATGCCCAAACTATCAAAAATGCCTCTAATAGTTAAACAACTATTTTCAAGCACCATTTCTTTGACTTGTTTGACATGATGTTCATCAGTCGATGATGACCGATTTGACAACACATTTTTATCAACACTCTCACGAACGGCTTTGAACTCGTTATACTACTCGTAAACACTTTAGAAGGCAAAGCTTGGTCTCCAAAGGCTTTTTGCAACATCCTCAATGTGTCTTTAGGCGAAATTTCATTCCGCAAACAAAATTTAATCGCTCTTCTTTGTTCAATAAATTCAGACATAGTGTAAATCGAAGAATTCACCTTTAGAGTCTCACAAAACGACGCGTATATCAAACACTAATGAATATTTTGACATTTAGCATAGATGTCACTAACAGTACTACCAACTTCCAGAAAAAAAAAAATACCGATTCGAAAAATAGGCGAAATATAAATTAAATATTCACCTTTCAATTTGATCACAGTAGTATATCGAACTCGGAGCGTTATAATATAAAATTACCAGCGAGAAGGGGAAGTCTTTAAATTAGGTTTACTAGAGCTGGAGAAAGGTGACAGCAGGTTTCGTACCAAATTAAAATATTATATGCTAAGCAAGCTACTGTCACCAAATTTTAGGTCTTAAGTCATATAAGGAACGGCCACCAATTTAATCGCTATCCGCGGTCCGAATATACGAGTTAATTTTAACAAAGCTACTTAATTTTATGAATATATCTCTATTCCAACGGATAGATACAATGTATTATAAAATTGACCGGAAAGACAAAGAGAGGCAAGTGGAACCTGAGTCTAAAAACCGAAATACCACATATGCTTAGTCAGTGGAGAGAAACTGTCTGTTCTATTGCAGAGCCCAAGATTCTTCTATCCTAATATATATCAAAAGAAAATTAGAGAGTTTTTCACCCTCAGCAACGCTTACTCCAACAGTAGTATTCTAACTGCTCATTGCGCCATTGGTGTCCACGCTATAAGGCTAAAAATCTAACTGGATACTAATCGTAGCAGAAGGAAGGCGTGTTGGAAATATCTCAACATTTCCTTCTTGACTACTCCGCCCTCGGCATATCAAGACTAAAACATTTCGAATTCCACACATCCACTAAACATGAAGCTGAGAGCTGGCGCAAATTGAAGTTAAGCGCCTAAGCAGATTTGTGATGGCTTCAAAGTGCTTTGGCGAAACATCAAATTTATTTTAAGAAGCTATTTTTCTGGCTTAACAAAGTACCGTCGAAGTCTAGGTATGATCCTTTGCACCTTAGGCATCAGCCACAACAGCACAACCAACCTGATCTAGCACATGTGAGGAAGACTAATCGGACAATGTTTTACAGTTATACCTTTGGTGGCATTTGGGATACAAAGCTGATGACATTCAAAATGCTGTCCTATAAAAAGTGGGCGTGGTTGCTAGCGGTTGTCGCCCATTTTTAAACTGTGCTATGGGAACTTAATAAAGATGCTTCATAATTTCTTATACATACCTATATCTGTCTCGATATACTGTCTTTACTAACCACCGCTAACTATACAGGGTTTGCCCGGAAAGTAATATGATTGATTTTCTTTCACCGCGATTGTACTTCGGAGCGTGCGCGCACCGACTGGATTCGGTAGAGGGCGTTCCTAGCTAACGATTGAGCGGCTGGTCAGTTGTCTCCGAGCACCTGGAGAGGCAGTGACGTGTTTCTGTTAGTGGTGCAAGCCGAAAATGCAGCGTTCGTGAGAGCAGAGAAATGCGACTATATTCTGTGTGAAACTCGTTAAATCTGTGTCAAAGACGTTGCTTTAGCAAGAAGTGGTGTGTTTCAGTGGCACGAGGCCTTTTTGGAAATCCGGGAAGACGTCGCTGATGAAGATCGTGCTGTTAGACCTACGACTTCGACAAACACCGACAATGTGACTCGTGTGCGCAAAGTTTTCAACTCAAAGCATCGACTAAGTATCCCTTAATTGCCTAGATGTTAAATTTGGCAAAATCTGTGGTTCATGACATTGTGACGGAGCACTTTAACACGCGCAAGGTGTGCGCGAAGATGTTCTCAAAAGTACTCACTGACGATCAGAAATTGCGGCGAGTGGAAGTGTGCCAAGAAGATTTGAATATGTGTGAAAGTGACCCCCAATTTTTCAATAACGTAATCACAGATGACGAGTCATGGATCTTTGAGTATGATCCCAAGACAAAGAGGCATCTTCCTTTTCTTTTGAGACGACAGAGGGGATCCAAGCAGCATGCACCTCGGTTCTCAAGGCTATTCCGGAGAATGCCTTCTGTGACGCCTTCAATGCTTGGAAATCGCGCTGGTAGTGCTTTTTCGATGCAGAAGGAGCCTATTTGGAAAGTTTTTAAAGAATTGTAACGATTGGTTCAATAAATGTTTTTAAATCGACTCAGTTCTATTACTTTCCGGACAAACCCTGTACATAACTGTCATTCAAACTGACATATAAAAATAACGTTATTTTAGGGAAAGCTTTTCCATTTTGTTATATATCCGTAAAACCAATGTTGACGTTTGCTCTTTTTTTCGAACATACTTTAATTATTGCATTAAAAAGGGGCGGCAACTAAAAAAGTTAACGGAACGAACCAGAACGCTGTGTAGTCGCAGAATGACAACCACATGACAACCACCCACCAACCAAATCTGCTGAGTGTATGAGAATATATGCAAAAGCGCCGTCATTCCTATAAATACGAGTCTATTTTATCACAAAATGACAAGCCTAAAAATGCATAAAAATTTATGACAGTCAAAGGAATTTAATTAATATGATAATGAAGCCACGACCATACAGAGTTATTAATATAAACCAGTGAGTGAGTACGCCAGTAAAGAAGAAGTAGAGTGAGTGATGTCTTCAAAGTCACGGCATATTGTAAAATTTACCAAGAACGCATTTTTTTAAGACTTGCTTTGTAGAGCAGAAGACGCTGTCTCTGCATAGACCACACACTCACCAACCATTTGCGTAAATCATGCAAATAAAAATTATTGAATAATACGAAGTCATATATTTCATACTAGTTACATATATACCTATCTATTTATACTTTTATATAGTGCATATATATATTTTTAACGAGCCACAAAGGCGGCGACAAGTTATGCGTTGTTAGCCTTAACATGCTGCCTGTCAAAATTCAATTTGCATTTTAATAAAGCAAAGAAAAATTGTTCGTCAATAAAGAAAATCGATAGAGTCAACGTGCAATCGAGCAAAACACATCATATGCCAGGCATCAATGTCGTCAATGGTCGAGACGTGTGCGAGTATACGTCAAGCAAACGAACACAAACAGACTCACACACAATGAGAGAGAGAGAGAGAGATAGAGAGAGGGATAGAGAGAGAGAGACAAACACCGGACGCCTTGACTTGACAGCCGTCAGACGCAAACGTCAGTGGCGGTGATGGTAGCCACCAGACGGGGGCACAAAATTGCAAATGTCACTTGCACATTATGAAAAATTGTATTAGTGTCACAGGAGCTGCGAACCGCATCCACCTCCTCTCAACCTCTTTGCCATCAGTGCCGTGTTTTGTTAAGCAACAGCGCCATGTCACATGCAACAGCTGGCTGTTGGACGCCGGCGACACACCAACACTATCACGAGCAACGAGTGCTCTCCTTGTCACTCACACTTTTTGCGTTGACTCGTCCAACGTCTCGTCCTGCATCGCTCTTACCACTTCTTTAACCTTGCGCTTTGTTTCTGTACTTGCGGCGTACGTGCCGAGCATAGTTGCAGAATTGTAAAGAGCATTGATGGCACTGGCCAAAAGCTACGAGCTCAAACTGCAGTACCAACTATAAACCCTCAAATACACTCAGCCACACACATAAGGAGTACGAGTATAATGTATGGCAGCGGAGATATACATACATATGTGTGTTGGCTCATGCGCCACATGTCAAATTATTGGATCACGTTTCTTGACAGCTCAAAAGTCGTGACACTTGTCATTTGAGGAATTTTAAATTAATTACAAACAACTTTGTTTTTGAGTGATTTTATGGCGAAGTCGGAGAAAGAGCTCACCGAATTGCTAGCTTTCAACTATAAAGAAGGGTAAATACACCGAACCGAAAATAATTATTTTGTGTTTTTAAATATTTAAGTTTCTGGAAAATATTTAAAAATATCAAATTTTATTTGTGTCGTTTAACCTTAGGCAAAAAATTAGCTAGAACGGCTTATGATATAGATTGCTTTAACTTTATATAAGGCTTTCAAGCAGGAAGTTTATAGAGACTGAGCCAAAGCAGGCGTTGCTTTCAAAAGATCCCCAATCGTATATCGAAAGAGAAACAAACTCAGTTTCGCTAACTTAAAATAATATTTCTATATTATACTGGTATATACTAACTATTTGAAAATCCCTAAAGTCGTGTCATACTTTGCTATTGCCGGAAGTCATGGCTTACAAAACATAACAACACTCGCATTTCATGTTGAGTGAAACTTACACTGACGCTTATGATTGAAAGACCTGTCTATGCTGTTGATGTCCTAAACAGCTATTCCAGATTACACTGAAGAAGCAAGTTTAAGGTCCTTCGATTCATACATATATCTGGACAGGGATCCCATCACTTCAATAGCGCACAGCAAGTTGCTGAATCTTTCCGGAATTTATGAGTGCATGTGATAAAGGGGAGGCCAAGTATATATCCAAATGATTGGGAATATACTCTCACTAGATATTTGCCTTTAGAATCTTAAAGTATGTCAGCATATTTTGAACAATTTCGTTACATTGGTGTTTCATAGTTACTCAAGAAAATTTCGACTATCAGCACTAAATTTTTCCAAGCTACACTTTCTGGAACAATCATAACTTTGTTCATCTCTGTATCTTTCATTAATATCCGTAGTTAAGGACAAACACAGAGTCCACCTTTCAGTTTTTGGTACTAAGCTCGTATAATTTCTACAAATGTCACTGAAACCATATCATTCCGCTGCCAACGCTTTGACAAATTGTTTTGTCATTCTTAACTTGATCTCACATTAAAACTCCGGGGTCATTTTTAGAAAATATCTCTGCTGTGGATGTTTCATCCTCTTATTCAGATACGTTGATAGATTGTACCAATATCAGGGTATATGGCGCCTTATTGTTCCTGAGTAGTCGATGCGAATTACTTTTAAAACTAAAGCGAAATTTCCATTGAGTAAAACAGGACATTTTATAGACCATAATTCTAGATATCTCTACATTCGATTTTTAGTAAAGCCTTAAAACATTCCGCACAATTTTTGACATATTTTCGGTGAGAAGCATGAAAGTGGAGTTCACGTAATGTTTGGACGCGCAAAAAAGATACGCAGAATCCAAATCATTACTGGATGAAAAATTTTTTATTACTTACCAGTCGATATATATTAAAATATTAGATATTCGTAAACTGAACACTTGAAAGCAACAAAATTTGCAAACAATTCCGTAGTCCAATCGATTGACTTTTATTGACTTCCTTGAAAACGGATGGTTTGAAAAGGTAAAAATCGTCGAATGAAAAATTGCCGCATTTGAAAATAAAGAAAACATCAAAACAACAAAAAATTTTATTCATAAAAGTTTCTATAAACAATACAAGGGTGTATCATATATTGTCAAATAACTGAAAAAACCATGGCGAGACAATATTCAAATCTGACACAGTAACTATTTCTTGTTCTCAGATCTCGAAAGAATGTTCGCTTGAAGAAGTTTTCGTCGAATGAAAGGATGATTGCCGAAACTGAGGCTCATTTTGTAGTAGTAACATACTACAAAAATTGTATCGAAAAGTTGGAGGGTCGCTATAAACAGTATATCACCCTTGAAGGGAACTATATTGAATAAAGAAAAATTAATTTTGAAAAAAATATGCTTTTACTATGGTAGACGGGAGACTTTTTAATTGACCTGTTTAAGTATAGACAATTTTCAAACTTCTGGTTGGCCTTATGCCAATCCCATACGCTACTTATAATAATTTTCGTTATTCTAACAGACCTTATGCCGAATATGTCGGTTAGTGTATGAGATCTATATATATAAAACTTCTTGAAAATATGATCCGTGTATACCTGAGAAATGATAAATAATCAGCGCAGAACTTTTCTGCTCCCAAATATACTCTATATAGTATTTTCCGACATTCCATCTGACTCGAAACCGTTTATGTGTGAT
This sequence comes from Bactrocera neohumeralis, assembly GCF_024586455.1. Classification (NCBI taxonomy): domain Eukaryota; kingdom Metazoa; phylum Arthropoda; class Insecta; order Diptera; family Tephritidae; genus Bactrocera; species Bactrocera neohumeralis. The sequence goes on from NC_065920.1 coordinate 24,700,881, forward strand.
ATATTAATGAGATTAAGTAAACAAATCTTCTTAAAATTAAAAAATCATATTTATAGTTTAACGCTGAATATGAATGAATTTGTAGTAGACTGCGTTCTAAACCATATATACCTAATTTAATGAATTTCGATCGTCTTGTGTTCGTTTTCCACATCAACTCCACATATAAAACTTAGCATCTTCGGTTGAATTTATGGGACATGTATCACATTTGATGATGATTTCAATATAATTTTCACCAACAAGAAGTAAAATATAATAATTAAACCAAGTGAGTCTATAACCTTCAATATATATTCAATGTTTGTGTGGTTTTCCTTTCCAAGAAATTTTGATTAATAGTAACATTTCAAATACTTAAACAGCTTCTCAAAATGGGTAAACGAAAATAAGTCCAAATAAAGAATATCGAAAAAGTAGACAGAAGCATGTATTTCCATTTTTAACCATACCGATACACACACAGCTCGAAGAAAGAAAGTAAATATTATCATTCCTTATACATGCCTGTTATTTTTAGTTTCATAAAATTTAATATTAGAAAAATAAAGTACAACGTCATCACATATACCTAAAATATTCTAAGAATAGGCGATAAATATATTATTTTAAACCAAAATATATAATTTTCCCAAAAAAAAAAATTTTCTCTCACCACCGAAAACAAAATATAAAGTAAACTTTCAGTGGGAGCAGCACACAAAATACCGCCTACTGCATAATTCCTACTCAATTGACTTTTATTGGCTATCAAATGAAATTCTCCACACTAACGAACGCTCTCCTCATCTAATCGATGCGCACTAAACTGAATTTTAAAATTTCACACGTCCGCACTCACCTACGCCGTAATGTGCTCGCTTGTTTTTCATTTTGTGGCAGCCAACGTTCGGGTGTCCATGTGTGTGTATGAGTGCGCCTGTGTGTGTGTGGCCCGAACATATCGTATTAACCGTCAACACCTCGGCAAACAGTGTGCAAAATAAAAATGTACAGCGAATATTGGAGACGATGAAATATGAAGCGGCAAAGGCAAAAAAAAAAAGGTTGCCACCGCAGGATATGACCGAAAGTGGGTTGAGCCGTTCGTAGCAGTAACGGTAAACAACATCAAAGTCTCCTTTGAGCATTGAGCATTAATAAGAATGTTGGAAAATTGCATTGGCAAGTAGGCAAGTGGGTTTAAAAAGGGATTCTACAATGGCTAAGAGCGTGTATGTATGGAAAATGAAGAAAAATAAAGAAGTGTTGATAGACATTGAATCGTGCCACACTGACTTACTTAATGTGAGGTTGTGCATGTTTATTTATCGTTATTGTACCGTTGACTTACTTGTTGATGTTGTGTTGTCGATTGAGTTGTTTGCCGCTGCGGTCTGTGGGTGTGAGTGCTCGCAAATGCAGCGCTGTTTCATTGAAATGAATAAAACATAAACTCATGGCGGTGTACTTATTGAAAGTTAACTTGCTAAACATCTTTTGGTGAGTGTTGAAATGGCTTTGCGAAATAAAATGTTAAACTGACTGTCACTTGTCAAATTTAATGGCCTTGAGTTAAGGTTAACATTAAGGTTTGAGACGCACTTATATGTTTACAGATTCTATAAATAGTATTGGCAAGGGGTTGTTCCCGTGTTTTGAAGAGTATTTTTGAAGCAGCCCTTCGGGAATGCTATCTTTTTTAAAAATCTGTAGCTCATTTGCATGAAAGGCATTAACTTGTTTTCGTAGCCCCTTTCTCTCTTTCTCTCTCTTTAGCTGCGTAAAGCCAACAAGAATATATCGCAACTATTGTTTAATCCCTCCTAAGCGTTTTTGTAGCATGGTTTACCTTTCCTGGCTTACAATTGCTCTAACTGCTTACTATCCAATAGACTACTTCATACCATGAGACTAAAAGTCTTGATATAAAATTGTCGAAGTTTTTTGAAAGAAGGTGAACATCATCTCTTCTCGGAAACTGGATCTGTCCAAATTTTGAGAATCAAAGTTACAACACCTTAGCAGATTTAAATCTAACCTAATGCTACATTCAAATTAAGTTGGTTTTGGTTGACCCAAAGATCGCCTTGGTTATATGTAAAGCGCCTTGTGGCTAAAAATTGCTTTCTATTCCCAATAGCTCGGTGGAACATTTGAAAGTGTGAGCTCCCAAGTGTTGTGCCGTGAATGGCTGAGACGACTTCAGCACTTCTTCCACCATACAGCTTCTGCTGTTGGCGTACGGTAGGAATCTCAAACTTACAGCATGGAGGCCGATAGTGCAATGGCTTGTTAGGAGCCCCACAACTAGGGAGAGACTAGCCTTACCGAAGTTAAAGTGCTAACTGAATCTCTTACAATTGATCTTGTTCCAAAAGGATTTTGCGACAGCGCATAAACTGATTTCAACCCAGCGCCAACCAAGTTCGTGCGAAGCCCAGCTATCCAGTAGTAGAACACACGAGAAGAGAGGACCACCGAAGCCCAGCTATCCAGTAGCAGAATACGCGAGAAGAAGGGATCACCGACCCATTCCCGTTCTACTGATAGTGCTATAGGGTACCGTTCTTTGCTAGTTCATCAGCTTTAAAGTTGCCTGTGATTCCGCTATGGCCTGGCACCCATAGTAGTCTTATCACAAAGTGACTCGCTGCCATTGATAACGAGATTAAGCATTTCTTAACTAGCCTTGAACGTTCAGTAATAGAGCTCAAGACTAGTATCGTCGCACTGCTATCAGAGTGAATAGTCACTTCTCTGAAGGATGCTGTGCAACGGAGCAGTAAATCTGTCACAACCTTATTGGAAGCAACCTCGGCTAGAAAACATTAAAATATTGAGGAAGTCTGAAGCTGAAGTTGATGGAAATTTTCTGACAATATACCGCTACACCAACTTCCCCCTAAGCTTTGGCTCACTACCCCTCTCCTCCAATGGCTTCTACCCATTCTCAACTCCTTTGCAGGTATGTGGCCAGAGAAAAATCCGCCAAAGTTTGGTCTGGCGAATCCATGATCCAAAATATATACTAGTAATATAAAGTCATTTAGAAACCCAGATTCTTCCATTCCAACGTACACTTTCCGGCGATGTCTTTGGGCCCTATCCACCATACAAAGACTCCATAGAACATAACAGGTTTGGCTGTGGTGTCGTAGAATGAGAAGACTACTCTCGTTGTGATACCTCACTTTTTCTAAATAGCTCCTTTGCAGCAGTTTAAGGCAATGATTGATTTGCTCCCTCTCTTTTCGATATTAGGCTTCCATGAAAGCTTGTTACCTAGGACGAGACCTAATAACTACACTGTATCCGCATGTTGCCGGCGTAAGCTTTCCATACGCGACAGTTGTGCCTCCCTGACCTTGTATCTCATAGTAAATAGAGCCATTTCAGATTTATTTGAATTAACGACGAGGTCACGTCTACCCGGCTCAACTAGACGGTATTCAAAAAATTTCCTTTAACCATCAGCGTTACATCGTCTATATAGACAATCAACCGGCAGTGTTAGTTTTCAAGTTTTGTCAGCAGCTCGTTGACGATCATGATTCATAGAAGAGGAGAATGAACTCCACCTTGTATGGTACCCCTACCCACAGCACCCGAGCACGTGCGCTACCCCATTTCGTCACGACAAGTCTGTCACACGGAGAGGTGTTGTGGTGAGGTTCGATTCAACCCCAAACCAGTTTAGAGCCATTACAACTGCTCAATTAATCAAGTTTTATTACAATACATTTCAGCGAATTTTTTTTTAAGTCTATAAAATAATCGTTTTTCAGCCTTACTGAATATGTAAACTAACCATCCCAGCTTACTTACACAGTACTGTGTTCAAACTTTTTTCTTCAGCAAATTGTTTGGCACCTACCACTTTCCAGTTGGTCTTGAAGCCGTCTACCGCATTAACCTCAAATCATTTGTTGAAATGACTTTGCTCAACGATTAGCCATTCCACGTTCTGCTTAATGTAATTTTTAATGACCAGCACTTCTGCATTTACGGTAATTACTCGGTGGCTAGATTATAATCATTACATAACAAAGTATTCATATTTGACCATTGTAATCTTAGGTAATTGCGTGCCGCTGCATTCAAGTATTTGAAGTGCGTGACTGTTATATGATTGACCATTGGTTCAAATCTCGGCTCATACAGCATACTGTTCATTCATGTTTGAACTACAAACAAAAAGTCTAAGCAGTAGCTTCTTCGGCAAACAATGTCACGCTGTTGATGAAATTGTTGCTTTGGAAAGCTATTTCGACTTAATTTTAGAGCGCCCTTCATTGTATATACAGAAGCGCGGCCTAATAGCAATCACACGCAAATTCCAACTAATAAATATTATATTGCCATATGGGCTAATGGCGCCTCACAATCAACTTTCCCAGTTGCTGGAGTTTAAGCTTAATTTTTGTTACAGTAAATCACGAAAGCAGCTCTGCCTTAAGCAAATATGCCTCATTGACTGACTTGGTTTACACAAAAGCTTCCTGTCAGCTAAAAAACCTAAATGTATGGTGAAAGGAAATTGTGCTGCATGTTGACATTTTTACTGAGGAAATGAGTCGCTGAGTTCTTTGTTTTTTTTTCATGAAATAAATGGAAGAAGTCGCTAAGGTGTAGGTGTTTTAATGGGCATAATTTCGTTTCAGTACCGGTTGTTATTGTAACTGATTGTGTGTGTGTGTTTTCAAATGAATAAATTGCGTGTTGTACAAAATTTTGATGGGAAATTGCTTTGGCATGTAAAGTCATTGAATGAAGTTATGATATTTGCAAACAAACAAAAAAGCAGTTCCGCTAAAGTTAGCTTTCTTAATAGTGCAATCCCTCCAACTTGCTGTAGCTTTAATGCTGATGTGGAGCTGGAACGAAAAAAACAAAAAAAAAATTATAAAAATTCTTCTCGTATTCCCTCGTACGTCAGCCTCGGAGTGTGTGCCTTGAGCTATTTCTCATTATCGTGTTATATTCCGTAATTATAGAAATTATCTTGCGTCTTCTGAGCGTACATTACTTACATTTTGAAACGTCTCTGTACACCTTAAGCCAGTGCTTAGTAAAAGTTTGAATATCTATATCAACAAAAATGTTTAATCCATTCATTCATCGCATTTGGGATGAAGGGTAACCTGAAAAGATTCAAAAGCTGACATTTCATTTGTCTGAAATTGAAGGTCGTGATTTCGGCGACATTTGGTTTCAACAAGACAGCACTACTTCGCACACCTCGCATCAATCAAAGGATTTATTGAGAAAACACTTCGGTAATTTGACGTTTTGGGCAGGTCAGTTTGCCACCAAGATCGTGTGATATCACACCGTTAGACTACTTCCTGTAGGGATATGTAAAGTCTAAAGTCTAGGGGGCAATTCCGCTTCGATCCAGGCCTTGGAGAAAAATATCACGCGTGTTATTCCCGAATTACCAGTCGAAATGCTCAAACGAGTCATCGAAAATTGGACTCAACGGATGGACCATCTGAGACGTAGTTGTGGCCAATATTTGAAAGAGATAATCATTAGAAAGAAAATGCAAAAGAATATTCTTTCGAAGGAAAATAAATATTCTTCATTAAATTTTAGGTTCCTGTGTTTTTTCTTTAAAAAAATTAGGTAACCGCGAAATGTATCACGCTTTAGTTATGGAATCACGTATTGGATACATAAATATCATAAATACCTATATTTTTGTACTTCTATTTACTAAATTTCTATTTACTAAATTGCTCTCTGAAGCTATTTTGTCAGAAATTCAATTCTCTTCCTGTTGGAAAGTTTTCAATAAAATTATCTATTCCCTCAGTTTGACAAAAATACGAGTATATGAAAGCCATGAAAAAACGAAAAGGAAGTATTTGGAGTATTAATTGTTTTTTTAAATGAAAATTAAATTTTATTGTGAAGAAATGGCTCCAAATGAATTATTCGAAGTATTTCTCATCCCTAGTCACCCTTTCTTCCCGTCTTTCTTTCAAATTTCGATTACCATTGCGGTAAAACTGTTCATCTTGTGATACTATCCACGAATCAAGCCAATTTTCGATGTCGTCTTGCTAGTGGAACTTCTGCTGATGCAGACCACGTGCCATCCAACGAACAACTGCCAATCGGACGGTGCAATATCTGTAAGAATACGACGGTAAAATAAGAGGGCTTCCCATTGAAGTCTTTCAGGTAAATTTTAATGAGTTTGGCAATGTGAGACCGAGTATTGTCATGCAGCAGAATCACTTTTTCGTGTCTCTACTTGGTTTTGAGATAATAAGGGTACCAAGTTCCTTGTTTCTGAATCATACCCAATGCATTCAGTCAACTTGAAATGGCTTGGTGGATGACTCTCAATGCCGAAGCAAGCTCTTCTTGCATTTAATGCGAATCCACACCGAGCAACGTTTCCAGTGCACCGTCTTTGAAGGTTTTTGAGCTTCTTTAACGCGGACGGTCGTTAATATTGAAATCGCCGTCTTTGAAGCGACGAAAACCCAGCACGGCACTTCCCGCAAATGACGCTAATTTTGCAAAAAATCGGACCTATTCGCACAACCAAAAGTATATGAGACATACTATACAGCGCAATTCTGTAAGCAGCCTGTAGTAACTATTTGAGATATTTTTTGAGATTCCTAGCAATTCACAACAATTCCCGCAAATGACGCTAATTTTGCAAAAAATCGGACTTATTCGCACAACCAAAAGTATATGACACATAAGCGCAATTCTGTAAGCAGTTTTGAGATAAAGTCTCAATTTTTGACTAGTTACAATTCACAACACAATCTTTACTCACAAAACATTGTCTCAAATTTGTGACCTGATAGTTAGCAGATATCGGTATAAAACCTTGCACACATAGTGCCTTTAAGGTACGTCATCTCTAGCCAAAATCGAATCGAAACTATTCAAGCCCGCAGATACCAAATATGGGGACCTCAGTACCAACTGGTAACTTTTTACAGAAAATATCAGTCTATGTGTAGAATATTTAATTGAAATTCGGAGAGAATCCTTTTTCTTTAATGGTATGCCTATGTGTCGGAATGGGTTGTTGCAGTAAAAAAGTTCTCCAACGATTTACCATTTCGCTTAAACAACAATATTTATTTTTGAGACCACATAGTATTCCACAAAAAACATCAAATTCCATTGAACTTTGTGGAAAACGAGCTTTAGGTCCAACTGAATATACACAAGTACATAGCACTACTCAACTCACAAGTTTCTTTTTGAAGCCTCACAGTATTATTCTTCGAAGGTGTTTTCGAATAGTTTGAATATCTTGTCCACCAAGTAAATATTCTAATTATTTATTTAATATTTTTAATATTTTATTTTTTATTATTTTTACATATTTTTATTTTTCTTTATTTACACTTGCAAAACAGCTGACTTTAATTCAGTGTGAACATAGGGTATTGTTCACGAACAATTTTCTGACCTGATACATCTTGTTTCAATATTTTCTCAACATCGTCCACACTCGCCATTTCGAATATAATCGTCCGATCGTTTTCGCCTCTGGCCTGTCGCACCCGCCAACGTAGTTCAGGCAACTTCAATACTTCCACAATATAATCCTGTACAATTTCAACCTTATTGTCTTGACTATCCAGATCCACGTCATTTAATGTCAAAATCGTGTCTCTATTGGGGTACAGCAGTAATTGTCCGTTGGTGAATGTTGAAATGCAGAGAAATCCGACAAAAAATGCTGCAACTAATTTTTGCATTTTTGGCAAAATATATTTTCTGTTTACGCTCGAAATGATGCGTGTTAGCAAGCTTGCTTTCAAGTGAAGACTACTTTATTGAATGTAACAGTGACGCTTAATCTGCCGGCTGCCGCCTTATCAGCGAAGTCGCAACCTCAATTCAAGCTAAATAATTACTCATCGCTTGTATAAGAGATAATGATCATATATATACACACGATTGAATGCTTGGGTATAACAAATAATTACTTCAACAGTACTAGTGAATTTTCAGCACGAACATTGATTGAACTTTCTTAAATTCAAGTTCAAGATAATAGCTAATAATAATAAAATAATAATAGATAATAATAATAAATAACGGTCTTGTAATTATTTCTTAGCTGCAATCAATGAATTGTACTTTTAAACTCTGGTCGCCTGATCTAAGTGCGCTAGACCGAGTTTAAAAAATCTTGTGATGTCTTGGGTGAATCACACCTAGGGCTTAGCATCACAAGGGAACGTTGCTGCCACTTTACCACTGGAATGCGTTTAATCCGTACGGCTGTAGGGAAAGCTTACCTAACCTTCTTTAACCATTAGAGATTTGTGCTTGTGACAGTTTCTAACCCTCTTCTGACTTCCATCAAACTAATTGGCGGGTACAAAAAGCAGTCAGTCGAATTCCACAGGTAACAAACATCCATTGGAGAAGTACTATAAACGAGAAAGTCTTTGAAGCAGCACACACACCACACGGTTAGTCTTACCTCTTTGGTTTGCTGAACTATGTCAATGTCGCCGTATATTTTGAACAGTTCCATCATAGTTCCATCGATTGCGGAAAATTCCATTAGATTTTAAAAAAAAAATGAGTGCTGGAAAAAAAAAACTCTGTCCAAAAAAAGTGATTCTGCGTTGGATTTCAAAGCTAATTTTGGTTTTGGCGTTGATACTGGTTACAAGATAGACGAAATTATTTATTTATGACTTTGATCTTATGACTATCAAAACTGACGTATGAGCCAAGTCGCGAATGCGATGACTACTTCGCTCCCTTATTCAGTCTGGCGAAAATAGAACTAGCGGCGCGGTTGTTGAGGCCAATGATATCAATATCATTGGCGTACGCCAGCAGTTATAGACTCTTATAGAAGATTGTACCTTCTCTATTTAGCACTACAACTCACATTATTTTCTGCAGCAATAGATTGAAGAAGACAAACGATTGGGAGTCTCCTTGTCCTTCCCGATCCTTACAGAGCTTTTGGTGCTGCTCGACGTCAGCTTGCACAGCCGTATTAGTTTTGCGGGGATACCAAGTTCAGAAGGAGCGGCTTGACGCTTGGTGACAATGTGATCACTAGCAGGTCTAAAGCCGCACTGATAACCTCCAATCGGTTTGCTGACGGTGGACTTTAATCTTTCATACAATACGCTCGATAGAACCTTACATGCAATGCTTAACAGGCTTATTGAACGAGAGCTGGCGCAGATTGTGGGGTTTACCTTTTTGTGGATTGAGCAGAGCACGCTTAAATTTCAATCGTCGGGAATGCTTTCGTCCGATCATATTCTTCAAAGAAGCTGATTATCAGTCCTTCGCCGCCGTATAGCTCCATCTTTCTGCGCCGCTTTGTTGTCCTTCAGACTGGTAATTGCTATTCGAACTTCTTCATAGTCGGTCAATGGAACGTCCGCTCCATCGTCATCGTTTGGAGAATCTGGCTCACCATTTCCGGGTGTTATGCTTTCACTGCCATATAGAAGGCTAGGGAAGTGTTCTAAAAGAGTATGCTCCGGACTTCAAACCTTCTGTTAGTCGCCGCATCTTTTCGTAGAAATTTCGAGCATTACCCCTGTCGGCCAGTTTGTCAAGCTCTTCTTACTCACGGATTTCGGTCTCTCTCTTTTTTGTCTGCAAATGCGTCTCGCTTTCCTCTTCAACTCTCGGTAGCTATCCCACCTCGAACGTGTTGTGGTCAATTGTAACATTGCGAGGTAGGCAGTCTGTGTTCTCTCCACTGCGACACAACACCAATGATTTTGTTTGCAGCTGTACGTAATGAGCTTGAAATGCCGTCCCACAGTTCCCCTATACCGAGTTGCTGACGAGTGCTCCAGCTCCTCATTATTATCAATGAACTACAAATTATAAATCTGGTTCGATCAACTAATGAGCTTTATGAGAAGCTTTTTCAATTGGCGCGAAAATAAATCTGATCCAAATCAGTCTGGTTCTTTGGAAACAAACGATGTGAGATCAACTCTACACTTACTTCTTCAGTGCTCCTTTTCGAAATCGAGGCGGAAAACTCTAAGGACTCACATCGTCGGCTATCTAATTGAACTAGCAGGAATAGAATTGGATCAGATTTGAGATAGTTTCAAGGCGCTGAATGTGATACAATTCTAGAACTTTTTACACACTGCACAGGGGATCTTAAGTTCTCTACGATGTTTGTAATACCAAAAAAGAAATTTCGGAGAATCTATAAAATATATGGGTCAATTTACCCATTTCCATCTGATATGATTCCCTGCACAACAAAAACTCAATATTTTCTTTCCATTTTGCTTTGATTAATCATTGAAAAATAGATTACCACGCGAAGATAACTCAACCGGACATCGAGTAAAAGAAATATCGGCGCTGTCACAGAGTCAGCTCGATTAAAACCAACGACGCGACGTGCCAACTCATTCATTTTACCGTTTCGCGTTGCAGCTGTTTTCGTTCCGTTTTCAATAGAAGAGTCGACCCAAAAACAAAAAGAAATCGATGCGCTAAAACAGCAAACGCGGCGGCGACGAAGAAGCGCTCACTGCAGCCAAAATCACCGCCCACACATTTGTATTGCAGATTTAATGTCCTTCAGGTATGCCATGCCACGTACGTCCTACACCCTTACGTGCGCCATGGCGGCCGTCGTGCGAAGTGCAATGTGCGATGAGGTTTGCGCATTGTCAGAGAGTGATTTGCTTTGCCCGCTGGCAGCGGCTGCACAGCATTTTCGCATGCCACAAGTGGTCAAATGGCTGGCGCTCATGAATAATTCAAATTTTAAACTGCATTTATGCTAATGCGCTTTGCGCGAGCGAATATCGGTAATATCAACAACTCGAAGGCAACCCTCCGTGCGCCATTTCATTTCCACATTGCATATTTATGCTTATGCATTTATGTATGTATGTGTGTATGCGTGTATTAGTGCGTGAACATGTGTGTGTCGGTGTATTGCCGACACTTTCGGTGGCTCGGCAGCCGTACGCGTAAATTGGTGCGCCACCATTTGTATGCATCAACACTTCCGATGAAATCCTCAACTAAAATTTAGCAATGCAGCATTGACACGACGGCTGCGCATGCATTTTGCATGAAATGCACGCTGATTTATGCACCTAACACATACATACATATAGCAGCTATATGAATATTAGTGTTGCAATTGTTGATGGCAACTGTTGCAGTCGGAAATTCGGGACTATTGATTGCAAATCGCATAATTATACTCAATTTAAAGAGAAATTAAAAGATTCGTGCAAATTCGAGCTCCAAAATCAGATGTAGGTTAGGTTAAACTGGTAGATCAATAAGCCAAGCATAGACCAGTTTTGGTCCTTTGAGATACCCGATGGAGTTTAATTCCTAGGTTCAAGAGAAGTAGACATCCTTTAGTATGCCAGCGCTTGACTCGAATTTTAAAGACTCTGCGGTCTCACTATCGATACCTCCTACAGTGTATCATACCGTAGTCTTGCCAATGCGGAACAAGTGCACAAGAGATGCTCCACTGTTTCCCTGGTGCCCTGCTCTAAAAATTTCCTGCAGTCTTCTCGATCTGTCAGCTCCATTCTGCGGGCGTGTGCCGCCATCAGACAGTGATCAGTTAGTATTTCGATCATTTTCCTACAGTCTCTTCTATCGAGTGAAATAGGACACTTCTGGCCGATATGCGTTACGAGGTTACTGCCTTGATTGCTGGTTGACTATCTCCGTGGATGTTGACTCTGGAATTACCTGCAGATGCATGAGTATCCGCGGCTTTCGTAATAGCAAAGACCTCAGCTTGAAATATGCTGCAGCGGTCGGGCAATTTGAAAGGTTGCCTTATGCCAAATTTTGGACAGTATATTCTTGCACCAACTCCATCCTCCATTTACGAGCCACCAGTATAGATGTTTAGAGTGTTGCGCGTAGCTAACATACTTTTACGCCAGCCAACCTTTTCTGTGTTTACTTTGAACCTTCTTTCCTAGCTGAAAAGTGGGGTAATATAGTCGGTGTTTGCCCAACCGCCATTACTCACCGAGCTATGCCCGAAGGATCCATATGTAAATTTTCCTGCAGCCAGTAGTCGTCCCGCCGATTTTCAAATCAGATGTAAAGTATCTAGAAGTTCAAATAACAACGATTGCTTCGCGAAGCCTTAAAACAACTGTCATGACCATAGTCTAGCTGGCCTGCCAGTGAGCTTAAAGCCTTCCTGCAATTGTTGACTGCATTGGAATTAATAAGTTGCTTTCTTTTTTCTTGCGTAGTTATTCAATAGAATACCACAGTCCTTCTCTACCTGTATTTTATATGTATATCTTGTACAACCGCTTGAACCCATTCTTCATTTACGCCCTTTTTTCTTAAAGCAGAAGTTTTGCTACTTTTCGTGTAAAGACGCCTATGCGCATTTGATGCAGAAACATACAATATTGTGGGGATGAGTCGAAAACGGCTTACTAGTCTTTCTTACTTTTTCTTAATTGAGTTAATGGTTTTTAATTAAAAAATAAAGCTTCTGACGCCAACAACTTCGTCTGCGATAAGTTTAGGTTATACTGGTCGGCTACCACGCCATACATAGACTTACTAGTCTTTATTAAAGTCAAATGGAGGTTCAGTTTGGTTTGAGGAGAGGTGATGTCGTCTGAAATAAGATTTATAATAGATATCTCTGCTGTGTTTAAGATCTCTTGCTTTCCTTGCTAGCTAAACTAACATAAGATGAAAGTCTCAGCTGAGTGGATCTTAAACTGTTAAGTGTGACTTCACCCAGTACTTTGCCGATGACAGACAAAACGCAGCTGGTT